>NC_059150.1:29295000-29895000 GCF_020740605.2 Lemur catta
CTGATTTTTTCCCTGAATACCTATACAACCTTATTGTTAATAACTGTGCTGTTTGAATGTTATCCTCTAACAATATATAAATCTCCTTTTGGATTAGCGAAGAAGCCATTCCCTTGTCTGTCTTCATGACTTTGTACGTTCTATTATCACTACTGGGGACACTTTCTTCACACTTTCAACCTTCTAAACTAGACTAATTTCTGCTCTTTGGGGATAGTATGGGATTATTTGAGAATGGAAGCTATTGGAACAGTCAGATCCATTTGCTCGATATGGGCCCAATCTATGTTTTATTGTGAAGATTAAAATAGATTATATGAGATAATAAAGCATAATATCAAGCACAAAGCAATTCCTCAAGAAAGTATTTTCTAGTAGCAGTAATACTATTAATGCAGTTACTTTTCTGAAATGTACTGGTATTTATTGGAGTACAATAATATATTAAATGTTGATTTGGGTTGTTTGGTTTGTTAAAGAACTTGAGGAAAATTGCGCAGTTCAGTTAAACTTGTTATTAAAAATAATTTAGGTATTCACCAAGTGTTCTCACACTTCTCCCTGTATTTTAAAACATGAGAAACTTTTTTTAAAAACCATGTTATTTATTATCAATCAGTTATAATTCATTATTACTAACTATCAATGCAAGATTGATGCATTAAGTTATGAAGTTATATTTATTTCTACTGAGGAATGAGCTGTTTGTGACTTTTTAAAATCATTGTCAGCAGCATCAGTAAAGGAAATGCCAATATCACTTGTTGGACAGAAAAATAGGAGAAATTTTTTTTTAAATCTGTTAATAATATTATTTCCATTAATCTGTCCTCTCTGCAAAGAAGTATTTTTGTTCAGTAGCTTTCTCCTTCATTGGGTGTCTCAGGTGGACTTTTCTAGTTATGAAAAGACAGAAATATGTTTGTGTGAAACGTAATGACAGCTTATTTCACAGAGCAGAAATAATGATGGGCCCAGACGGTCCAGTGCAGCTGGTCTAAATTGCTACCTCAAAGCTGTCATTATCAAATGACATCAGTGATTACCAAATGTTTCATAGTTTGCCCACCACTATCCAACAAGAGACTCTTGCTCAATCCACATTCCTTTAGATGAAAACTAAAAAGTGTTTTTTTCTTAAGGAACCCATATCAATTTTAACACAATAAAACCTACAAACATTGGTAGGATTTTTTTCTAATATCTATGCAATTGTTATTTATTCTGCAAATATGGATAAGTATGGTGCAAGAACATTCAAAGTCTCCAATATCAATAACAATTAATATGTACTTGTGTGTACACGCACATAAAAAGAGAGAGAGAAGAAATCCAAATTAAAATACCAATTCATTGAAAAATAATTTCCTGGATTTACTTTGTTTAAATAAATTAATTCAAACAGACAAAAGTCAAATAAATTAATAATTATTATATTTTACAGTGGTTAAAATAGGATAAAGAAGCAAATCTAAAATATCTAATATTCAAATACCTAATTTATTAAATAATTATAATACTCATGTTTGCTTAAATCAGTCATTTTCAACAGGAGGCACCACTACCCCACCAGGCACTTGAAAATTTCTGAGATAAATTTGCTTGCAAAATAATTATGATAAACTGCTGTCATTTAGGGAACAGAAGACTCAGATGCCAGATGTCCTCCAATGCACAGAAAAATTCACAACAAATAGATCCACATGATTTTGCAATGCCTTAATCTACCAATATAGATCACACTCTAAGTCACAAAATACATATTATTAAATTTTAGAAAATGAAAATTACCCAAAACTATGTTCTTTGATGAAAAGAACACTAAACATAAAATATATAGCATGAAGATATTTGATAAATCTAAAACAAATTTTAAAAGAAAATCAATGCTATACTAAATAATCCATGGATCAAAGCAGAAGTCTCAAGGGAAAATAGAAAATACTTTAAAGTAAATGAATATGAAAATACAACATAACAAATTCTGAGGAATACACTTAAATTAAGATTAGAGGTAAATTTATTGAATTATTTGCTTATATTAGAAAAGAATAAAATTCTCAAATCTATAATATAAGCTTTCATCTCCTAAAACAAGAAAAAAAAAAAAACTAGCAAGAAACCAAACTCCAAGCAAAAGGAAGAAAAAGATAAAATTAGAAATCAATGAAATTGAGACTATGAAAACAGTACAGAAATTTCATGAAACCAGTAGCTACCTGTTTGACCAAAAACAAACAAAATTGATTAAACTTCTAGTCAGTTTGACCAAGAAATGAAAGAGAGAAGACAAAAATCACCTACATTAAGAATAAAAGAGCGATTATCACTACTGACCTCATAGACACTATTAGGATAATACAAGAATATCACAAAAAAAACTCAATGGCCAAAATTTGACACCTTAGATGAAATGGATCAATTCCATGAAAGGCATTAACTGCCAGGACAATCCCAATAAGAAAAGAAGGAACCTGACAAGCATTAAATTTACAGCTAAAAATCTTCCTGGAAAAGAAAATGTCAGGTCTAGATGGCCTCACTCGGAATGATGCCAAGCATTTAAGAAAGAATTAATGACAGTTCTTAACAATAGCTTCCAGAAAATTTGAGGAAGCAACATTTATCATCCTTTCATGAGCCCAGCATGTCGAGACACACTCTGCAGAAATAGTTATACAAAAACAAAAGTCTAATATTATTTATGTAAATAGATGTAAAAATTTCTCAACAAATTTTCTCATTCTATTTCTACTAGAAATAGAAATAACATAAAAACAATAACACATCACAATCAAAAGATTTTATATTACAGATACAAGACTGGTTTAACATTTGAAAATCAATCAATACAATCTATCATGTGTTCAGAGTAAACAAGAAAAAAATAGAATTATAGCAATAGGTGAAGAAAATTATTCAACAAAATTCAGCATTCATTCATGATTCCAAAATATATCCTCAGCAAATTTTGAATACAAAGAAACTTCTTTAATCAGATAAATGAAAACTACAAAAACCTACAGCTAACATCATAACTGATTTTGAAAGACAATATCTTCCTCATGCAATTAGCATCTAGATGAGGATATCTTCTCTAACTACTCCTATTCAGACCCTATTAAAGCCTCTGAACCTAATTTATATATATATATGTATATATATAAAATTATATATAGCACAAATAGCAGAATATATCAAGAAACTCCAGAAATAACATATAAATCCACCTCTGTCTATACATTATGATCTCAGTTGTAGATCTGTCTCATTATAGGATAGGCAAATGATATATGTGCCTTCCTCAGCCCTTGTAGCTAAGGGGTTCAAGTCGTGTGTCTAGGCTCTCACAATAGGACTCAAGCCTAATTTGGAGCTAGTCAGGCCCTCAGTTTGGATAACTCTAGGAGATGTGATTCACATGGATTATACCTGTTCTGAAGCTCTTGATGAAAAGAATCCATGCAGTGGAGCTCTCGCTATTTCCATGGTACCAGAAAAGAGTAAAGGACGGGTTCCAGGCCCCAACTTGGAAGGTAGCAAACTATAGCACTCAGTATTCAGTGAGAAGAGCAGTGGTTTCCTCACCAGACCAGTTCTGCAGATTTAATGTTGTTGTTATTGTGTTTCTAATCGGCTTGGTTTCTAATTGGAATATATTGCCCCTGGTTCCTGGTCCTCCCTAGTCTTTTAGAAGTTACCTAGTATCCCACCAATAAACTTCTATTCTGTTCCAGTACTGACCAATGGCCACCTGAAGTACTTGAAGACTGCTTTAAGACTTTACAAAGGTAGTTATTGCACAAAAGAAATGCAGGCATGAGCTGCATAGCGATGTTTTGGTCAATGACAGACCGCATATGCTCCAGTGCTCCCATATGATGATAATGGAGCTGAAGATCTATTGACTAGTGATGTTGTAGCCACCACAGCGTTCTGGTGCAATGCATTACTCGTATGTTTGTGGTGACACTGGTGTAGTTAAACCTATGGCACTGCCAGCTGTAGAAAAGTATACATGGTGCACATTACCTAATACTTGGTAATGATAATAAACAATTAGATTAGTGTTTTATGTATTTACTATGCTATACTTTTTATCATATTTTACAGTATACTCCTACTTATAAAAAAAAAAAAGGCTGTAATACAACCTCAGATAGGTCCTTCAGGAGATATTCCAGAAAAAGATACTGCTATCATAGGAGGTAACAGCTCCACGCATGGTATTGTCCCTAAAGTCCTTCCAGTGGGACAAAATGTGGAGCTGGAAGACAGAGCTGTGGATGGGCCTGACCCTGTGCAATCTTAGGCTAATGTGTGTTTCTTAGTTTTTAACAAAAAGTTTAAAACGCAAAATAAATAAATATATATATAAACAGAAATAGAAAAAACTTACAGATTAAAGATATAAAGAAAGAAAATATTTGGTACAACTATACAATGTGTGTTTTAAGCTAAGTGTTATTACAAAAGAGGAAAAAGGTTTAAAAAAATAAAATGTTTATAAAGTTAAAAAGTTACATTAAGCTAAGGTTAATTTATTTTTGAAGAAAGAGAAATTGTTTTTATAAATTTAGCGTAGCCTAAGTGCACAGAGTTTCAGAAGGCTGGGGTGGTGCACGCGAACGTCCTGGGCCCTCGGGCGCCCTCACCACCCCCGACTGACTCACCCGGGGCAGCTTGCAGTCCCGCAAGCTCCATGCTTTCCAAGTTCCCCGTACAAGTGTGCCATGTTTTATCTTTTATACTTTTACTGTCCCTTTTCTATGTTTAGATATGTTCAGATATACAAATACTTACAAGTGTATTACAATTGCCTACAGTAGTTAGTACCGGAACATTTGGTACAGGTTTGCAGCCTAAGAGCCATCGGCTGTGGCCTAGGCTATAGCACCTGGGTTTAAGTACATTCTGTGATATTTGAATGACAATGAAATCGCCTAAGGATGCATTTCTCAGAACATATCCTCATCATTAAGCAAGGCATGACTGCAATTGTATAGTCTTCACGTGAGTCTCTGTAATTTCAGTCACTATTGTACGTGAACCTCACTTTTCACATCTGTAAAAGAAAGAGTAAATATCCCAAAGGATTGTTGAAAGAGAGAGAATGCTTCACACATTGTGATAATGTGTTGTAGAAAGGAAAAATGAAGTGATTTTATATGAAAGTTCTACTCTAAGAACTACCAAATTCAATGCAAAATTATATTTCTCAAACTGAAAAAGCTATGAAGAGAAAGAAAATTATTAGTTTTTCATCAAATATTTGCTGTGCTGACTTTATTTCCAATTAAAATGCAGGAGAATTATTAATAAGTTATTCATGGTGGTAGAATAACATATCTCTTAAGAGAAAGAAAAATACCTGTATTTTATTTCAACATTAAAAATTGAGGAAAAATATTATCTAGTGGTGTGTCAGTAGTTCAAAATCTTTCTCATTTTTATATATTTAAGATATAAAACACCTTAAACCTATATAATCAAAATTTATAAAATATAAATAAAGTTGAGTATACTTATCTTACTGACTTTTTTTTCCCAAATGGAATAAATGAGCCCTAGTGCTAGGAAAAAATAGTGATCAATTACTTAAAGTTTTAATCATGATAACAAAAATAATTTCAATTAACAAATACCTAGAGTTTGCCCTGGGGAAATAAAATTCTATCACTTTAATAAAATACTTGGAAATCTTTGCAATTGTGCATTGGTTGTACTTTAATTAAAACCTTAGGAGAAAATCGTTTAAAAATGTATGACATCATTTATCATTTTCACATTGACAAATTTTCAACAGAAAGTTTCATAGTTCTTTAATTGTGTAGAATATAGAGGCTGTTGAACCAGAAGTTACAAATATAATATAATCTTATACCTTGCATTGCTTTACATTAAATATATCTCAAAGCATGATTTTATTTTTTAAAATCATCAAATATGGCTGGGTGCAGTGGCTTATACCTATAATCCCAGCACTTTGGGAGGCCAAGACAGGAGGAACACTTGAGGCCAGGAGTTTGAGACCAGCCTGAGCAAAATAGAGAGACTTCCATCTCTACTAAAAAAAAAAAAAAAAATAGCCAGATATGGTGGTGCGTGCATGTAGTCCCAATTCCTTGGAAGACTGAGACAAATAAAAAAACTATGATATATATTTATCTTAGCACACAAAAAAATATGAAACAACATTTCAATGGGGCCACCAAATTGAGAAACAGATACATAGCAAAAAAGATTATTTTTTTCCTTTCATAGGCCCTAATTGAAAATATATATATTTTTTCTATTAGGTGGCCCCGTTGAAATGTTGTTTCTTATCACTGTTACCCATAGGCATATCTGTAGGCTATTTTTTTTTTAACATTTTAAACAACATCTTTATACCACAGAGCAGAGAATACGGGGAAAAAACACAGTGAGTAATACACTTAGGTCTTAAGGTCTTGGCCCCATGCGGGGCGCTGTGGGAAACATGCCTCTGGCATGTTCAGCCTATACACGCACCATCTGATCACCCTTTTGGGCACAGTTGCATGAAATAGTCTCTGTGTGCGTGGAAGATATATCATAGCTGAGGGGGGCTGACTGGAAGGGACTTTTTCCCTTGCAGATGCTGCATAAACTGTGTTGTGCACCTGCATTATAAATGCAACTTGTCACATGAGGTCAGATGTGGAATTTTCTATTTGTGGCATCATTTTGGTGCTCAAAAATTTTTGGAGTTTGGAGTATTTTGGATTTTGATTTTTGGATTGAGGATGCTCAACCTGGTATCCAAAAACTACATTATCAGTTTGTTAGAGAAAAGAAAATACAGGAAATAATCAGTGTACTCCAGAAATGCAGTGACTAATTTATTTTCATGACAATTTCAAACAAATTTACTAAAGAAAATTCTAATTGGTTTGTGTAGAAATCATTGCTTAAAAGGCAATAAAGCAACTGAACTTGGAACTTCATCATTTCCCTGCTACACCGGAGGCATTACAGATCTCATTAACAGGTATGTCTAACCCCGAGAGAAAGTTGGAAGGAAGTAGCTCAAAATTCTCATTAGTTTTAGGAGGTAAAAATTATGGCAATCTAAATAAATAAATAGTGCTAATTGCATTTTTAAACATTGGCATGCTGCATTTTACTGTGGAGTCAATGAATTCAGTTGAAGGGAAAAAGTTTAAAATACTTCTCATGTTTAATTTATTCATTTTTGTTACAAATTGTTTCCAAGCTAAATAAGGTATCAGTGGTTACAGGATTAGAAGCAAGAGAAGTCTGGGGAAAATATTATTGAAATAATCCATAAATATAAAAATGCATCCATTTAATTTGCATCAAACTATCATAAAAAATCCTTGATTATATTTGGGCATTTGCATTTATAGAATCCTGAAATAAGACCAGCCATTAACGTGCACAGGGCTTGGCACAAAGGTACAAATGCAGGCTGACATACCTTGTGTCTAAATATTAAAAATGTATAAATCAAGAAAAACATTAGATAGAATGTTTTATTATTCTACCTTGAAAATCATAGTTCCATAACAACCAGGAAGGCTATGTTAGAGTTCTAAAATTCTTGGGCCCTCGGAGTTCTGCACCAGAATTGGAGGCCAAAGAGTACCAATTAGGGTGGGATTCTCTCTTTAACTACATAGATTACTCATTTATAAGGAGTGACACAGCCAGAGGAAGGCCAGAAGGAATCCCTTTAAATCACAATACACTGCCTAAAATATTGGTATTTTTAATCCTAATAATTTACTAGAGAACTGAGAAGGATTGAAAAAAATATTTCATGAGTTTTTGATATTGGATTAAAAGCAATGCATCTCTAGTTTTGGTAACATGGGGCTCTCATTTATACTTTCATCATTTCATTCCTATTAAGAACCTCCTGAAACATTTGATGGAATATTATCAAATTTGATTAAATGCTAATCTGAAGGATAATGTGCAGAAACAATAAAGAAGACTAATACCTCAAGAAATTTACATAAAATAAAAATTTGAAATAGATGTGGGTAAACCTAAATACAAATAGATTAAATAAATCATAATAATACAAAAGAAATACATGAATTGCAGACCTAATCAGCTGCAGAAATAATGTCAAATAATGCCAAAGATACCAGAGGAAAGGTTTAACAACTTTAATCCACTCTAGTGTTAAGGACAAATGAGGGAATATTTATCTTTAATTAAACTTCATGAAATATTAGTTGAAACTATGTAGCTATTTGAGGACAAATAAGCATCCTACTGAGTTTACTACATATTGATTATTGATTCAAGAAATTTCTAACTTTTAACAACTGTTTACTAAGATTGTTTTTTGCATAAAGCATAATTTACAAACTTCAGCGCACTAAAACAGAAGTTAGACCAACACCACTTCACGTGCAACACGACCAAAAAGGGGTTTAAGCTAGAAGTCTCTAGACCTTTCCATTTTCCTGTGCTAGCATGATCTTCACTTTCATCAGCCCTTGTCTCAAAACTACAAATATTCCTGCGGGAGACAGTGACATTGGGAGTCATGTTTCTGTGTGTGAAACCTTCATGACACTGTTTCTGTACCTATTTCTCTGCTTCACATTCTGTATTTCTTTCATTATTGAATAAAACTGGTGTGAGCTTAATTGATAATATGAACCTGAAACCCACCCCAGTGTGATCATCTAATTACTTCTTTTTAGGTTGGAAGGCAATTGTGAAGAAAGTAGAGAAGTACCACTCCATTAGGAAAGTGACATTACCGACACTCTTGATGTGAATAAAAGATGATGCTTGTAGAAAAGTATCAAAATCAGCTATCAGTCAAAAAATTACTGATAATTTAAAAATTTTTTATAAACCTCCATATTATTGACCATAATGGCTGTACTAATGTACATTCCCATGAACAGTGTATAAGAGTTCACCTGTATTCATACCCTTGCCAACATTTGTTATTTTTTTTCTTTTTAATAGTAGCCATTTTAACCAGGGAAAAGTGATATCATACTGTGATTTTTATTTGAATTTCTGTGATGATTGGTGATATTGAGCATTTTTTTTTATATGCCTGTTGACCATTTGTGTGTGTTTTCTTTAAAGAAATGTCTACTCAGATGTTTTGAGCATTTTTTAAACAAATTGTTTTGTGCTATTGAGTTGTTTGATTTTGTTATATATTCTGAATATTAACCCCTTGTCAGATGTATAGTTTGTGAATATTTTTTTCCATTCTATAGGTTGTATTTTCACCCTGTTACCCATTTCCCATGTTGAGCAGAATCTATAGAAGCACTATGTGATCCAGTGATCCCACTACTCGGTATGTATCCAAAAGAAATGAAATCAGTGTATCAAAGATACCTGCTTCCCACGTTTACTGCAGCACTATTGACAATGGCAAAGCTCTGGAACCAACCTAAGTGTCCATCAACAAATGAATGGATTAAAAATGTGGCATATATACACAATAGAATATTTTCAGCCACAAAATAATAGAATCCTGAAATTTGTGACAACATAGATGGAAGTGGAGGCCATTATGTTAAGTGAAATAAGCCAGGAACAGACAGAAAAACGCCACATGATCTTGCTCATATGTAGAATCTAAAAAAGTTAGTTTTTTACAAGTGGAGAGTAGAATAGTGTTACCAGTAGGGGGAGATGGGGCTGAAGAGAGGTTGAACTACAAAGTTACACTTGTACAGCAGGAAGAAGTTCTGGTATTCTGTTGCAGAGTAGGGTGACTACAGTCAACAATAATGTATGGTATAATTCAAAATAGCTAGAAGAGAGGAGTTTGAATATCCTTTTTATTTTTACAGAAAATTCTAAATAACTCAAAAACTCAACATTCAATGTGTATCAAATAATAATTTAAAACAAACACTTCAGAAGATGGCGGAGTGCTGGTGACCTCCTGGATTCGTGCTCCCGGAGAGGAAGGCATGGATCTCAGTCTGCCACAACGCTAGAGGATCGCTCCCCTGCAAGAACAGCGGTGTGAACCCACGGAGAATCAGCGTGGGACACAGAGAGCAAGAACAGACTGAGGTGAATGGGAAATCAGATCGTGACAATCTGGAGAGTGCGGGAGGGACAGTAGAGAGGGGAGCGTGGGTCAGCTGTACCTGCGTCACCAGCGAGTGGGGGGTGTTCAGCCCCACAGGAAAGCGGCTTGTGTCCCCACTGACCCCCACTCCCACTCAGTCAGGGATCTGCCTGAATCCAGTGCGGAATCACCGCGGGAGATGCGGGGATCTGCGGAGAGGAGACAATAGCGGGGGGCATTTCGGACCCCGGATCCCTGTGGGCGGACTGTGACCCGCGGGAGAGGGTTTGCGCTGGGCTGCAGACAGACACCTGGGGGATGCCGAACTGTCTCCTTTACTCGGGCAGCCGGGCTCCCTCAATCCCAGCTCCCCCAGTCCCTTGCCAGACCCTGAACATTCGCCCCCCGAGCGCGGGCAGCCGCCATTGTCGGGGTCCCCAGGCTAGCTGCTGCAGAGCGGCTGGGAACCCAGCGGCTCCATCCCCTGGTCTGCGGTCCCCACTAGGAGCCCCACCTTTGCGTGAACACTGAGGGCTTCCCCGGTCGTGAGGGAGCAGAGCGGGGACCTTGCGGACATTGGGGTGGGGGGACCGTCGTCCCCGGGAGCCGCAGCAGCCGGAGCGCTGGGCAAACGCAAGCACCCCCCCCCCCCCCCACCGCTGTCCTTCACACAGAGAGAGGCAGAAACCACCTCAGGAAAGGAAGAGGCAAGGAAAAAGTCACTTTCCGTCTGCAATTAAATCAGCCCAGTGACGGGACTCTCAAACCGGTTTCAGGCCAAATTAATTCTCTGGGGCTGGACCCAACAGGAGCAGCCCCCCAGCTGAGGTAGCAAAATCCTGAACAACAGGCAAAGGGCTCCCCCTAGTGACAGAGGAGGCAGATTACCTGGGCTGCTGCACAGCCCAAGATTTGCGCGCATGGCGTGCCTCTATCCAGCCTAAAGCTAGCTGAAAGAAGGGACCTAAGGATTGATCCAGATGGGAAGTCCTCACCGAAAAATCTCTGGGAATTCAAAGAATCAAGATGAAACCTCGCCTTCGAAGAGGATTATTAGTTCCCTACCAATTGACACAAACCAGACTTAAAATAGCAACATGTCACAGGAAGAATTTCAAACATGGATCATAAATAAGCTGAATATTATGCAAGAAAAAATGGATAACCAACACAAAGATACCACAAAAAAGAACCAGGACTTGGAAGAAAAATTCACTAAAGACATCAAAATATTGAAGAAAAATCAAACTGAACTCCTGGAAATGAAGAATTTATTCAGGGAGCTACAAAACACAGTGGAAAGTCTCAAGAGCAGGGTAGATCAAACAGAAGAAAGAATCTCAGAGATCCAAGTTAACACTTTCCAGTTAAATAAGTCAGTCACAGAGATGGAGCAAAGAAATAAAAGACCAGAGTCTACAAAATGTGGGATTATGTGAAGAAGCCTAATGTGAGAGTTATCAGCATTCCTGAGGGTGAAGAAGACAATAAGCAAGGGTTGGGTAAGCTATTTGAAGACATAATTGAGGAAAATTTCCCAGGCCTTACCAAAACTCTAGATATACAGGTTCAAGAAGCTCAAAGAACCCCTGGAAGTTTCATACCAAATAGGAAGACACCACATCACGCAGTTATCAGACTGATCAAAATTTCCACTAAAGAGGCCCTTCTTCGAGCTGTAAGGAGAAAGAAACAAGTAACATACAAAGGAAAATCCATCCGAATTACACCAGATTTCTCAACTGAAACCTTAAAATCAAGAAGAGACTGCGGCCCCATTCTCACTCTTCTGAAACAGAATAATTCCCAGCCTAGAAGATTACACCCAGCTAAGCTCAGCTTTATATATGAAGGTGAAATTAAGACATTCTCAGATAAACAAAAACTCAGAGAATTCACCAAACAAGACCAGCTCTCCAAGAAGTACTCAAAACAGGGCTACACACGGACCAGCACAAGAAAAACCCATGAATATAAAACTACTCAAGAGAAGATACAAACTCAGTTATCACTATGGCTCAAGACAGAAAACAGAATAATGAAATTCAACCCAACATGAGGAACAGAAATCAGTCTCACTTATCAATTCTCTCATTAAATGTGAATGGATTGAATTCCCCACTCAAGAGACATAGACTGGCCCAATGGTTAAAAAATACAAGCCAAGTATCTGCTGTCTTCAGGAAACTCATCTAACCTGCAAGGATGCATTTAGACTGAAAATAAAAGGGTGGAAATCAATATTTCAAGCAAATGGAAGCCAAAAGAAAGCTGGTGTGGTGGTTTTAATCTCCGATAACTTAGTTTTTAAATCAATAAAAGTAATGAAAGACAAAGAGGTTACTATATACTGGTGAAGGGTACAATTCAACAAGAAGACATAGCTATACTTAATATATATGCACCCAACTTAGGTGCACCCAAATTCATAAACCAAACCCTACTTGATTTGAACAAAATGATAGATAACAGCACTTTAATAGTCGGAGACTTTAACACACAGGTGACAGTACAGAACAGATCCTCCAAACAAAAAATAAACAAAGAAATAATGGACTTAAATACAATGCTAGAACAAACGAGCCTGACTGACATCTACAGGACATTCTACCCAAAATCAATTGAATATACTGTCTTCTCATCAGCTCATGGGACATTCTCCAAGATTGACCATATCCTAGGATATAAAGCATGTCTTAAAAAATTTAAAAAAATAGAAATTATACCATGCATCTTCTCAGATCACAGCGGAATAAAAGTAAAAATGAACCCTAGCAGAAATTCTCATTCCTACTCAAAGTCATGGAAGCTAAACAACCTTCTACTGAACAATTATTTTATAAATGAAGAAACCAAGACAGAAATCAAAAGATTCTTTGAATTAAATGACAAAGGAGACACAACTTATCAAAATATGTGGGACACAGCTAAAGGAGTCCTGAGAGGAAAATTTATTTCTATAAATGCATATATCAAAAAGACAGAAAACTCACAAATAGACAATCTAATGAATAGACTCAAAGAGCTGGAGAAGGAAGAACAGACTGACCCCAAACCCAGCAGAAGGAGAGAAATTATTAAGATCAAATCAGAACTGAATGAAAAGGACAACAAACAAACCATAAGGGAAATTAATAAAACAAAAAGTTGGTTCTTTGAAAGAATAAACAAGATTGACACACCTCTGGCTAGGCTAACCAAGAGCAGAAAAGAAAAAACTCTAATAACCTCCATCAGGAACATGAAAGGAGAAATCACGACCGATGCCACAGAGATACATGACATCATCTATGAATTTTACAAAAATCTTTATGCACACAAATTGGAAAATGAGGAGGAAATGGACAAATTTTTAGAAACACACAGCCTTCCCAGTCTCAACCAGGAAGAAATAGAATTCCTGAATAGACCAATATCTAGATCTGAAATCGAAACAACAATAAAAAACCTTCCCAAAAAGAAAAGCCCTGGACCAGATGGCTTCACACCTGAATTTTACCATACCTACAAAGAAGAACTGGTGCCCATCCTACATAAACTATTCTCCAATATCGAGAAATGGAATTCTCCCCAACACATTTTACCAAGCCAACATAATTTTAATACCAAAACCAGGAAAGGATGCAACAAAAAAAGAAAACTACAGACCAATATCCCTTATGAATATAGATGCAAAAAATTCTCAATAAAATCCTAGCAAATCGAATCCAAGTGCTTATCAAAAAAAATAATACATCACGACCAAGTGGGCTTCATCCCAGAGATGCAGGGATGGTTTAACATACGCAAATCTATAAATGTAATTCACCACATAAATAGAAGCAAAAATAAAGATCATATGATCCTCTCAATAGATGCAGAAAAAGCATTTGACAAAATTCAACACCCTTTTATGATAAGAACACTTAACAAAATAGGCATAAATGGGGCCTATCTAAAAATGATAAAAGCCATATATGACAAACCTGCAGCCACGATCTTACTCAATAGGGAAAAATTAAAAGCATTCCCACTTCAAACTGGAACCAGACAAGGCTGCCCACTGTCCCCATTACTTTTCAACATAGTATTGGAAGTCCTTGCGAGAGCTATCAGGCAGGAGAGAAGAATCAAGGGAGTCCAAATAGGGAAAGAAGAGATCAAACTCTCACTCTTTGCTGATGATATAATGTTATATCTAGAAAACCCCAAGGATTCAACCAACAGACTCCTGGAATTGATCAATGAATTCAGTAAAGTCTCGGGATACAAAATCAATACACACAAATCAGAGGCATTCATATATGCCAATAACAGTCAAACGGAGAACCAAATTAAGGACTCAATACCCTTCAAAATAGCAACAAAGAAAATAAAATACCTAGGAATATATTTAAGTAACGAGGTAAAGGACCTCTATAGGGAGAACTACGAAACACTGAGGAAGGAAATCGCAGAACATGTAAATAGGTGGAAAACCATACCATGCTCGTGGAGCGGAAGAATCAACATTGTTAAAATGTCTGTACTGCCCAAAGTAATCTACAGATTCAATGCAATCCCTATTAAATTACTAACATCATTTTTCACGAATATAGAAATAATAATTTTACGCTTTGTATGGAACCAGAGAAGACCCCATTTAGCAAAAGCAATTTTAAGCAACAAAAACAAAATGGGAGGTATTAATTTGCCAGACTTCAAACTATACTACAAAGCTGTGATTATTAAAACTGCTTAGTATTGGCACAAGTGCAGGGACACAGACCAATGGAACAGAACAGAAAATCCAAATATAAAACCATCCTCATATAGCCATCTAATCTTTGACAAACCAGACAAAAACATACTCTGGGGAAAAGATTCCTTATTTAACAAATGGTGCTGGGAAAACTGGATAGCCATATGTAGAAGAGTAAAACAGGACCCACAGCTTTCACCTCTCACAAAAATCAAATCATGGTGGATAACAGACTTAAACATTAGGTGGGAAACTATTAGAATCCTAGAAGAAATGTAGGAAAGACTCTTACAGACATTGGCCTAGGCAAAGAATTTATGAAGAAGACCCCTAAGGCAATCACAGCAACAACAAAAATAAATAAATGGGACCTGATCAAATTAAAAAGCTTCTGCACAGCCAAAGAAATAGTCATGAGAGTAAACATACAACCTACAGAATGGGAAAAAATTTTGCATACTACACATCAGATAAAGGACTGATAACAAGAATATATTTAGAACTCAGGAAAATCAGTAAGAAAAAATCGAACAACCCTATCAAAAAGTGGGCAAAGTTCATGAATAGAAATTTTTCAAAAGAAGATATAAAAATGGCTAACAAACATATGAAAAAATGTTCAACATCTCTGATCATCAGGGAAATGCAAATCAAAACCACAATGAGATACCACTTAACCATAATGAGAATGGCCTTTATCAAAAAGTCCCAAAACAATACATGTTGGCGTGGATGCAGAGAGTCAGGAACACTCATACAATGCTGGTGGGACTGCAAACTAATGCAACCCCTATGGAAAACAATATGGAGATACCTTAAACAGATTCAAGTAGACCTACTATTCGATCCAGCAATCCCATTATTGGGCATCTACCCAGAAGAACAAAAGTCATTCTATATAAAAGACACCTGCACCTGAATGTTTATAGCAGCATAATTCACAATTGCAAAGATGTGGAAATAACCCAAATTGCCCATCAATTCACGAATGGATTAGTAAATTGTGGTATATGTATACCATGGAGTATTACTCAGCTATAAGAAATAACGGTGATATGACATCTCTTTCATTTTCCTGAGAGAGTTGGAACCCATTATATTAAGTGAAGTATCCCAAGAATGGAAAAACAAGCATCACATGTACTCACCAGAAAATTGGTTTCCCTGATCATCACCTAAATGGACATTGGGGAATGATACCAACTGGTTATCAGACTGAGAGGGGGGGTGGGGGGAGGGGATGAGTGTATGCCTACATGATGAGTGCGTTGCCCACCGTCTGGGGAATGGCCATGTTTTAAGGTGCTGACGCGAGGAGGTAGGGACTGGGGGGAGGGGATGGAGGTATGACTACATGGTGAGTGCCAGGCGCACTGTCTGGGGAATGGACACACTTGAGGCTCTGACTCAGGGGGAGGGGCGGGACATGGGCAATATATATAACCTGAGCTTTTGTACCCCCATAATAAGCTGAAATAAAAAATATATATATAAAAAATGTACAACCACCATAATCAAAATAATTAATATATATTAAATGAGTACATATAGCACTCTCAAAAAAAAAAAAAAAAACCTCATAGTAGTAACAAAGCATTCTTACATAGTTTAATTCAGTGGTCCCCAGGGACCATTTTAATGGAAGAAAACTTTTCCACAGACTTGGTGGGAGGGGGATGGTTTTGGGATGATTCAAATGTATTCCATTTACTGTGCAGTCAAACCTCTCTGCTAATGATAGTCTGTATTTGCAGCCACTCCCCAGCTCTAGCATCACTGCCTCAACTCCACCCCAGATCTACAGGCATTAGAGTCTCATAAGGAGCCGCAACCTAGATCCCTCACATGCGCAGTTTACAGGAGGGACTGTGCCCTTGTGAGAATCTAATTTCGCCACTGATCTGACAGGAGACGGAGCTTATGCGGTGATGCGAGCAAGGGGATCAGCTGTGAATATAGACGAAGCTTCTCTCTCTCATCCCATACCCACCTCCTGCTGTGCGGCCCACTCCTGACAGGCCAAGGACCAGTTACCGGTCTGCGTCCGGGGGCTGGGGACCACGAGTTTGATTGGAAGCAGGTTTCCTTTTGTAATGTACATAAAATAATGACGTATCTTACAGTGGGGGGGGGTTTGGAGTTAATGAAATATGACACATTCTATTCAAGCACTATCTGAAATAGAGCACAACGATTAATGCTAAGTTGTTGATTGTCAGCTTTTCTTGGAAGACTTATGTAAAAATATAACCTGCTTGTATGAATATGTCATTAGTCTTCAGCACTGCACTTTTTAGATGTTTGTGTATTTCTTCTGTCACTTTCCAGTCTTGACACATTTTTGTCTCACAGTGTAGTAAACTTGAGTCAGGTTCATAAAAAGACTGACTAGCCTTGTTTTCAAAGAACAGTAGTCACTGAACAACTTCAAATTGCCATATTAGAAAGATTAAACTCAATTTAAAGATTAATATAAAGACCTGAAATGAGTCTTACTTTATTTTTTAAAGAAATAATGTAAATGTGATTGATGAATATTTGACACTATATTCTATGTTGTTAAAACTATTACCTTAGGGTTATAAATTATCTTATTTTTCATAATGAAATAGAGCTACTAGGATTTTTTTTTTTTTTTGAGACAGCTTTTTGCTGCATCACCTGGGCTAAATGCAGTGGTGTCATCATAGCTCACTGCAAACTCAAATTCCTGGGCTCAAGTGATCCTCTTGCCTCAGCCTCCTGTACCAACATGTAGGTACCACGATGCGCAGCTAATTTTTCTATTTTTTTTTTTTTTTTTTTTTTTTTTGGAGATGGGGTCTTACTCTTGTTCAGGCTGATTTCAAACTCCTGGCCTCAAGTAATCTTCCCATCTCAGCATCCAAAAGTGCTAAGATTAAAGGCATGAGCCACCACACCTGGCCACATCTAGAATTTTTAATGGAAGGCTGTCTATTTTCAATGGAAATAAATGAGGAACACACTATCATTTCAGAACATTTTTGCTACTCTATTAAATTTGTAAAAACATTTAAAGATTTTATACATCAAACCCATATAGGTTATCTGCTGATTTAAAACAGAAATTTCAACTATTAATTTTTTCTATGATACATTAACATTTCTTAAAAATGTTATTATTCATGGCCTATCTTAAAATCATGGAAATTTACCACTATACTACATTCATTTGCAAATGCATTCACTCAAACCAAAAGGTTTTATTCTCAATGCCATTTAACCCTGTAAGTAGGGTAAGAATATAAAATATTTAGAACTAGAAAATACAGAAAAATAATTCCAGAATGATTAAATGTCATTCAATCCTTAGACAATTCCTGCTATGGGGTTTTTGTTGTATGCTAACTTCTTCATATTGGTTTACTTGGATCATTTAGGATTAATTGCAATACTGACAACAGTCTATGTACAAAATCACAGAAAAAAATATTATAGGTTGACTCTTGCTGCATACTAATTGCCATGACTATATTAGTTTTATCCAATAGGAATTCTGTGACAGAAACAGAAACTATGACCAGAACTACTAATCAGTTTTTAGTACTGTATCCAATTTCCCTAAATTTTGCCCATATGCCAAATTAGAGAATTAAATGGAGGAAGTGATGAGAATAATCATACCCACATCTAGAACATACCAATGTGACTGTATTATCTGAGCTTTCACTAATTGCATATGTGTGTGTGCATTTCAACTTTAATTTTAATTTGTTGTATATTGGACTCTTCAATGCTTCCATTTGCTTTTAATAGCCCTTTCTCTTAATCATGAATTCATCAAGTAGTTTCTATAGTTTTTAAAGTAAATTCATTACCAATATTCCTGCAATAACAGCAAAATGAGTTTGAGATACAACCAGAAGTTTTAAAACATGGTCCCAAAATTTCTCAACACTCCATTCAGGTTTCTCTATCCAATTCCCTGGAATGTGTTGACATTTATGATTGCCTCAGCCAATACAATACAGTGAAAGAGATGCCATGTGACCACTGAAGCCATTTGGACAGCACAGCTGGCAATTCCTATAAATTTTCTTAAGGTCTGTTCTGATTTACAGTTAAGTTATTTGGAAACAGTTAGTTCATTTTAAGTCTTGATTTTATGGTTTGTTAGGTAGTTCCAAAGAAGTTCTCAGAATAGGGTTAATTATTATTCATTATTAAAACAAAATCCTCTTGAATACTCTACCCCATACTCTGTGAATTGAGTTTTCCTCGCCTGGGTGGTGGGAACAGGCACTAATCCTGGCCCTGTGTAAGCAATGGGCGCCGTCCCTTCCAATCTTTTCAGGTCATTCTTTCCCAGCTGTCCGTCTCAGGCACGTGCTGGCTAGTTGTATTGCATGTTGCATATTTGAGAGGTAACCTCTTCCGATCTCTGGTCTCTCTGAACAGCCCTCTCCTTTCCTGTCCTTTATCCTGTTAACTCTGGTCCACTGGTCTCCTGGAACCCTCAGCTCTGTCTGCTCATCTCAGACTAAGCAACTTAGGACTCCACTTTCATTCCACTACCCCCAAGTCCTGGAAGCCCTCTCAGAACAATAATCAGAGTAACTGTAGGTCTCTAACTGTATACGTTTCCTTTCTTCAGGGCTCTTTTTGTTGTTGTTGTCTCCTGTCCAGCATCTGCAATACCATTGTTTCATGTTTTAGTTCTTTTTGTTTATTTCAGCTAGGAAAATAAATCTTCTCCCTGTTAGTCCATCTTCACCAGAAGTAGAAGGAAGTCTCTGCAGCATTTATTCGATTCTTGATTTCACCTCTTTGATGATACAGATCAATGAGAAGAAATATAATTATGAAAAAAATTTACTAACCATGTTTTTGATTAATTGGACCATATCACATTAAAATGCTCAAAAAATAAATTAACCATCCTTATATGCTGTAAAAAAGTATGTTTTTATATATAAAATGAATGTGTGTGTATATCTATATACACATATATGTATATATAATTATGCTACAAAGGCAAAGCTTACACATTTAAGAACATTTAGAACAAACACAAAAAAGAACAAATGGATGTGTTAATATATAAAATTTTATTAATTATGCTTCATGGAAATGTTAACATTTTGCTGATATATTGAATATGTAGACCTTTCATTGAATCTGTTTTGCATGCTTCATGCTGAAGACAATAATTGGAGAGTGAGGAAATGATAATTAAAAATTATATATATATATATATATATGCTTAATGTTAATGATTTTACATGGAATCTTCTGGATGAGTGGCTGCTGTGGAGTAAAGGGCATGATCATTAGAAATGAGATAACTAAGACGCTGATAAACCAAAGACGTGAAAAGATTCTCCACTGGATTTTAAGTTACCAAAAGTGATGGCAATATTAGTACTGGAAAGAGAAATAGTAAGCCAGGTGCTATGAATTGTAGACACTGACCAGAATAAAGTACATAATTGTCAGGATGGAATGTACTTTTAAACAGTTATTCATTTGCTTTTAAAGGGGGTGCATCAGAGGAGGGTCTGAAAGTGATAATTCAGAATGAGACAAGCATCTGCCCTTCTGAAGACCTGTGAGAATAAAGAGTATAGAAAAAATAAAACAAAATTGTATTTATTGAGTGAGTCACAGCAATTCATGGTTGCCAAAATGGGCAGGGATGAAAAACATGGGGCCAGTTTCAGGTAAAATGGGAAAGTAAAAAAGATGATCCAGCAAAACTATTGATGCTGTTAGGGTATCTTACTTCTGACAGACCTACAGTTTCAGAAGGGAGAGTAGCTGAATTTTCACAGATCTTAGAGTAGTGAATGATAACTACAAAAATAATTTATGGATACAATGTGTTGCTAGTCACCCAAGGGTAACTGTCTAGGAGAAGAGAGAGACTGTACATTCTGGCTGGTAGAAAGGATCAATCATCATGGATACTATAGGGAAGTGGAAAATCAGCTCTCAATAGTTATTCATTTTGGGGACTGGATTCCAATGGTTGGTATATGTGGCCTGGAAAATATTGACGAATGAAATGCCCATAGTGTCATAAGAACAACTTGGTATGTATGAGAGTCCCAAATAACTTTTTTTTTTTTTTTTGAGACAGAGTCTCGCTTTGTTGCCCGGGCTAGAGTGAGTCCGTGGCATCAGCCTAGCTCATAGCAACCTCAAACTCCTGGGCTTAAGCGATCCTACTGCCTCAACCTCCCGAGTAGCTGGGATGACAGGCAAGCACCACCATGCCTGGCTAATTTTTTCTATATATATTTTAGTTGGCCAGATAATTTCTTTCTATTTTTAGTAGAGACAGGGTCTCGCTCTTGCTCAGGCTGGTCTCGAACTCCTAACCTCGAGCAATCCACCCGCCTCGGCCTCCCAAAGTGCTAGGATTACAGGCGTGAGCCACCACACCTGGCCAACCAGATAATTTTTTGTATATAAAGTTTGATACCAGCTACACTGGGGGCATCATGATTGTTGCATATGTAAAACTTATTTAAAATTTAACATGAAAATATTAGAATTTAACTTTTCACAATTTTATTTCTTTTCTTTCTTCCTTTTAAAAATATTTATAAACTATATTGTATAACTTCACTATTTTTATAATTATAAACTCATAATTATATCAGCGACTTTAACTTGTAAACAAGTAATAATACTTTGGTCATGAAAATAGGCAATTCAACAAGCATTTCTTACACTCAAGACAAGATAATGGGAGGCCAGTAGTTCTCCTTTACGTAAAAGTTATTGAGGAGCTTGCTGAAAACATTCTGAAATCCAAATCCAGAAATAATGATTTAATTGTTATAAGACCTAAAAGTTTGCATTTATACTAATATTTCTAGGCAATTCCAATGTAAGTGTTCAGTGAACCAGATTTTTAGAAACCCTCTAAGTGCTGTTAGGCATATAATAGAAGGAGACTGAGACAGTACGTGCCATGCCCCAAAGTAAATCACAATCTTGCTTGCTTGACAGGTTTAAATTTTACTCCAAAGAGTTAGAGACCAACATATGACAAATTAAAATCAATTCCTGAAATATTTTTAAACACATTGGAAAATGAGCTTTGATGTGATCATCAGCTTGCTCTGGTCTCCTCCTCAGCACAACCCTTTTATACAGTCTTTCAAAACTTCCTGTTGCCAACATTCCATTAATTCCTCCCCCATCAACTAAGAAAAAGAGGAAAACCTATAAGAAATGGGAACCATGAATCTAATAAAGGAATATAAAAATATGTTAAAATAAATCCTACAATAAATGTGTCTTTGGGACTTATTTGAAAACTGTGGCTATCATACTGTAAACATGTAATTGAGAAATCTCTCTCTCTTTCTGAAATGCTATCTATAACCAGAACAAAACAACTTAGGCATAATAAGCACATTTACATAGACCACTTACAGAAAAACTGTAGGTCATATTAAAGTCACTAGAAGCCATTGCAACCATATGTTATATGTGCCCCTCAAGGCATTCGGCTACCAATAAAAATGGCTTTGCTAGAGTTTCTTTACGTATTTATTTGTAAAATAATACCAAAGAAATCATACTGATTTGATGTCATTCTCCTTGTGAATGTCACAGTTTAATATTTCAAAAGTCCTACAAGTTATTTTCTAAACTGCATTAAAAAGTGGATTATAATACTGAAAATTATAAGAAAAAGATATAGCATTTTAACAAAAAAGAATTATACAATAAAATTTCATTTTTATCAGGTTTAGTCACAAGAATACTATGTATTTTTATATGATTTATAAACATTTTCATTATTATGAAGTTGTCAAAGAAAAAAACTAATTATTTAATAAAATTACTCTTTTCTTTTATCAGATTTTAAACTGCCCGCTGTGTGCCAATTTATGGTTGTATAACTAATAGAAAAAAGCCACTGCTTTGCGATTTTGCAGTCAAGTCAGGAAGAAGCATTAGTAGGCAGATGATTAGAAAAATGCTAAAAATTGTATGAGGAGCAAGATGGTGGAACAGAACCCTCCAGCAATCATTTTTCCTGAAGAAATACCAATTTGAACAACTATCCATGCATAAAAATACCTTCACAATAGCTAAGGAAACCAGATGAGAGATCATCATACCTGGTTATAACAAAATAATAAGACACATTGAAGAGGATAGAAAAGAAAGTTTTACATTACCTGCCTCTCCTCTTCCTCAGCTACACATAGCACAGAGAAGAGAGTGATACTAGCTGACTATAGAAAAGAGAGAAAAGTGAGCATAGAACACTTCCCTAGAAACTAACACACAGTAAAACTCAGCACCAGGCAAACTCCCACTACTCCTAATGCCAGGCTGATACTTACATATTGAGATTTCAGCTATGCCCTAGACCCAGGTAGAAATCCATCAACCCTGGAAAGCAGAGTTAACCCCTAGTCTGGATCACCACCAGCCAACTACAGCAATCTTAGACTCCAGACAACCCTCAGTAGAAGGCAGACCAAAGCAGCCACAGTGTCCAGGCATGCCCCAGTTCCAAACAAGCCTCAGAAGTCACAAGATACCAATCCAGTGCCACACTGGCCACAGTAGTCTTGGTCTAAGGGCATTCTCTAGTGCTGCAACAACCAAAGTGGCTCTGGGTTTAGGGACCACACCAGATGGTCTACCCAGAAACTCTAGGCAGGCTCATTATTGAAGGGCATTCCCAGCAAAAGCCAGTCTTCAAGGACTAGCATAAGTATCTACGTCTTCAAATGACAGACATTGATGTATGGCCACAAAGATCAAGAATACCCAGAGAAAAAAATGACATGATCAAATAAAAAAAATGGTGTCATTCACTAACCCTAAAGAAATGGAGATGTATGAATGACCTGACAAAGGTTTCAAAATAACTGTTCCAAAAATGCTGAGCAAATTTCATGAAAATATTGAAAAACAAATCAGTGAAATTCAAAAAGCAATAAATGACTAGAAAAAGAAATTTAACAAAGAGATTGAAATAAAAAATATTAAACAAAATCTTGGAGATGAAAACACAATGAACAAAATGAAAAAGCAATAGAGAGCATCAACAGTAGATTTAATTAAGCAGAAGAAAGAATCTGTAAACTCTAAGAAAGGCTATTTGAAAATTGAAGCCAGAAGAGAGAAAAGAATGAAGAAAGCTTATGGAATTCATGGGATAGCATCAAAAGAGTGAATATTCAGATTATAGGAGTCGAAGAAAGAATAGAGTAAAATAAAGGGGTAGAAATCTTATTTAGCACATTAACTGCCACGTGAGTTATATTTAACTCACACTAGTTTTGAGCCTGGGGTCTCGTGACGTAAAAGCTGGGCAAAACTCTGCAGTTGGCTCTTGAAAATCATACTTGTTGATGAACTATTGTTACAGTTAATATTGACAAATTAATTCTAAAAATGAGGATTAAATGAATAGAAGTCAATCAATTTCATCTTTCATTAAATTTTCCATTAAATTAGAAAGGATCATTTTGTTTTCTAAGTTTTTATTTTATTGTCATAATAAAACACTGTGGCACCAAGAAAAAAATATCTTATTTCTAGTGTTGCAGTCAATGTTTTTAAGAAGTAATAGAAGAAAACTTTGTAAACCTATAGAAAGATATAAATACCCACATACAGAAAGGTCTCCAATCATATTCAGTCCAAATAAGACTACCTCAAGACATTATAATTGAACTGTCAAAAATCAAATACAAAGAAATGACCCTGAAAGCATCAGGAGAAAAGGAGCAATTAACATAAAAGAGAGTTTTGATATGCCTAGCAAGAAGGTTTTAGCAGAAACCTTTCAGGCCAGAAGAGAGTGGGTTGTTTTAAAGTGTTGAAGAAAAAAACAAAACAAAATAAAACTACCAACCAAGAATATGGGACCCAGTAAAGCTCTTGTCAGAAATGAAGGGGAAATAGACTTTCCCAGACTAATAAAAGATGAGTTTAACACCACCAGATCTGACTTACAAGAAATGCTAATGGGAATTCTTTTGAGCTGAAAAAAATGAATACTAAGGAGTAACTTGAAAATATCTGAAAATATAAAACTTATTGCTAAAAGTAAATATACAGTCAAATTCAGAGTACTTAATACTGTAATGGTGGTGTGTAAAACACATATATTTAGTATGAAAGTTAAAAGATAAAGCTAATAAAATAGTAATAATTATGATAATTAGAGTATGCTACATAAAAAGATAAAGATATAAACTGTTATATCAAAAATTCAAAATGGGGAGAATTTGAGTAGACATGTACATTTTTGTGTGTGTGAAATAAAAGTTTAGATTGTTATCAGCTTAAAATAACCTGTTATAACTATAAAATATTTTGTAAGCCTCATAGTAATCATAAATCAAAAACCAATAAAAGATACACAGAAAAGAAAAAAATAAGGAATCAAAACATATCACCAGAGAAAGTCAATTAACCACAAAGGAAGATAATAATGAGAAGGAAATTTTTAAAAATCTGCAGAACAACTATAAAACAGTTAATAAAATAAATCCTTACACATCAGTAATTACCTTGAATTAAAATTGATTAAATTATTCAGTCAAAAGACAGAGTAGCTAAATGGATAAAACAAACAAAACCCAACTACATGCTTCCTACAAGAGGTGCACTTTACCTATATAAATATACACAGACTGAAAATCAAAGGATGGAAAAAATATATATTTCATGTACATAAAAACCAAAAGAGGGCAGAAGTAGTTATATTTAGATTAGATTAAATGAAATTTAAGTAAAAAATTATAAACAGATACAAAAAAGGCATTATACAATGATAAAGGGGTCAATGTAGCAAGAGAATATAACAATTGCAAATGTATATATGTAAATATGTAAAGCAAATATTAACAGTTCTGAAGAAAGATATGGACTGCAAATACAATAATGATAGGAGAATTTATTATCTCACATTCAGCTAAGGACAGATCATCCTCAGAGAAATTCGATAAAGAAACATCAGACTTAAACTACACTCTAGACCATATGGACCTAACAGACACATATAGAACATTTCATCCAACAGCAACAGAATACATTTTTTTCTCAAGTGCACATGGAATATTTCTGAAGATCATATGTTAAGTCAAAAAACAAATCTTAAATAATATAAGAAGTTTGAAATAATATCAACTATCTTTACTGACTATGTTGGTACAATAACATGAGAAAATGGAAAACTCAAAAATATGTGGAAATTAAACAAGATGCTCATGAATACATGTCAATGAAGAAATCAAAAGAAAAATTTTTTAAAATTTTGAGACAAATAAAAATGGAAACACAATGCAACAAAACTAATGGGAAGCAGCAAAAGCAGTTGTAAGAAGAAAGTTTATAGCAATAAAAACTTTTTTTTTGAGATGGAGTCTCACTCTGTTGCCCAGGCTGTGGCATCAGTCTGGCTCACAGCAACTTCAAACTCCTGGGCTCAAGCAATCCTCCTGCCTCAGCAGGTAGCTGGGACTACAGGCATGTGCCACCATGCCTGGCTAATTTTTTTTATGTGTTTTTAGTTGTCCAGCTAATTTCTTTCTATTTTTAGTAGAGATAGGGTCTTGCTCTTGCTCAGGCTGGTCTCAAACTCCTGAGCTCAAATGATCCACTCAGATCAGAATGCTAGGACTACAGGTGTGAGCCACCGCACCCAGCCTAGCAATAAAAGCTTATATCATAAAAGGAGAAAGATTTCAAATAAACAACCTTAAGTTTCACCAAAAGGAAATAGAAAAACAAGAAAAAAAAAATAAGTCCAACATTAGTAGAAGGAATACAATGATAAAGATCAGAGCAGAAATAAATGGAGATTACAAAAACAATAGAAAATACTAATAAGATGAAGAGTTAGATTTTTGAAAAAGATAAATAAAACTGACAAAATGTTAGCTGGATTAAAAAAATACTCAAATAAATATAAAAATAAAAAAGACATTATAACTAATACCTAAGTAATACAAAGGGACATAAAAGACTATTATGGGCAATTATATTCCCACAAATTGGATAACATAGCAGAATTGGATAAATTCCTACACATATACAGCCTACCAAGACTGAATTATGAATAAATAAAAAAATCTTAACAAAACAATAATGAATAAAAAGATTGATTCAGTATCAGAAATTCTCCCATCAAATAAAAGCCCAGAATCAGATGGTTTTATAGCTCAATTATACCAAAATTTAAAGAACTAAAACAAGTAACTGTGAAAATCTTCCAAAAATTGAAGAGGAAGGAATATTTTCAATCTATTTTATAAGGCCAACATTATATGATACCAGAGCTAGACAAAGATCCTACAAAACAAACAAACAAAAAAGAAACCTACAGGTTCATATTCCTGATAAACATAGATGCAAAAGTCCTCAAAAAAAAAAAAATCCTAGCAAACTAAATTCAGCAGCACACTAAAACTATCATTCAATAGCATTCATCCCAGAGATGCAAGAATGTTTCAACATATGTAAATCAATAAACATGATATATAACATTAAGAGAATGAAAGACAAAAAACATATAATCATTTAAATATATGCAGAAAAAAACATTTGAAATAATTCAATATCCTTTCATAATAAAAACTCTCAATATATTAGGTTTCGATGTGCCTCAACACAACAAAGTTCATGTAGGACAAACCCACAGTTAACATCATACTCAATGAGGAGAAACTGAGAGATTTTTTTCTCTATGATATGAAATTAGACAAGGATGTCCACTCTCATTCATTGCATCTATTAGACATATTTCTGGAAGGCATAGCTAGAGTAATTAAGCAGGAGAAAGAGACAAAATGTATCTAAATTGAAAAGGAAGAAATTAAATTTTCCCTGTTTGTAGATAGCATAATCTCCTATATAAAAAACCCCAAAGACATCACTAAAAAACTTTAGAAATAATAAACAAATTCAGTAAAATTGCAGTATGAAAATCAGTATGCAAAAATAAATAGTTTTTATACACTAGCAGCAAACTATTTGAAAACAAAATCAAGAAAACAATAACATTTGCAATAGATACAACAGGATAAACTGCTTAGAGACAAATTTAACCAAGGAGTGAAAAGAACTCTCAAAACACTGAAAACTATGAACATAGATGATAAAAAAAAAAAATTGAAAAGGACATAAAATAATGGAAAATATCCCCTGATCATGAATTAGAAGAATTAATATTGTTAAAATGTCCACACTACCCAAAGTAATCTACAGATTCAATGAAATACCTATCAAAATATCAATGACATTCTTCACAGAAATTTTTAAAAATCCAAAACTTTATTTAGAACCACAAAAGACACTGAATAGCCAAAGCAATCTTGAGCAAGAGGAACAAAGCTGGAAATATCACATTACCTGACTTCAAAATATATTACAAAGCTATAGTAACCAAAACAGCATGGTACTGGCATAAAAACATACACAAAGACTAATGAACAGAATATAAGAGCCCAGAAATAAATCCATACATCTACAGCTGACTGATTCTCAACAAAGTTTCCAAGAACACACATGAGGAAAAAGTCTCTTCCATAAATTGTGCTGGAAAAATTGGATATCTATGTATAAATGATTATAGACCCCCTACCTCTCACCATATACAAAAGTAAATTCAAAATGGATTAAAGAATTAAATGTAAGACCTGAAACTGTAAAACTACTAAAAGAAAACTTAGGGGAAAATCTCCATGACATGACATTGGTCTGGGCAATGATTTTTTTTTTTGGATGTGACCTCAAAAGCACAGGCAACAAAAGCAAAAATAGACAAACAGAATTATATTAAACTAAAAAGCTTCTGCACACCAAAGGAAATAATCAATAAAGAGACAACTTACAGAGAGGGAGAAAATATTTACAAGCTATATATCTGATAAAGGGTTCATATCACAAATATATAAGGAACTGAAACAACTCAAAAGAAAAATCCAAATAACCCTGTTTAAAAATGAGTAAAGAGGCTGGACGTGGTGGTTCACATCTGTCTGTTATCCCAGTGCTCTGGGAGGTCAAGGCAGGAGGATAACTTGAGGTCAGGAGTTTGAGACCAGTATGAGCAAGAGTGAGACCCCGTCTCTACCAAAAATAGAAAAAGTTACCCTGGCATGGTGGTGTGCACCTGTCGTCCCAGCTACTCAAGAGGCTGAGGCAGGAAAATTGCTTAAGCCCAAAAGTTTGCGGTTGTGGTGAGCTGTGATGACATCACGGCACTATATCCAGAGCAACAGAGTGAGACTCTGTCTAAATAAACAAACAAACAAACAAACAAATAAATAAAATTGATTCAAACAACCTTCATAGATATTTCTCAAAAGTAGACACACAAATGACCAACAGGTATACAAAAAATGGTCAACACTAATCATCAGGGTAATGCAAATTAAATTCACAACAAGATATCACCTCATACCTGTTAGAATGGCTATTATCAAAATGATAAAAGATAAATGTTGGCAAGGACATGGAGGAAAGGAAACTCTTGTTTACTATTGGTGGGAATGTAAATTATGCCATTATGTAAAACAGTATGGCCATTCCTCAAAAAATTAAAAATAGAACTATCATATGATCCAGCAGTCCCACTCTTGGGTTTACATCCAAAGGAATCAGTATTTTGAAGAAATATCTGCACTCCCATGTTTACTGCAACATTACTCAAAATAGCCAAGATATGGAATCAACCTAAGTGTTCATCAACAGATAAATGGATAAAGAAAATGTACTACATGTACACAATGGAATTCTGTCCAGCCATAAAAATAAAGAAATGTCGTTTTTGACAACATGGATGACCTGGAGGACCTTTTGTTAAGTGAAATAAGCTAGGAAGAGAAAGACAAACACCATATGATCTCACTCGTATGTAGAATCTCAAAAAGTTATCATAGAAGTAGAGAGTAGCATGGTGGACCAGATGCTGAAGCAGTTGGGGTGTGGAGGTATTTAGGGAGATGTTAGTCATAGGATATAAAATTGCAGTAGATAGGAGGAATAAGTTCAAAGATCTGTTGCATAGCATGATGGCCATAGTTGATGATATACTGTATTCTTGAAAAAGACTGAGAGTGGTTGTTAAATGTTCTCAGCACAAAAAATGACAAATATATGAGGTAATGCATTTGCTAATTAGGTACAATTAACCATTCAACAATGTATACATCAAAATACTATGTCAAAATTGATACATACAATTTTATCTGCCAATTTAAAATAAATGAATTAATTTTAAAATTGAATAATAGAGATTATGTACAGTATGACAGGATTCCCCAAAAATAAGCAACTTGAGAATTAGAAAAAGCTGAAATTAAAAGGACAATTAAAAGTTAGCCTGAAGAAGGGACAAGGAAAGGGACAAGAGAAGTTTCAGGAGGAAAGAGCTTCTTGTACAAAGCCACAGATGCATAAAAGAATTAGGGCTCATACAGATAGGTTTTCAAATGTCTAGCATTTAATGTAAAACGTAAAGTAATTAAAAGAAAATAGATAGAAAGTTAATTGTAGCTGTGATTATGAATGACCATGTAGCTAAAAAGTTGACAATTTCTCATAAAGTGTACAGTGAACCATTTTCAACCTTTCTGTTATATAAGGATTGTTTTTTCTTCTATCCACCATGATCTCTCTGTTTTGTGCTTATTTAACCTACACCAATAACCCTGTCTTTCACTGGTTTTCTTAGAACTCCACATACATAAAAAAATTCACAATTATTATAAATTTTACTAAAAATTGGAGACAAAGAGGATGAAGTAATTTCACATATTTAATAGCCCTCTTCCATTTTACATTTTGTGTCCTATCTTTCTCTCCAGATTTCTTGCTGTCTGTTCTACCAATTAATTTCCCTTAAAAACTTGGTGCAAGTCCTCCTAGAATCTAGAAACTTGATAATTAGAAAAGTTACCAAGGTATTTTCCCTTAAAGGTGGGTCTCTAATTAAGGGAAATATTTGAGACACTTGCTCAGAGAATACTTTCTAATTGACCTCATCATATACCGTCCTGATGAGAATACCTACTACACAAACTCATTATGGGTAATCCTACTCTTTTTGTGACTGGTACTTTTATGTATGTACATTAGGATTTGGTGTGATTAAAAACTGTACAATTAACTGACAGTGATTTCTTCTTTAAAATGAAGTCAAAATAAGTATGTCAAATTGCAATTTATTTTGCAGAAAGAAATTTAACTCTTGGGGCTTGCAAAATATACCCTTGTGCAAATTCACATAAATGAAAACTTTATTCTAATGAAACGTTTAACTGAGTGTTTTATTTAAAAAAAATCAGAGTTCTGTGTAAACAGACATGATTTCTTGTGACTCTAGTATACTATTTATGGTTACCTAGTCTCTGAGCCTCCGTTCCCATATTTGCAATATTGTATAATACCTACACTCTAGAGCTCTTGCAAGAATTATTGAAAATGTACACATAATGTCTAAGATAGGTGGTACTCAATAATAGAATCAAAATAACTCTGTCTTCCTGAAAACACAAACACACACAATACCATATTTTAATGCGCACCTTTTGGGGTACATAGAATAAACAAAACAAGTAATTGAACACATGCTCAAAGAATCATTAATTTCAAAATAAAATTTCTCAAATTAAATATGGTGGTTTTCTAATTTCCTGTTTCACATATAAGCCAACCAATACAATACGATGACATATTAAGGCTAAACTAATGTGCATGCACACGGTCACTACTTTTTCTATATAATTCAGCTCTGCATTTGTGTTTAGCTGTCAGTAAACCAGCGGATTAAAGCGGTAGCTGTCACACAGAGTTAGAGCCATTCTTCAGAGAAGCTAATTATTTTAATTCCGCGTTGCAGACTTGCGCGTCTGAGGCGAACCACTCTCCGTTGCTGCGCAGGCTCCTTCCGCTCTGCAGCTCGGCCGCGGGCTCTGCTGCTCCCGGGGAACAGGGTTCGGTGCGAGCGACGGTCCCTGCGCTCCGCCGCGGGGCGCTTCGCTCCCTAGCGAGATGTCGTCTGTGACCTGCGTATGTTGTTAAACAGCTACCACAGAACAGACAGTGCACTCATACATGATTTAAACTAAGTTCTATTCTGATTTGAATCGGATTGATATTAATATTTCCACAGAACAGAAGCAGGAGCTAAATTACAGGCTTTCAAGCTCTGGGACCATAGGAATCTCTGGACATTAAACACAGACGTGATGGTGGAGCAGTCTTGTTATCATAATATAGCTAAAACTTTGTAAAAAAAATCCCCTTTAAAATATTAATTAATGCACTGAATTCTTATCAATGAAAACACTGTCAATAAAAAACGTTTATTGCTTTTTAAAGGACTGAAAATATTACCCTTACAAAGTACCTTTTGTATCAATATTATGTTGCAAAAACCTTACTTAAGGAGAATAAACAAAACATCTTTCATTATTGTTTTGTGTACGTTCATTTACTTGTTTTGTGTGCTTTCATGAACCATGTTGCCATCATGAAGTGGTATATTGTGATTTTGGAAGTTTTTCATTTTTTCACAATGAAATCCCCCTAATATATTACACTTTCTCCCTAACTGTAGCAATTTTAATTTTTATACTAAAATAAGGTTTATGCTTTTTTGTCCTTAAAATCAAGTAGGGAGAAAACTGTATGTTTGTTGCCATGCTGGGTGGACCTGTCTGCCCTCGCTTCCGTTCCTCGGTGCTCGCTTGCCTGGGCTCTCCCAGAGGGGCTGACACAGCCAGGGGTGCCGCCCAGGTCCCCACGTGGGCTGTCTTTCAGCGAGGCCCCCCCTGGGCGATGCTGTCAAAAGATTAGAGTGTGTGACTGTATTGTTCTGCCTCCTCCTCCTGAATAGGCAGTGTGTCTGGCAGCAGTTTCAGCTCTTCTTGGCTCCACTTCCTGCTCAACAGACCGTGCTGCTAGACTCTTCGTGGTGATCCTGCTCTTAGCACCTTACAACACATTTGGGTACACAGACTAATGCCCTCCCTCAAAAATTTCCACATCTTAATCACCAGAATTGATGAATTTGTTAACTTACATAGCAAAAGGTATTTTATAGATGTGATTATGTTAAAGGTACTCAAATGGGGAGGGGGGGAGATTGTTCTGGATTATTTGGGTAGGCCCAATGTAGTCAGATTGGACTTTTTTTTTTTTTTTCTTGAGACAGAGTCTCACTTTGTTGCCCGGGTTAGAGTGAGTGCCGTGGCATCAGCCTAGCTCACAGCAACCTCAAACTCCTGGGCTTAAGCGATCCTCCTGCCTCAGCCTCCCAAGTAGCTGAGACTACAGGCATGCACCACCATGCCTGGCTAATTTTTTCTATATATATATATATTTTTTTTTTTTTTAGTTGTCCAGATAATTTATTTCTATTTTTAGTAGAGATGGGGTCTCTCTCAGGCTGGTCTCGAACTCCTGACCTCGAGTGATCCACCCGCCTCGGCCTCCCAGAGTGCTAGGATTATAGGCGTGAGCCACCGTGCCCGGCCCTAGATTGGACATTTTAAGACAAAGGCAAGAAAGTCAGAGTTAGAGAAGGTGATATGATCGCAAATACAGAGGTTGGAGAGATTTGGAGCCATGGACAAAGAATATAGGCAACTCCTAGAAGATGGACAAAGAAAAGAAATGGATTCTCCCCTAGAGCCTCCAGAAGGAATTTATCTCTACTTACATATTTTGAACTTTTGACCTTCAAAACCTAGCTTGTGGTATAATGCTGCAACAGCAATAAGGAATTAATACTCCCATTTCTTTCTTTCATCCCTAAATCCACTTGTAACACCATCTTTTTTTTTGTTTTTTGTTTTTTTTTGAGACAGAGTCTCACTCTGTTGCCCGGGCTAGAGTGCCATGGCGTCAGCCTAGCTCACAGCAACCTCAAACTCCTGGGCTCGAGCAATCCTCCTGCCTCAGCCTCCTGAGTAGCTGGGCCTACAGGCATGTACCACCATGCCCAGCTAATTTTTTTATATATACGTATATATGTTTTTAGCTGTCCATATAATTTCTTTTCTATTTTTAGTGGAGACGGGGTCTCGCTCTTGCTCAGGCTTGTCTCGAACTCCTGAGCTCAAACAATCCGCCCTCCTCAGCCTCCCAGAGTGCTAGGATTACAGGCGTGAGCCACCGCACCTGGCCCACCATCTTCTTATACTTGTTAAACTTTGTTGGGCCTTCTACTTTGGGCCCTTTGATTCCTCTATAACAATGCAACTAAACACCTGTTTTATATTGCCTCTGTGATCTACTTCCAATTCTGGCCATGACTGAGTAGCTTGTATCTCTGTAAAACTCTTATCAATATCAACTATAACAGCCAAGAAAATATATATTTAAAGAAATCCACAAAAACCTAAACAACAATTGTTTGAAAGCTCTTGAAAGCAGCTACAGTGTCCAGAATTTGAAGGCCCAAATCCTAAAGAGCAGAAAACTACCTAGAAGGAAGCTCAATTTTTCCCTATACCTTTTCCCTTCAAGGCATTTGTCAGCTCCTCACAGGTGAAATAGAGGCTGAGCACAAAGTGGCAGCCTGGAACCCACTGCTTATCACGAGGTTCAGAAGGCCAGCGTTGGTCTGTGGCTCTACAAAATAAGCGTGAGAGTACAAGGTCCTGCCCACATCAGCAAAGGCCAAGTGGGAAGCACAGAGTTAAAACCTTTCCAGGCTGTCAGGAGGAACTCCTGCACCACATTCCAGGGTGGTTTCAGAGAAGGCTGAGTGGAGAATTAGGACTTAATCATCACCAGGCAGTAATTACACTCTTCCTGACGATATCAGTGGAGGCCACCTGGACAGCCTGGACTTGCGCATACCCTCCTGCAGCCAAAGCACCTCTGCTCCTCTTGGCTGGGTTGGGGTCAGAGGAGACGTGGTGAAGAGTCAGGAAGTGTTCCATGGCCCAGTGGTGACAATGCCATTCTCTCCTAATACCTCGGTGGACATCACGTGGAGAATGGTAATCAGGCACTCCCATTGCTCAGAGTCAGGGAGGTATCAGTGGAGGCCTGGGGCGTAAACCAGGAAGTAAAGAGGAGACCCTCCCTTTGTTGTGTCAATGAAAGCTAAAGAAAGAAACCAGACTTTCAACTCTGCCTGACAGTGCCGATGCCCACCTTTTTCCTGCTCAAGTGGTATAAGAAGCAGCTAGCTAAAGAAAAGTTTAACATTGAGATCATCAAACCGTAACATCCAAAATATACAAACCTCAATTGAAAATCACTCATTAAATCAAGATGCAGAAAAATATCAACTTGAATTTTAAAAAACACAATGCCAGGCACAGTGTCATGTCTCCAGTCCCAGCTACTAGGGAGGCTGACAGAGGAGAATGGCTTGAGCCCAGGAATTTGAGTCCAGCCTGGGCAACATAGTGAGATTCTGTCTCTTAAAAAAAGAAGTCAATAGAAGCCAACACCATAAAAGATGAGATGTTAGCATTATCTGACAATAATTTATAGCAGCTATGATAAAAATGATTCACTGACCAATTAAAGCCTGAGTGAAACAAAATAACAGTCTCACCAAAGAAATAAAGATATAAATAAGGAACAAATGACACTTTAAAACTAAAAAAAGTACAATAACCAAAATACCACAGTATTATCGAAGACCTGGAAGGAGAAGAGAAAGCAGATTGAGCTTAACAGCATTCAAAGAAATAATAACCGAAAACTTTTCAAATTCAGTAAAAGACATACAACTACATACTGAAGAAATCAAATGAACCCCAAACATGATAATCTCAAAAAATTACATTGAGAAACAATAGAATCAAACTTCTGAGAGATAAAGACAAAGGAAAAACATTGAAAACGGTAAGAGAAATATGACACGGTATGTACAAGCGAAACTATTTATTTATTTAGATTTAGCAGGTGCAAATGGTTTTTGTTACATGAATGAATTGTACAGAGGTGAACCCCATACTCATCACCCAGATAGTGCACATTGTATCACATGGGTAATTTTTCATCCCTCACCCCACCACCCCCTACTTCTGAGTCTCCAGTGTCCATTAAGCCACTCTTTATGACCATGCATATCCATAATTTAGCTCCTACTTGTAAGGGAGAACATATATTATTTTTTTTTCATTCTGAGAAACTACATTTAGGATAATGGCTTCCAGTTCCATCCAATTTGCTGCAAAAGACATTATTTCATATTTTTCTAATAGCTGAGTAGTACTCCCTGGTATATATATCACATTTTCTTTATCCACTCATCAGTCTATGGGCACTTCAGCTGATTCCATATCTTTACAATTGTGAATTGTGCTACAATAAACATATGAGTACAGGTGTCTTTTTCACATAATGACGTATTTTGTGTTGAGTAGATATCCAGAAGTGGGATTGCTGAATCAAATGGCAACTACTTTTGGTAGTTGAGGCATCTCCATACTGTTTGTCATAGTGGTTGCACTAATTTGCATGCCCACCAGCAGTGCATAAGCATTCCAGGAAAAAACTATTCTAAAGACATCAAATTTCTCATTGAAATCCATGAAGACCAGGAGGAAATGGTCCCATCATTTTTCAAAGACTGAAAGAAAAGATTTGTCAAAAAGTATCCCAAATGGAACAAAATAGAGAGCCCAGAAATAAACCCTTGTACATATATGTGAAAACATACAGTGTTTGTCTTTTGTGATTGGCTTATTTCACATAGCGTAACATCGTCAAGGTTCATCCATGTTGTGACATGTGTCAGAATTTTATCCTTTTTGAAGGCTAAATACCATTTCACTTATGTATTTAGCATACTTTATTTATCCATTCATCTGTTGATGGATTTTTTTTTTCACCTGTGGCTATTGTGAATAGTGCTGCTATGAACATCATTGTGCAAATATGTGAGTCCCTGCTTTCACTTCTCTTGGGTACATGTGTCAGAAGTGGAATTGTTTGATCATGTTGTAATTCTATGTTTTATTTTGAGGAACCACTATACTATTTTGCATAGCAGCTGCACCATTTTCCATTTCCACCAGAAATTCAGAACGGTTTAAATTTTTCAATATACTTATCTAATCAATGGAAGACCTGAATAGAGTAAAAAGGCTGTTTAAGAAGAAATTCCTCCCACCTGACTGCTTGAGCTAGGACGTTAGTCTTTTCCTGCTTTTAGACTTGAATAGAAAAGTAGGCTCCTCACTGGTCTCAAATCTGCCAGCTTTCAGACTGAAATTTATACCATCAGCTCTCATGGTTCTTAGGCCTCCTGACTCATGTTGGAACTACACAGGAGTTACCCTGTATATCTAGCTTACCAACTGCAGATTTGGGGGTTTCTCAGGCTCCATAATCACATGTGCCAATTCTTTAAAAATCTCTCTCTCTCTCTCTCTTTCTCTCTCTCTCTCTCTCTCTCTCTCTGTGTATATATATAGATATATACACACACACAAGTATACATACACGCATATACTATATCCTATTCTACTAGGTTTTTTTTTTTTTAAATGTGGAGAATCCTGATTAATACAATACTGGAAGAAAATAGCTAGTATATAGAATATACAAAGGGCATTCCATAGTAAAAACCAAACCAAACCAACCAAAAAAAATTCAATTAGAGAATGCACAAAGCACAGGAAGAAGCATTTCACCAAGGAGGATGTACAAATGGCAAAGTCACATAAAAATACATGTTACCATAAGTAGAATTAACACTACCATGACAATAAAACAATTGGAAAGCACACACACACTCACAGAGAAATAGCTATACTTCTCGGAATGTCCATAATAATTTTTAAAAATAATGAAACCAAATTCCGGTAAGAATACAGAGGACCTTGGTCATTCATACATTGGTTGGTGGCATTGCAAAAAAAAAAAAAAAAGTTCATTTTCTTCAAAAAACTAAACATTCAGTTACCGTATGATCCAACTGCTGCACTCCTGGACATCCATCCCAAAGAAATGAAAACACCCTCTCAGTCATTTCCACAAAAGAATTTGTATGTGATTGCTTATAACAGCATTTTTCACAATAGCCCCAAATAAGAAATAATCCAGATGTCCTTCAACAAGTGAATGGTAAACAACCTGTGGTATATACATGCTATGAAATACTACACAGCAATAAAACAACATCACCTATTAATACGCATGACAACTTGTATGAATGTCCAGACTGTTTCCCTGAGTGAAAAAACAAAGCACTGATTCCAAAGGGCTGCTGCACTATAACAGTAACAGTAACTCCATCTTAAAGTTAAATAACAACTATGTGTTTGACAATACCAAATTATGCACCTGCTTACGAATTCCAGGAACTGGCTTTGAGCAGTTAACTATAAAACTGAGATTTCTTGCAGATCACCCCCTGGAGGAAAATGCTGAGCAGTTTGCCTTTGATTCTGTTGCAAATCTAGCTGCTGTCAGCCCTACGCCAGAGCCCTAGATGGCCCCTTAACCAGCATTACCGTCAGAAACACAACACGCAGGCCTGCACGTGGCCGGCCCCTCTCAAGCCGCCTTGCCACTTAAAAGCCACACCTCGGACTGGGGAAACTGTTGCCTCTGCAACATGAGTCTGTCATCGCCTCACGATGCCAACTCTGGAAATAAACATGCGTTTCCTTTCTCCAGTCCCTAGCCTCTCAAGTTCAGCTTTTGGAGTGGCAGGCAGCCAAGCCTCCTTTTGATCACGGCACAATTCCATTTTAACATGTCATTCCTAAAATAGTAAAACTGTAGAAATGGAGATGAGGTGAAAAGGAAAGAGATGTGGCAATAAAAGGGAAACATAAGGAATCTTCTGGTGATGGAAATATTCTATATCTTCAATGGATCAGTGTCAATTACATTATTGTTTTGCAAGATGTTTTCATTGGAGAAAACTAGTAAAGGGAGTAGGGTATCATTCTGTATTATTCTTACAACTGCATGTGAATCTATAAGTACCTCGAATGTAAACTTTACTTAAAAATGACTTAGGATAAAATTTTAATACATGATGGAAAAAAAATAACAGAAACATTTAAACATTTTCAGAGAAACAGTATTTTGAAAAATTATTATCAAAAACCTCCACTAAAAGATATATTAAGGAAAGCTCTTCAGGCACAACTAAGATAATATCCCAGATTCAGATTTTTTAAATTCAGCCTGATAATGCAGGAAATTGGATTTGTCCCACTTTCCATTTTTTTAGTGATTGTACTTTATGTGATGTCTTTATCATTTCTTTTTTTCTTCTAATTAGTTTTTAACATTCAATGTCATAATTCTTGTTTTACCTGAAATATTTAGTCCTATCTACATTTCTTAGTTATAATTGAATATAATGTTCCCATAATAGTATTTGCTCTATTTATCTCATTCTATCTTGTTCTTCCAACTGTATTTTCCTGCCTTCTTTAGAATAAATTAAGTAATCTTTTAGACCATTTTTCTCCTCTCTATTTATTATATCATCTTTTAATGATTATGCTTGAGATTACAGCATTCATAATTGACTTTTAAAATATATTATATATTGGTGTTTGACTACTTTAGAATACAGGAAGGAATTTACAATATCTTACATTTATTTACCCTTTTTTTACATTATTTTGAAACTGTTACCTGCATTTTAATGTCAGATATAATATAAACCCCAAAACACATTATTATTTTGGTAGGTAATTATTTTAGTTTTACTCATCTATTACCTTATTTGGGGTTATTCATTCCTACCTGCAAAATTGAGCAAAATCTGACAATCTAAATGTGCCACTACATTGAATGAATGTGCTACTATTTACAGCATATCTCAAATAATACAAAGAAAATAAACTTGTGAAGAGGATAAATGGGCAAGAAAAGGTAAGAGAACTAGAGGAACTAACAGAAAAGATCTAAAGAAAATAACAGGAAAGAAATGTGTGTGAAACCTGGGGGTAGGAAGTGAAAGTAATGATGGATGTATTTTAAGGAGAAAAACCTAGCTGGATTGAAGATATTATGTAAATTATCTAGATATGTAATACATGATGGCAATATTTTCCCCACAGTGATATTTGCATGTGTTTACAGCTTATAGTTTATTAGAGACTCAAATGGAGAAAAAATGTGATTGAAAATGTCAGGCCATAGGTCTGTTCTTGGTTCTTGGTTTGTTCTTGGCCAAAGAGTGACCAGACACACCAAAGTAAAGCAACCACAAGGTGAAGTTTATTGAGTAAAGTAAGATACATTTGCTACCAGCAATGAACAAAACCCTTGTCTTGACAGGAGGGCCCTAATTGTGGTCTGGGATCCTGTTTTATATTGCCACAGCTGGGACCTCCTCCTGGTTCAAATGTCACCATCAAACCACCTTGATGGACAGTTGGGAGTTATGTTAGGTAGTTAGCAAGGGATTCCAGGACTCTAGGGATGAAAGCTGGTCCCTTGCCTTTGTGCAATTGCCCCACCTGGGGAGAAGGACAAGGGTGGGCCCTGGGCCCCCATCTTGGTCTTGCCCACCTTAATCCTGCCCTAAGGTATTGCCATACCTGGGGGAGGAGGGAATAGCCTCTGATTCTGCCAATCACGACTTAGCACAGCTGAAGGAGGATGCAGAGGACTCTCTAGTCCATGGCCCAAGCAGCACAGGCACCATAGAGTCTGGAAATTGACTTAGAACAACCCACATGCATAGTAAGACTCAGGTCATGCAACCCCCAACTGTCAATAAAAGTGGTTCCATGGTGACGTCTGAGCCACAGGGAGGTCCCAAACCAGGCGCTATAAAGCAAGACTGAGATCACAACCAACCCCTCTTTTGCTCGCTTCCTTTCATTCTCCCTTTGGGTCCAGTCATCATCTGTGGCATAGGTATTGCTCGCTGTAAACCTGTATCTTGCTCTTGCTCTGTAATTCTGTCTTTCTCTCCTCGATAAGCCACATTTTTGTGCTTGCCTTACTTTGGTGCATCTGGTCATTTTTAAGCCATGAAAGCACTAAGAACTGCCATTTCAGACTGAAACCTGACAGTTATATAAGCTGAGTCTTACCGAGCATGTGGACCTTCCATGAGCCTCTCTGAAAGCCCATTTTGGGAGGATGAGCTACAATGTAGATTTAAGCTAATGACATGATAACTAGCCTCAAGTTGTTCTAAGTCACCTTCTAGACCCTCTTGTGTCTATGCTGCTTGACCCTTGGGCTAGAGAACCCTCTGCATTCTTTTGCAGTTCACATGCTAAATTTTGATTGGCAGATTGGTAGGGTGCTCTCTTCTCCCTCAGGTGTGGCAATTGGTTGGGGTGCCCACCTTTGCCCCAGGAGGGCCAGAGGTTGCTCACTGTCTACCTGACAAAAACAGATTAGATAACTAAGAATAGGAATTTATTGACTTAAACTATAAAATCAGAGCCATCATCTCTGATTGTATTTGATTTATATTTGAATCACAATGGTTTCAGAAATCTGAATTATAGTTGAAAATTGTTTAAAAGTTCTGATTAAAGTTTTGGGCAAACATTTATCTCTCTTTAAATATATATTTGGTAAGGCTTTTACAATTTTTAAAAACATATATAGACTTTAAGAATGTTTTAGAGATCCTTGATAGAGATTTGAAGGTTAAAAATGTGTTTTTGTACATCCATTTTTCCTAAGCTTTATAAAATATTGCATTCCAAAAGAATTATACTAGAAAAGCCCTGTGGAGTACAACAAAAAAATTTCTATGTAGTTCTTATGTCTTTTTTCTGACTAATGGAAAACAAATGAAATGATGAAAAAGTCGCATTAGAGTCAGTCACACATCATAAATTGCCTTTCTTAGTGTGTCATTGTATAAAATGACTCAATGTGCCCCAGGGGAAAATTCCATTAGAACACATACCCTTTTCATTCAGAACCTTAACTTCAAAAAGCAGTGAAGATAGAAAGTGTAGTAACCTCATCTAAACACTTGATGTTATAATAGATGTAGGCAACTATGGTTGGAAAACAAAGTAAAAATTTATAAAGAATGGAAAAGTTCCTTTTGGTAACAGTTCCTGTGTAACAAGATGATCAACAAATATCTAAATGCTTGTTTTCTTTATTCAAACACTTAGAAATAGTACAACCATTATGGAAAGAGAATTGAGGTTCCTAAAAAAATTAAAAGTAGAACTACCATATGATCCAATCTCACCATCAGGTTTCAATGTGAAAATGTCGGTTCTTCATGTGCTCATGGCCGAAGAATGACCAGATGCACCAAAGTAAGGCAAGCACAGAAATGATGTTTAATGAGGAGAGAAAGATAGGATTTTAGGGCAAGGGAAAGATACAGGTTTACAGAACATGATACATATGCCACAGGGGATGACCAGACCCACTGTCACAACAAAGGGAGAGCAGAAGTAAGGGCACAAAAAGGGACTTGGTTATGGTCAGCATCTTGTTTTATAGTGCCTGGATTGGGACCTCTCTAGTGGCCCAGATGTCACCATGGAACCACTTTGGACAGTTGGGAGTCACATGACCTGAGTCTTAATTATGCATGCAGGCTGTTCTAGGTCAATTTCCAGACTCTATGGTACCTATGCTACTTGGCCCTTGGGCTAGAGAGTCCTTCCTCTGCATTCTTTTGCAGCTGGCACGCTAAGTTGCTTGGCAAATTCATAGGGCGTTCCCTCCTTCTCCACTTATGGAGAAGATTAGGGTGGAGCAATTGCACCAAGGCAAAGTGCCCACTTTCGTCCCTAGGAGACCTGGAATCCCTCACTATGTACTTAACACCACCACTGGCTATTCATCCAAACAAAAGGAAATCAGTAAAGGAATACTTCAGAGATACTGCTCCTTTGATTCTAGACAATCCTAATAAAATGAGTCACACAAATATTTTGGTTTCTAATGCATGTAAAAGTTATCTTTATACTATATAGTAGTCCATTAAGTGTGCACTAACATTAACTCTTGCAATTTCTACTGTTATGAAATGAAAGTGGGTTCTGCTCACCCAGTGCAGTAAATCCAGGCAGTGGAGCTGAGAGTTGCAGCAGCAGAGAGGAGCAGTTTTATTAGAGGGTGCCACGCAAGGAGCGGAAACAGTTACCACTTAAAACTATAACTAGTCCCCCATGGAACAAATTTCAATGACTCCTATATAATTCTCTCCCTGAACTAAGTACTTGGCCTTTTGAGTTGTTTCCCAGAAATGGCAGATATTCTGCAAGACAAATGACCTAAAGATTCTGAAGGTCCCTGGACAGACTTCCTGATGTCAAGATTCACCATGCCCCACAACCTGCCCCCAAGGTATGTTGCACCTTGTGAGATCCAGCACAACCTGCCCCAAGGCACGTGGCCTCTCTTCTAAAGAGAAGCCCAGGATCTCCCTTTGTCAGAGAGATGGATTTGAGGCGGTTTCTCCCTTTCTGCCAGCAAGATGCATGTCATGTTAAAAGTCCCTTTCTTCCTTGGCACCCTCCTTATCAATAATTGGATCTTTGTGCAAGGAGCAACTGGACCTATACAAAAACCCCTTGTGGTTTCAACAACAAAACTGGAACTCCCCAATGGCTTACAAGTCAGAATTTTTAAAGGCAGGAGCACACTTCAGACAGGCAAAATTATAAATCAATACATGGAAGTTATACACTGATCTGGCCCCAAAAGGTGGGAAATCCTAAAGTGGGGGGAAACATAGATGGATTAGAAATTCTTGGATTAGTGGAAAGGAGCGTTAAGATGGGTATGAAAGGCTCCTCAGAGGGTGATTTAGAACAAGGAAAGGCCATCAGACTTCAATTCTGCAGTTTTCCCTCATCTACATTTTCCATCCAGTGAGTGTTTCTGAAAAACAACTCAAGAACATATGTTAAGATGCCATCTTACAGTTTTCACAGGGAACCAAAGCACCACTGGACTCTGGCTGGCTGGGAGGGCCATTGTAGTCATCAGATTGCACATTCATTTTCGAAGGCTACCCAGGTGCCCGGAACTTCCCCTGAAGGAAATCAAGATTTTTCTTTATTTCATGCTTGGGTGTAGGGGGAAGGCGGCAGGGTGGGGGGGAGGCAGGGAAGGCAGGGAGGGGGGGGAGCGGGCTGCTGGAACAGCCCTCAGAGGGGTCCCTGCCCAAGCTCACCACATTTGTAATTACTTCCTCCATTGAAATCTTGAACCCTCAATGTCATCCATGAGGGCTGGAAACAACTTCTTCCAAATTTCTGTTAATATTGACATTTTGACCTTCTCATATGAACCATAAGTGCTCTTAATAGCATTTAGAGTGGTGAATCCTTTCCAGAAGATTTTCAATTTACTTCACCCAGACACATCACAGGAATCACTAACTATGGCAATTACAGCCTTACAAAATGCATTTCTAAATTAATAAGACTTGAAAGTCAAAATTAATCTTTAATCTATGGCTGCAGAATGGGTGTTGTGTTAGCAGGAATGAAGACAACATTAATCTCCTTGTATATTTCCATCATAGCTCTTAGGTGACCAGGTGCATTGTCAATGAGCAGTAATATTTTGAAAGGAATTTTTTTTCTGAGCAATAGTTCTTGACAGTGAACTTAAAATATTCAGTAAACTATGCTTTAAACAGATGTGCTATCGTTGGAGTTTTTTTCCACTTATGAGGCATAGGTGGAGTAGATTTAGCATAATTCTTAAGAGCCTTGGGATATTCAGAATGGTAAATGAGCCCTGGCTTCAACCTAAGGTAACTAGCTGCATTAGCTCCTGACAAAACATGAGTGTCAGCCCATCTTTTGAAGATTTGAAGCCAGATGTTGACTCCTCTCTGGCTATTGAAGTACTGCATAGTAACAATTCCGATATAAGCCTGTATAATCTGAGTTGAGCAATCTGCTTTTAATATAGACATTTTCATCAGCGATTTTAGGTAAATCTTCTGTTGAACTTGTTACAGCCTCTCCATCAGCACTTGCTGCTTCACCTTGTGCTTTAAAGTTATTGTTGCCAAATGTAGGTGTGGCTGCCCACCAACTGAGAACCAAGCATGGGAGGCGAGCACTGGTGAAGGAAAGGTGGTTATTCAACTGCTGGCTGAGGAGCTGGCACACTATTGTCTTACAGATCATTTCATCTTTTCCTGCTTACTGAGCAACTTAAGGGAAAGAGCGAAGCAGGTATGTAGCAGAAAGCAAGCCCTGTGCAGGTCATCGTGACTTGTTTGATGGGTAGCAGAAAACAGGTCATCTGGCAGATATTCTCATCAGTTGTATGTGATTGGACTGTTCCAGACTCTTGATCTGTTTGTTCTCAAAGTCATTTTCTAATCTTGTGACATGCAGCTGTGTATGCAAGCGTCAGGTTAATTATTAACTTTTAAGACAAAACAAGCCAAAAGCAAACTGGAAGAAGAATGGCTTCCCTTTAGTTAACCCAGCAATAAAGTCTAAATGGCCCTTGGGGTGTGCTTACATTACAAAGAGGATTTCTTTCCTTAAACCTCATGAACAAAACTATGCTAGCTTCAAACTTTTCTTCTGCAGCTTCCTCACCTTTCTCAGCCTTCATTGAATTGAAGAGAGTTAGGGCCTTGCTGTGGGCAAGGCTTTGGTTTAAGAAAATGTTGTGAGTGGTTTGATATTCTTTCCAGACCACTAAAACTTTCTCTATATCAGCAATAACGCTGTTTTGCTTCCTTAGTATTCATTCATGTTTTCATGGAGAAGCACTTTTAATTCTCTTCAAGACCTTTTGCATTTAGAACTTGGATAAGTGTTTGGCACAAGATGTCTAGCTTTGGGCTTATTTTGGCTTTCTATATGCCTTTCTTACTAATGTAATCATTTCTAGCATTTTATTCATAGTGAGAGATGTGTGACCCTTCCTTTCATTTGAACATTTAGAGGCCACTGTAGGGTTATTAACTGACCTAATTTAAATGATGTGTCTTCGAGAATAGGCAGACCATAGAAGAGATGAGAGATGGGGGAATGGCCGACTGGTGGAGCCATCGGGGCACACATATTATTGATTGAGTTTGCTGTCTTATATGAATGTAGTTCATGCTGCTCCAACACAATTATAACACTGAAGGAAACCAAAATATTTTTACCCCAAAATATATTTCTTTGAGATATGTTGAGATTTCTGTCAGAGGGCCAACAAACAGAATTGGCCCTGCAAAACATTCTTTTTTGGGGAAATTTCCATTTGTAGAGGATCTGCATTAATTCAGCCAAGGCTTCCTTTGTCTGGATCTAGGAATAATTAACTGAGAGTCTGACACCTTTAAAGGTCTAAAAGGAAATATTTACCATCTATTCTCCCTGAAGGCTGTTACCTGTGAGGTTTCCTCTACATGACAAGACCACCTTTGCTAACCAAATCTTTTCTCTCTCTCTCATAATCTGCGTTGCTGATAAGACCTGGTTTACTATCATTACCTGGCTTTTGGCCATGCTCTGAGGCTTTACTCTTTCTGTAACCTCAAGATGGTACATAAGCTTCTGCACTCCACTGGGGGACTGGGGCTTCATTCCGAAGTCTCCTGTATGTACATGCTAAATAAATTTGCATGCCTTTTCTCCTATTAATCTGCCTGTTTTCAGTGAATCTTCAGAGGAAAGTTCCCCTGCAATAGTAACATCAAAGATCACTGATCAGAGGTTACCATAACAGAATAATAATGAAAAAGTTTGAAACATTGCAAGAATTACCAAAATGTGTTACACAAACAGAAAGTGAGAACATGCTTTTGGAAAAATTATGCCCATAGACTTGCTTGATACTGAGTTGCCACAAACCTTCATTTTGTAAAAAATGTAATAACTGCAAAGTACAATAAAGCAAAGTGCAATAAAACTAGGTATGCCTCTATGTCAAAGACATATTTGCACTCTTATGTCTATGATATTAATAGCAACATTCACAATAGCCAAATATGGAATCAACCTAAGTGCCCATAAGCAGATAAATGGATTAAGAAAATGTGAAATATGTACACCACGGGATATTATTCAGCTATAAAAAAGAATAAAATTCTGTCATTCATGGCAACATGGATAAGCCCAGGTGAGATTATGTTAAGAGAAATAAGTCAAACAAACACAGAAAGATAAATACTCTATGTTCTCACTCATACGTGGGATCCAAAAAAGTTGAGCTTACAGAAGTGGAGAGTAGAATTGTGGTTATTAGAGGTAGGGAATGGAAGAGAGGAGGGTAGAATAGTGGGAGGTTGGTGAAGAGACTCAAAGTTTCTTCTGGCTCAGAGGAATAAGTTGTAGTGTTTTATAGTATTATAGGGTGACTATAGTTAATAATTTATTTTATATTTTCAAATAGCAAGAAGAAATCATTTTGAGTGTTCCCAACTGGGAGAAATGATAAATATTTGAGGTGATGGATATGTTAATTACCATGATTTGATTATTATGCATTGTATACATGTATTGCAATATTACTCTGTAGACCAAAATATGTATAATTATTACATAAAATTAAAAAATATACCCACCAATTACAATAAAACACATGGAAGTTCAATTAGTAAATGAACAGTAGCAAAATAAAATTTAAAAACATACCCACCAATTATAATAAAACACATACAAGTTCTATTGGTAAGTGAATGGTAGCAATATTTGGGCTCACGGGTCATAAAAAGTTAAATTTTCTCTTTCTATAAACTTATGTGAATGATTTCATGTGATAGGCTCAACTTTACTATATCATTTAAAATGATGGTCCATCTAGAATCTTGCTAAAGACCTGCACTAAAAAATGAATTTGACTAATTCTAACTGATTCTCTATCTTACACACACACACACACACACAATTTAAAAATTCTCTCAAAATGAAAACAAACAAAAGAGAATGAAAAATAGTTTTACATTCATGCCATTAGCTATATAATGCTTATAATCCATTTAACATAACTACCCTGTGAGCTCAATCATTTGTGTACCATACAAACCTGGTAGGCACTATTCACGTAGAATATAAACTTGCACAGCTTCCTGCCATAACCGTGGTGATGTTTCCAATTATTTATTTATTTGTTTCTTATAATGACTAAAAATTTTTGTACTAATAATGATGGAGGTGTACAGATAAGGGAGAATTTTAGAAATTGTGTCCATACTGTTGTCAGTAAAATATCAATCCAAGATGCTAGCATTTATCACAGCTTTTATCATCTAAAATATGCGTGGAACTTCTTCTTATTTGAAGCTACTTTTTAAACTATACTTTTATTGCTAGCTATTATTTAGCAAACCATGTTTTAGTATTAAAAGAAAAGAAGAACATTATATTGATAATATGAACATACATTATGGTACCATCCTAATTTCTACTTCTACACTGTTTCTACTCTTCCATTTCTATAGGACCTCAAATCTTTTAAAGAACATCTTCTCATTTTTCCCACTGTTCATTTGTCTTACCTTTTAGTTGTTACCTAGTGATAACATTCATAACTTGAGTATCTGGTTTACTACTTTTTTATTCCATTAAAAAACACTTATATTGTGATTTTATTGCACAAATACATTTCAACAGAATAATTTTTCCAGCATTTCCTAAATTCTACAGTTGGAAGAATCTTTTCCCCCATCTTTTCTTAGCTTCCTACACTTAGGGCTAGTCAAACTCTAGCCAAATGCTATCTAGTAGAATACAAAAAAATAGTGTAGAGCATGTGCACACATGCAGTATAAAGAAAAAGGTGAAATTAAATTTAATTGTATAACGTATTTAAACCAAAATAGCCAAAGTATTTTGAACATTTCCATAATTTTTGGTAGACAAACAGCTCTAAGATGTTAACAAGAAAATTTATAGTATATAAGCATCCTGGAAGCTAGCAAAACTTGAGGAAATTGAGAGAATTACAAATAGCACAAAATCTATTTTCAGCTACTCTGATAAAGGTTTTTTGAAGTAGGAATCAACTGAGTTACGGAAAAATGAAGAATGACTCTTTTCTTGCGCAAGCAGAATGAGATTAATACCTAGTACACAATTGTTAAATTAAGTTTAGCCTAAAACTTCCTTATTACATATTTTATATTCAACCTAAAGGTTTCTTGGTTCATAGTGAACTGTAACCTAACTGTATACGTAAATAGGCTGTAACTTACTTTGTGCCAATCACCAAGTTTCAGACAATCAAAGGCTGCCTACTGTTCATATTAATAGCACATTCAGACAAGGCAAATGCAGAGCTGTTATCAATCTGGCTGTTTTTGTACCTCACTTCTGTTTCCTGTTCATCACTTTCAGTTTTCTGTCCATAAATCTTTTTCTGCCACAAAGCAGCAATAAAGCCACTGAACCTATTCAATTTTCAGTCTGCCCAATTCATAAATCACCAGGACAGTGTTCATTGTACTTGATAGGTAAGTTTTTATCTCTCATCCCATTTCACCCTCTCCCTTTCTTAGTTTCTAATGTCCTTTACATCTTTTTGTGTCCGTGTGTACCCATCATTTGGCTCCCACTTATTATTGACATGAGGTGTTTGTTTTTCTATTCCTAAGATACTTCACATAGCATGATGCTATCCAGTTCCATCTAAGTTGCTGTGAAAGACATGATTTCGTTTATTTTTATGGCTGAGTAGTACTCCATGGTGTGTGTGTGTGTGTGTGTGTGTGCGCGTGTATACATACCACAATTTTTTATCCACTCATGAATGATGGGCACAGAGGTTGGTTACATATCTTTTCAATTGTGAATTGTGCTACTGTAAATATTTGAGTGCAGGTGTCTGTTTGATAAAATGATTTCTTTTTCTTTAGGCAGATACCCAGTAGTGGGATCGTTTGGTCAAATCGTAGGTCTACTTTTAGTTCTTTGAGAACCTCCATGTTACTTTCCATAGGGCCTGTACTACTTTGCAGTCCCACTGACAGTATATAAGCATTCCTTTTTCTCTGCATACCTACCAGCGTCTGCTGTTTTTCAGACTGTTTAATAATGGCCATTCTTCCAGGGGTAAGGTGGTATTTCATTATGGTTTTAATTTGCATTTTCCTGATGAATAGAGGTGTTGAACATTTTTTATATGTGTTTTGGCTATTTTTCTATGTTTTCTGAAAAAATTATGTTCCTGTTTTTGCCCACTTTTTGATGAGGTTATTGATTTCTTGCTTGCTGATTTGCTTGAATTCTTTGTAGATTCTGGATATTCATCTTTTGTTGGAAGTATAGTTTGCAAATATTTTCTCCCATTCTGTAGGTTTTCTGTTTACACTGTTGACTATTCCCTTTGCGGTGCAGAAGCTTTTTAATTTAATTAGGTCCCATTTATTTATTTTTGTTGTTTCTGTATTTGCTTTTGTGGTCTTAGTCATAAATCCTTTGCCTAGGCCAATGTCTAGAAGAGTTTTTCCTATGTTTTCTTCTAGAACTTTTATGGTTTCAGGTCTTACATTTAAGTATTTAAACCATCTTGAAGTAATTTTGTGTGTGGTGAGAGATAGAGGTTCTGTTTTGTTTCCTTACATTTGGTAATCTGATTTTCCCAGGAATATTTATTCAATAGAGTTTCCATTCTCCAGTGCATTTTGTTGTCTGCTTTGTTGAAGATTGGTTGGTCATAGCTATATGGTTTTATTTCTGTGTTCTTAATGTGTTCCATTGATCTATGTGTCTACTTTATACCAGTACCATGCTGTTTTGGGTTACTATAGCCTTGTAGTATAATGTGAAGTTAGGTAATATGATGCCTCCAGATTTGTTCTTTTTGCTTAAGATTGCTTTGGCTATTCAGGCTCTTTTTTAGTTCCAAATGAAATTTAGTATTATATTTTCTACCGTTATGAAATAAGATGTCAGTATTTCTATGGGAATTGTGTTGAATCTATAAATCCTTTGAACAGTACAGACATTTCAACAATTTTGATTCTACCAATCCATGAGCATGGGATGTTTTTCTATTGGTGTCATCTACATTTCTTTCATCAGTGTTTTGCAGTTCTCCTTGTAGATGTCTTTCACCTCCTTGGTTAAGTATATTCCTAGGTATCTTATTTTCTTTGTAGCTATTGTAAATGATATTGAGTCATTAATTGAATTCTGAGCTTGATTGTTATTAGTATTTAGAATTGTTACTGACTTGTGTATGTTGACTTTGCAACCTGAGACTTTGCTGAATTTATTTATTAATTCTAGGAGTCTTTTGGTGAAGATGTTAAGGTTTTCTAGATACAAGATCATAGCATCAGCATAAGGGATAGTTTGAGCTCCTCTTTTCTGATTTGGATACCCTTTATTTCTCATTCTTTCCTGGTTGCTCTGGCTATGACTTTCAGTAATATGTTGAATAAAAGTCATGATAGTGGGCACCCTTGTCTTGTTCTAGTTCTTAGGGGGAATGCTTTCAACTTTTCCCCATTCAGTATGATGTTGGCTGTGAGTATGTCATATATGGCTTTTATAATTTTGAAATATGTAACTCATTCTCTGAAGCCAGTATCACCTTGATTACCAAAGCTAGGAAAGGACACAACAAACAAAGGAAATTACAGACCAATATTCCTTATGAACATTGATGCAAAAAGCCTTAACAAGATACTAGCAAACTAAATTTAATGGCACATCAAAAATATAATTCATCAAACAACCCTATCAAAAAGTGGGCAAACAACATGAATAGAAATTTTTCAAAAGAAGATATAAGAATGGCTAACAAACATATGAAAAAATGCTCAACATCCCTAATCATCAGGGAAATGCAAATCAAAACCACAATTAGATATCACTTAACCCCAGTGAGAATGGCCTTTATCACAAAGTCCCAAAATAATACATGTTGGCGTGGATGCGCAGAGACAGGAACACTCATACACTGCTGGTGGGACCGCAAACTAGTGCAACTCCTGTGGAAAGCATTATGGAGATACCTTAAACAGATTCAAGTAGACCTACCATTCGATCCAGCAATCCCATTATTGGGCATCTACCCAGAGGAACAAAAGTCATTCTATAAAAAAGACACCTGTACCCGAATGTTTATAGCAGCACAATTCACAATTGCAAAGATGTGGAAACAACCCAAATGCCCATCAATTCATGAATGGATTAGTAAATTGTGGTATATGTATACCATGGAGTATTACTCAGCTATAAGAAATAATGGTGATACGACATCTCTTTGGTTCTCCTGGAGAGAGTTGGAACCTATTCTATTAAGTGAAGTATCCCAAGAATGGAAAAACAAGCATAACATGTACTCACCAGAAAATTGGTTTCCCTGATCATCACCTAAGTGCACATTTGGGAATAACACCAATTGGGTATCAGACTGAGGTGGGGGGTGAAGAGAGGGGATGGGTGCATAACTACATGATGAGTGCTTTGCACACCGTCTGGAGAATGGTCATGTTTGAATGTGCTGACTCAGGGGCATGGGGGTGAGGGGAGGGGATGGGTGTATAACTACATGATGAGTGCATTGCGCACCGTCTGGGGAATGGTCACTCTTGAATGTTCTGACTCAAGTGTTGGGGGTGAGGGGAGGGGATGGGGGTATAACTACATGATGAGTGCCATGTGCACTATCTGGGGAATGGACACGCTTGAAGTTCTGACTCAGGGGGATGGGCGGGACATGGGCAGTGTATGTGGCCTGAAATTTGTACCCCCCATGATGATAAGCTGAAATAAAAAAAAAAGAAAGAAAAAAATGTATGCATGGAATATAGTTTGCTGTCTGTGCCTGGACGAAAACTCAGCTGGGCTCAATAGCGATTACTTTATTGCCCGGTAATAGATCATTCTATAGTCACTTTCAGCATTTATTATAATACAGCCCCCATGCAGTAACTAGAATGTTCTTTCCAACATGTGAATAAATACACTGATATATAAAAAATATATATATAATTCACCATGATCAAGTGGGTTGCATCCCAGGCATGCAAGGATTGTTCAACATATGGAAATCAATAAATATGATTTAACACATAAGCAGAAACAAAAACAAAGACCATGTGATCATCTCGATAGATGCAGAAAAAGCTTTTGATAAAATCCAGCACCTTTTCATGATAATAATCCTCAATAAGCTATGCATGTAAGGTTTTTCTTTTAATACTTTTAACATGAGGAAATTTGAGTTTTTTAATTGTAACATACTTACTTTTGATATTGCAGTGAAAAGATAATTTATTTTCTTTGAAATAATATAAATAAAATAATTATAGAATGTGGCTCTAGAAAAGAGCTCACCATTTTAATGAGATAATTTGAAACATGCAAATTATAACAAATAATTGCCCCTTCATCTGTTATACTTTCCTTTATTATCACTTCATATTTTTTACATATATTGTCAGTATTTTAAAGGAATTTTTTTGGAAAGTTGTAGGTATGCCTATTAATGCTTTCTTCTCTTAAAGCAATTGACAACAACATCTTCTTTGTTTCTCTGTTTTGAAAAATTTCAAAACTCCACGTTGCAAACATAATTTCCACACGTCCATTAGTAGTTTCCTTTGTAATAAAAATTCTATGCTTTATCTTTTAAAGTAAAGTTGTATTTCCTTTTCTGTCAAAAATGTTTTAACGTATCAGGATATAATACACAATTAAAAAACACAACTAAAAACAAACTGTCAAAAACTGACAATTCTGGTTTCCTAGCAGCTTTTGAACTTCATAAGAAAATGGTGGGACTAAAATAAAACAGAATAAAATAAAATATAATATAGACATATAAATTATTGGCATCTCAATTTTAAAAACTCCTTCTAAGCAGGTCTTTAGTGTGGAATTAAAAATACAGATAAAAATTTTACATAAATATTTATAAGCATGTTTATTTATATCTAAGACTAAAAGGAAAAGGCAAGTTCACATATAGGAAGAAAAAGGTGGACAGCTGGCCTATAGCTCATCCTTCTTACCTAGAGGATGCTTGAGAGAAAAAAAATTTTTTTAAAGATTTTAAAAAAATTGTTTGTAAATATGCTAATCAATATTTTAATGATTTCTAATATAGAGGATCTTAATCCATGGAATGCTTTTAGCATAATATACCTGGTCTGTCTGGGCTATTTATAGTAAATAAACCTAGAATTTATGTATTTATGGATCATGGTCAATCGTATGCTGGAGATGATACAAACTGGTTGCTGAGCACCAATAGTGTGCATGTCATTCCTGCTTGGAACCCAATAATGCCACATTGATTGCTTAAAGTCATCTACAATGCATTGACACTACAGCAGTTAGCATATGATACAAACCAGGGCTCTTGTACCTCACCTCTCCCATCAGAGTAAATTGTTTAACATTTAACAACATATTATTTCCATCCTCCCCCTTATATTTAGTTTCATTGTAAAGAAAAAGCCCTATCTTTACACAGAATTTCTCTACTATCTTTGTCTGAACTAAAATATGCCCCTTCCCTAGGTCACTGTTCCTCATGTGTCATCTGGAGAATTTTCTAATTTTCATGTAAAACTGCTCACTGGAGAAGGCCTGCTAGAAAATGTCAGGTTTGTCTGTGTAATTATTGGAGCATAAAATGGAGATGCTTCAAAACCAATATTGCTCCCTTTCTGTAAAATAATTTGCACATACATCACTTAGGGATCTGTTGTTTTAAATACAAAGCAGGAAGCTTAGCAAGGAAGGACCCAGGAAGCTTTGTTAATATTTGTCAGATTCTATCTTGGTTAACCTATGACAGGTTTACATATATCTTTTGGATTATTAGGACAGTTTGAAAGGAGTAACGTTTCAGGTTCTTGGATTCAAATTTGACAATCTGAATTAGTATATTCTCAACAAATAATGAAGAGTGAACACATTTACAGTCTACCAATTTAACTCTCAAAAAAACCATAGAAGCCAAATAGGGGAAGGAATCCGAGAAGTTAACAACAACTACAAAATGTTTAAAAAAATCAATAAAGAAATTACTCAAGGCCCCTGGAATTAGTGAATATCATGAATTGGGGTGTGTGCATGTAAAAGAGTGAGGACTGCAACAAGGGACAGAGGTAGTTCTAAGTTAATGTGGAGAAGATGAGTTGGGGAAACACATGTGAGCTATATTTTGCCTCCCCATAATTTCATATTAAGACAATCATTGCCTTAATTTACACCAATAGCACAAGCCATCAGTGGTTCTAAGACGAGGACGTTGTAAAAGTCCTGCTGACATGAGAATTTAATAAAACCAGGTGTGAATTGACCTATATCACCATTCAGAATTAATTACCAAAGTCTGTTTTCTTCCAGACTCCAGAGTTTTTGGCCAGGGATAAGTCTTTGACCAAAAGAGTTGCTTGATGGCGATGCCACACAGGGAAAAAGCTACAGGCTGGGACTTTAAGGACAGCTTAGTAAGGAACTCAGCAGATCCTCCCTGAAACAAGGAACAAGGAAAACTGGATGTTGTCAAAAACATTATTTAAAGACTCTGAAAAGTGACAAGAAGACAAATTTAGAAATATGTATTCCATAATATCTACCAAATCTCAAAACAATAGGAGTGTGTGCCATTTTAACCAGGGCTGCTCTCCCTGTCGCTCCCCCGCCCCAATGTGCGGAAATTCCACGTGGCCAGGGGGAGCAGATCGTAAGGGTTAGCAGCGCTGCTGTCTGGCTTCAAAGGGTCAATTTTAATTGGAGCAGAATGTGGGAAAAATCCATGCTCAGATCTTAACAGACTTACATCTAAGACCACCTGGGTACTTAGTGGACCAGTCTGGCTGAAAGCTCTGAGAATTCTTGAACCTACATCAAGTCTTAACACCAAGCCATACATTTTAAGAGTTTCACATTTGATTCCCCAGCCTGAAACCTCTCATTCCTGCTACTTGTTGTCATGTTCCTAAATGCAAATATCATCTATAATCTCCTTCATAAAACTCCATAACAAAATGATCTCTTCTTTCTCTCCCAAAATGTTATCCTCTAACACTGTCTAACCAACAACTTTCAATGGTTTGCCTTAATTTAGTTAAAGAACCCCCCCCATTCTTATTATAAACAACATTTTTACAAATAATTTGTCTCTCACCCTTGCTTGAGCTAAATCGTGGATCTCTCCTGAGGGCACTGTTTTAAATTTGTGGTGTCCAGTCTACAGTTGTTTCTCAGTCTTTACTTGCAACCATTTAAAGTGTGCTTGGTCAATGTCATCTCATGTCTCCTATGTCATCTCTGTGAAATAATCATTACCAACCTTAACCTTAGGCACACTGATCTTTCTGCTGCTATCTCTCACAACCTCTCTTCCTCTCCTTCTCTAAGTAACCAGGCCTCTCCCTTCACAGAGAAAAGGAAGATTATAAAACAGCAACTCCCTTCATTTATGTTTCCTTACTAAATAAGAAAATACTTTGTACATATGTTCCCTTTCTGTAATCCTATATTAGAGTAAGAGGTTTCTTTCTTGTTTGAGCAAAGTCTCATCTGTTCTAGTCTGAATCCTATTGTTTAATTAAATGTTTCCTTTTTCTGAATTCTGTATTTTTATATTTTCTCTCTTCACTATTTTTTTCTCAGCATATACTTGGCTCAACTACTTCCCATCTTACAAATACATACAAATGAACAATATAATTTGAGAACAATTCCTCTTCCTATCTAGTTTGGAATTCTCTTTAGCTGACACTTTTTTTCCTTCTTTCCATTGCAATTTTTCTTAGATACAAAATATGTACAAACTATCTTTTATTAATATGTTATATTTAATATTTGTTATAATATGAACTATAAGGTTTACAATAAAAATAGAGGAATTTTAATGTAAGAACAAATAAAATGTTTACAGAAAAGAATCTATGATTTTTCCCAGGACTTAGTTCATTAGTTTTTACATTTATTTGAATAACTGTGGAGAAAACATTCCTTTCCAGTGTTACATCTCAATAATCAATATATCAAAATTTCCCTTCTCAGTCTTACTGACCTCCAGTTCTCCTTTCCTTCTTGAGCATATGTGGAAGATTGTGACTGTTCTGGCCAACATGAGCATAAGTAACGTGTGACACTTTGGAGCTGAGGCAGTAGAGAAGCTTCCAGTCTCCAATCTTTCCTTTAAACACCATGAAAGAGGCTTTATGTGGAGAATACAGACCACAATACTAAGGCCACAATGTTTGCTGAGTCACTGCATCCAGGATAGAGGTTCTTGAGAATTACCTGGTCTTTTGGAGAGTTTTCATGAGTTGAAATCTAATTTTATTGCATAATCCAGGTTGATTGGAAGATTGTTGCATCTTTTGGGGTTGGTACTTTTTTTGAACCAATATGCCTTTCACCTTGGTGATCTTTCTCTTTAGTCTCTGACACAATTGCATTGGAATTTATGATGTGCTTTTTCACCTGACTTCTATTATTGCCTTTTGGCCTGCATCCTTAACTCAGCCAATCCCACACTTCACAATTTGTTGTTTACCATTATTTTTTTCCTGTTAACAATTCTATATAAAATAGTGCGTTTGGCTTAAAAGTAACAGAATTTTTTAAGTGGCATAGCAACAAGTGGATCATACATCAGATATGTTCATTTTTTCTCCTTTTTTGAATTTACTTATTTTTAAATCAACAGATAAAGTTGTATATATTTATCAAGTACAAGTGTTAATCAAGATTTTCTGTAACAGTTTTCTGTATATCATTTTACTTTTTTGCCATGTGTCCACTTTTATTCTCCTAATAGCAAACAGACTTCAGCTGTTATAGGTACCATAAAAATGCCCAGAAGTAATGTGTACTGGGATTTCCAGAACTGGGCCATGACTGACCAATCCTTAGGTCCTTCAGCCTCTGAGGGGTTATTAAGGTTTGGTTATCTGGATCAATCATGGGTATCACAGATGAAAGATGTTTTCCTAATGGCTTCTTCCAGTCAAAAACCAACCAAATGTAATAGTACAATAAATCAAAGGCGGGAAGTTTTGTAAAGGAGACCCTGAACAGGATTAGAAAAGGAAAAGGAGGTGAATAGACTCAGGATGGAGAAAATACAGATGCACGCCACACCTTGATTTGTGTTTTCTTTCTAAAGAAGTGCAAACCAACATAATTCACCTGAAGAAATAAATATTGCTCAAATTTAAGGAAATCTGCATTTTATAAAGCAATTATATAATAAATTCAGATTTATCTAAATTTTCAATTTCTAATAAGAGTTTTTAATTTTTATGTTTCATAAAATAACGGAAATTGTACTAATATATATTTGATTCAGAAATATAACAGTATGATTTTATCATCAATTATGATATGTTACACTGTATTGGTAGGTTAACAGTGGCTAAAACTAATACAGCAAGACAAAACATGAATGACAGTCTTATTATTTTAATGAATAAACATTTAAGAAATTTAAGCAAAACACTGTTTAAATGAATTTTAAAGTCAATATAAAGACAGGCACCTAATTCCTATGCAAACAGCATTAACACAATGAACAACTGAGGAGAAAATTTTTTTTTCTAACATATTGGAAACATTCAGTTAGGTTTGTAAATTATGAAAATTAGAAGTAGAATATTTACTTGTTCTTCCATAAGGAATATATTAAAATAAATGGAATCTATCTCAATATTACATCATAGTAGGCCTGCAATAAGTGCTTCCTCAATAAATGAGTAAACAAAACGTGTTTGCTTCTTTTTAATACAGTGTATGCTATGCCAAGGATAAAGTTATTTTTATTTCAATTGTAATAAGAAAACAAAACTCTGTGGAAAAATGAATTATACCATGATATGGCTTATTGAGCATCATGTAAAACATTATTTTTACAGAAAAAGCAACAAACACTCTTATTTTAATACTTTCCTGCTTGTGCTTGCGTATTTGATGACAATATATTACACACATTCTCTTGAGGGCTTTATGGTAACAGATAAAAATGAGAGGAAATATAGTTTTAAAACCTCCAGTGACTTTGAGGGGAGTCTAGAGTATATAAAAGTAACTAATTATTGATGATATAGAAAAAATGATGTAAAAATAAATACATACTGATATGTATGTATATTTTTCTACATATTTTTCTACATAAATAGAATTTTCATAAGGTTAGCTAACATAAACTGTGGCTTTCTGTGTTTCAGAAATGTTATACTGCTGGTGATTTTAATAAGATTAAAATAATTTTAATGAAGATAATCTACATACTACAATGGCAATAGAATTAATTTTAAATTTGAAGAGAACATATTGGAAAGAATTTAATTTTCTATGCATACTCTCATTTCTTTTTTGTTATCAAATTCAAGTATTATTTCGTTTATTATAGGGAATTGGATTCAGCCCTCTTTGGCATGAATAAGTAAATGCATTTATTGCCATGGGATTCTTTAACTAAACAGACCCACAGTTGTCTGTGGGAGTTCTTTCATGTATTTTCCATGAGCATGTAACTGCAGAATTTAACATCAGTCAATATCAAGTAATAAGATTTCTAAAAATCGCTCTCAAAAGCAATGTTGAATACTTAGAAAAGAGAAACAGGATTTCTACACTTACAAAGCAGAGCTGAAAATACAGGCCAGTGTTTGTGAATGCACAAATAGTATATAAGCTGCCTAATATGTAAAGAAATTTAATTGGAAAAAGCAAGGAATAATCTAATTATATCCTTATATTTGATTCATGTTACCAGAAATCTATACTGGTTGCATGTTGTCAAAACAGTGGCTCTGAAGGAAATTATGAAAATCACCTAGGTTAAATAAACATTTACAGTTTATAACAGAAGGCAGGATGGACTATTTGGGGATACTGGAGATATACATAATAGCAAGGCAATACCAGTTATAGTATTTCAAATGGTGTTCACAGAAGAGGTAGTATTGCAATTAAACCTCAAAGTGTGATCCAGAGGCAGAGTGTGGGAAGTATAGTGTTACGGTTAGAGCAAATGGATGAAAACTAAATGCACTCATCATTTTTTTGTGTGTGTGGAAAATTAGCACACTAGTAAAACTAAAGATAGGAATTTTATTCATTTATTCATTCAACAAATGCTTATGGCTGACATAGTAAACGCACAGTATATAATCTCCGTGGGTGGCACAAAAATGAATACTACCTAGTCTCTATATATTATGAAACTGAGGAAAGGAAATTATTGGAAGGAAGCAAGTATATGTTACAGAGCAGGGATTGGTAAATATGCTCCATGGGTACACCTGGACCCACTTGTTTTTATAAATAAAGTTTTATTTGAACACAGCCATATTCATTCATTCACATGGTAGAGTTGAATAGCTTTGATAAAGACCATATGGCCGACAAATTCTAAAGTACTTTTTAACTGATCCATTGTAGAAATAGTTTTCCCATCCTTGGAATAAAATACAAACAGTTTAGAGCAGGCCAAAATTATGAGTGTCTTAATGACAATCCAAGGAATATTAATTTCAACCATTGGGTAAGGAGACCACTGAAAGCTCTCAATGAGCCGATGCATTTTTTTTTTGGCTTCTATTACCACAAACTTGGGGGCTTGAAACAACAGATGTGTATTTTTTCACAGTTCTGGAGACAAGATGTCTGAAATCAGTATCACTGGGCCCAAATCAGAGTGTTGTCAGGCGGTGCTCCCTCCAGAGGAGAAGGAATCCCTTGCTGCTTTCATCTGCTGATGGCTGCCTGCAGTCCTTGGTCTGAGCCACATCACTACAATATTCAAGCCCAGTGTTTTCAACTCTCTTTCTGCTTTGTCATCACAAAACCTGTTCCTGTGTGTGTGCGTGTGCATGTGTGTGTGTGTGTGTGTGTAGGTGTACGTGCACATGTGTATAAAATTTCTCTCTGCATCCCTTTTATAGAAATACATGTGATAGAATTTAGGACCCACATAGGTAATCAGAATAATCTCCTCATTGGGAGACGCTTAATTATATCTGCAAAGCTTTTCCAAATTAGGTAGAATTCATAGGTTCCAGGGGATTAGGATGTGACTGTCTTTTTTTTTGGGGGGAGGAGCGGGTGGGCATTGGCTAATGCCTGAAATATGGGTTTGAAAGTGTGAAAGAGAGAGAGGGAAAGAGAGAAAGATTTTCAACTATGAAGAAAAAATAGTGATGGTATTTTATGTTATTACTTTTTAAGGTTTACAGATATCATTCAATTAATTTACTTAATCTAGGGATTCTCAATTCTACTCACTGTCTAGCTTTTACCCTCCTAAATTTAACAACTAACTGTGTAAATAAGAATTACTATATAAATAAGACATATTTCTGGTGTTCATAAATTATATAAATGAAGATCATATAAAGAGAAAAATAGAAAAAAACAGTTGAAATTCATTATTTTAATGTAATTTTCACTATATCAAAATGATATAGGTGGTTAGGTATTATTATGTGGAACTCTCAGTAAAAGAATCTATGGCCTAGAGAGTTTAAGTGATATTCTTCAAGTTCTTAATTTCAGACACAAGTTTTCTTTTTCAGAAACAAAAATATTTTGGTGGTGCTCTAAAATGTAGGCACTCTGATATTTCTCTTTCTGGTTAATTGTCATGTCCCCAGCTCCTGAAACAAATTAGTCTTATAATAACTAGCTTATTGATTAACAGAGAATTCAAGACTTAACCCACCTGGGTGAGATTTAGATTCAAGTTTCTTGACATCAAATTTATACTGTTATGGGATAAGATATTTGGGGGCCTTGGGAGAAGATGAGTGGATTTTTCATGTGGGAAGGACATAAAACATTGTGTGCCAGAAGACTGTGTAGTTGGCCTCTATAATGATTGCTATAATTCCCTCTTGTTGGTTTGTGCACCCTTGTACATTCCTCTCCCACATGTACCAGTGTTGATGTGTATGAACAGCCATAACATATAACAAAATTGATGTTATGTCACTTATAAGATTGAGTTATTAAAATATTGTGACTTCTGTCTTGCGTTCTTGCTCTTCCTCAGGTATTCCTGTGGGGAATACAGCTGCCGTGTTTTGAGCAATCCTATGGAGAGGCTCACCCAGTAGGCAACGGAAGTCTCAGGTCAACAGCCAGCAAGGACTGAGGACAACAAGCAACCACATGAATGAGCTTGAAGGCAAACTGTTCAGCTCCAGCTAAGCCTTCAGATGTCTGCAGCGCTGGCTGACAGCCCAGCTGCAATCTCATGAGACTGCATAGAAATAATTCTAGTTTCCAAACATTCAGAAAATGATGAGTGGGATAATAAATGTTTGTTGTTTTAAAAAGCCAAGGTTTAGTATGCACTTTATGGAGTAACTGATAACATATATCCACATATACATATATATACACATCCAAATACGTGCACATATACATACTACCCCCAAATTTTTACCTAACCAAGTTTAGATTAAAAATATATAAAGTTAAGCAAGCACAGAAGTATAAGAGTAGTTCAGAAAGAAAGTATAATGAAGGGCCCCTAGTCTTAATAAATATTTAAACGTATTATAAAATCAGAACAATTAGACGACAGTGATTCTGGTGCATAAAATGAACAATGGAAAAAGGAAAGGCAAGCTGAGAAATACAGCAAATTTGACATTTCAAATGATTGGTGGAAATACAGAAATTTTTAACAGATTGTATTAATACCTTTAGCTAAAAAATTAAATAAATAATAAAATTGGTTCTTACCAAACATCTGACTAAATTCACTTAATACATTTGTATCAAAGAATCATAGTAGAAAATTAAATTTTAATAACTTTTAAGAACATGGGGAGAGGGACTATTGATTTCTTATTGTTTGAATTCTTTATGGTTGTGAAAGCCTTTTGAAAAAGAACTCACAACTGAGATGCCAAAAGAATTTTAGAGGATAAAAAAATTTGATTTCAAAATTTAAACAAAACACATTCACAAATGGACAGTAATCAAGGCCAAAAAGAAACCAAACAATAAACCAGACAAAAAAATTAATTTATTCCACAAGCAAATTTTCAATTTTAATAATGTTAGGTTGATGCATATGAAATTTCTATTTGAGGTAAAATAATCTCATATCAATGACTTCTGTTTATGTATTGCAATATATTATATATATATATTTGTGTGTGTATATATAATTTACTCCTACAAATTACTATGATAAATTTCAACAATGCATCAGAGAAATAAACAAAATGGAATCTTAACAAACCTTTTATAAAAATCAAACATTTAATAAATCACTCTTAGTTTATAAAAAGATGCTAAATTTAATCACAATAAGACAAATGCTAAGGTAAAGATACAATTTCAGCTTTCCAATTGATAAATTTCAATAACTTTTTTGTTGAATTATTAATATTTTCATATTGCTGGGAATGAAATTAATGAAAACTCAATGGGGGGTAATTAAGAATACCTACTAAACTAAATATAGCTTCTGATCTAGAAATTCTGTAGTTAATTTATTGCCAACAGATATAATTGAAGTTCTGCATAATAATATATGTATAAAATTATGCATAGGAAATTTCTCTCTTCTAAAATATTTAGAAGCAATATAATGACTAGCTACATGAGTAACGACACACATGAAATACTTCCAAAGCCATTGAGAATAATAAAGAAGCCATATATGTCCTAGTGTAGAAAAATTTACAAGAGAGATCATTAAATATGAAAAAGAAGTGTGGAACAATATGTATACTTTGGTGTCACAGTGAGACCTCCATCTCTAAAATAAACAAATTTAAAAAATAAATCTTTAAGATTTTTAACATAAAAATATATATTTAGATACCTATTAAAGTGTAGGCTCATGTCATAATTCTTTTCAGTACAAGAGAGATTGAGGATATTGCTTATAAAGCACAGTTTTTACATTGCCAAATTAGTACAATTTTTCATTTTTAAAAGAAAAAAGAATAGCAGCTATTGAGATTACTTATTAATATTATTCTTTTTTAGAGATGGGGAGGTCTCGCTACTTTGCCTAGGCTGGCCTCAAACTCCTGGGCTCCAGTGATCCTCCTGCCTCAGCCTCCCAACTATTTGGGATTACTGGTGCCCACTATTGTGCCCAAAGATTATTTATTAATGGAAGAAAAAAAAGTATTTGCTTCTAATTAAACTTTGGGAGTTTATGTGTTATTAACACTTAATACTTTAGTGAAAAAAAGTGTCAAAAAGATATGAAATGAAAAGAAGTAAGTGGTGGAAATGAGAATTTACTCTCTAAACGTGGCTGGCGGCCTAGATCATTTAACGCTGCCACAGTGCTTTATAATCTGCAGATATGATGATTAATATGAGCATTTTTAATGCTTTTAAACCGAGCATTTTAAAACACATTCTAGTGACTTCAATTACAGAAATGTCAGTAATACGTTTTAATTTTCTATATTTGGTGCTAGGGCGGTATAATATACCTAAGTATTTTGAAAATGTATTCTATACATATGTTTCCTAGAAGCCAAAAAATGAAAGGAAGAACGAAAAATGTAGGGGTTATAGCTATTGATGAAAATCCAGAGGTATCTATTTAAAAGAACATTTTTGGGAATATTTTTGTTTGAAACACTATTAAAGATTCCACTGAAATTATTATGTGAGAAATTTAGCAGAATGTCAAAGCCTAAAAGAGCATTAGAAAGATTTCCATGCCAGTACTAAATACAGCTGTTGTGAAGAAGTATATAATTTGACTATAAACTTTTGTCAATAAAATTTAAAAAATAAAATGATAAAAGGTGAATAATATGTACAGTTACAGAGGAAAAATATAACCAAAATTAATGGATCATCAAATGAGAGCAAATTGCATCGATACTTATTTGTATAGAGGAGCTAGTTTTCTCCACCTTTTTCATTAGCATTTCAATTCCTCACATTGTTCACATTCTCCTTTCTTGTAGGCATCCTTTGCATAGTCTCCTCATTCATGTATCTTTTGAACTACAAAAAAGGACTGATAACAAGAATCTATTTAAAACTCAGGAAAATCAGCAAGAAAAAAAGCAACCGACCCTATCAAAAAGTGGGCAAACAACATGAATAGAAATTTTTCAAAAGAAGATATAAGAATGGCTAACAAACATATGAAAAAATGCTCAACATCCCTAATCATCAGAGAAATGCAAATCAAAACCACAATGAGATATCACTTAACTCCAGTGAGAATGGCCTTTATCAAAAAGTCCCAAAACAACACATGTTGGCGTGGATGCGCAGAGACAGGAACACTCATACACTGCTGGTGGGAGTGCAAAATAGTGCAACCCCTGTGGAAAGCAATATGGAGATACCTTAAACAGATTCAAGTAGACCTACCATTCGATTCAGCAATCCCATTATTGGGCATCTACTCAGAGGAACAAAAGTCATTCTATAAAAAAGACAACTGTAGCCGAATGTTTATAGCAGCACAATTCACAATTGCAAAGATGTGGAAACAACCCAAGTGCCCATCAATTCACGAATGGATTAGTAAACTGTGTTATATGTATATCATGGAGTATTACTCAGCTATAAGAAATAACAGTGATATGACATCTCTTTGGTTCTCCTGGAGAGAGTTGGAACCCATTATACTAAGTGAAGTATCCCAAGAATGGAAAAACAAGCATAACATGTACTCACCAGAAAATTGGTTTCCCTGATCATCACCTAAATGCACATTGGGGAAGGATACCAATTGGATATCAGACTGAGACAGGGGGTGGAGGGAGGGGATGGGTGTATGCCTACACGATGAGTGCGTTGCGCACCCTCTGGGGAATGGTCATGCTTGAAGGTGCTGACTCGGGGAGGTGGGGGGGGAGGGGATGGAGGTATGACTACATGTGAGTGCCAGGCGCACTGTCTGGGGAATGGACACGCTTGAACCTCTGACTCAGGGGGATGGACAGGACATGGGCAATATATATAACCTGAACTTTTGTACCCCCATAATAAGCTGAAAGAAAAAAAAAGAAAAAAAAAAAGAGTTCCTAATACAGCTATTTGCCTGGCTCCTTTCACCAAAGCTCCAAAGAGCTAATTGAGTGTGACACCTCTTTTCTGCTTGGCAGAAACTGCCTGCTGTCAGCATGATTTCACTCCTTATAAAATTGTCATTGTGGTTTCCACCTGTCCCTTTCAGGAAGGATGTCCTGTCTTAAAGAGAACTAAGCTGAAAAATGACTTTGATAATAAATTCAAAGATTTGTGGCCTCTTCTTGAATGTGTGAGCCCAGACATGGTTATTTTAAATTATGCATATTAGAATACACTATTTGGAGAATTCACAGAGTTGTATATCAATACCCCACACAATATGGAAGAGGAGCTCGAGAGGCGCAGCAGCAGCGTTACCAGGAAGCCTGCTAGAAATTTAAATAATTGGGCCACTCTCCAAACAAACTGAATCAGAAATTATGGATGTGGGGCCCAGCAATCAGTATGTAATAAACTCTCCAAGTGATTATGATTTATGTGCAAGTGTTAAGAAGTAAATACAATGTAAATAGCCAGGGATAGTGGGAAATACCTGAGCTCTAGAATCAGAAGTGCCTAATTGTGAATTCTTGCTCTTCTAGAGGAAGCACTTGAGGATAAGTCGTTTGCATCTTGGCCTGTGGGCTGCACTGCAATTATGTCTCCACTGTGAATTAAAGTGAAATCTTAAGGCTCTCCCTCCACCAGCTGACTGAATGGACCCCCTAGTGGCCAAAGGAATATCCTAAAACTAAATTGTCCGCCAGGAGGAGGGAGGTCAGATATGCCTCATCATGCCCCCTCCCTTCTTGGCCACATCCTTTGTAACCCATTAACAGGCCTAAGGCTGTGCAAGACAAACCTGCAGGTCCTCAATTTACACAACAAATCTATGTCCCTTGGCTCATCTCTGATAAACAGCTCCTTATCTTAAAACATTCCAAGCCTTTAGGCAAAGCTTCATGTCTTTAACCAATTACAAGTCAAAGAATCTTTAAACCCACCTATAACCTGTAAGCCCCGTGCTTGGAGATGGCCCACCTTTTCAGGCCAAACCAATGTACGCCTCCCACGTACTGATTTATGACTTTCCCTGTAACCCGTTTCCCTGAAATGCATAAAACCAAACTGTAACCCAGCCACAGCGAGGCCACCTGCTCAAGGCTTCTTGGACATGGCTCCGGGTCATGGTCCTCAAATTTGGCTCAAAGTAAATCTCTTTAAAATTACTTTGCAGGGTTTGGCTTTCTTTCCCCTTAACACCACCAATTACCAACAGTAAAAGCTTCTGCAAGATACTTAATAATTTGTTTCTAATTTGTATCCTCTGTAAAGAAATGATAATGGTAGCCTTTAATGGTTATTTAGTAAGGGCTTAGTATATACTAGTCATTATTGTGTTTTTGCATTTAATTTATTTTACACATTCCCTTAGGCAAAATGCTTATTTTTCTGTGCACCAGTCTCTCACCCAAAATTTTGGAAAATAATGCTTGCCTTGTAAGACTATTATACAAATTAAATATAAAAAATGCTTATTACGGAATTTAACACAGCACTCCAGGCTATGCTAAACAACCAATCCAAAATGCCTTTTTATTTGTTTGAAATTATAATCATCTGAGTTTTTACTTTCTGAATGCTTTTGTTGATAAGTATTCATTTCAGTACTTTCCTCACTTTTTCTCTTGTTTAGAGTCAGTTTCTATTTGACATTCTTCACTGGGATATATAATGGGTTTCTCAAAATCAAAGTCCCAAGTTGGACTCTTGATTTGCGCACGACTCTCTCCCACCAGCCAGACTGCTGCTCTCGGAGACTCGACCGTCTCAGGCAACGGCGACGCCTCTACTTGCGCAGGGCAGACGTCAGTTCCCCTTGATTCTTCTGTCTTTACACTGCGTATGTAATCTTTCAAAACTGCATCTATCTCTAACTTCAATATTGTGTCCAGAACCCGAGCCCGTCTCGCCTCCTCTACTGCTTCCGCTGATGCCTCGTTTGTCCGACAGGAACTTAACTCAAGTCCGTGTTCAGGCCCCTTCCCGTCCTTTGATCATTTCCCACCAAAGAAGCCAAGGGCTCCTCTTAAGACGTCATAACTTGTCTCTGCCCCTTAACAACTGCTCTGACTCAAACTCAGAGAGAGTCGAAGTGTCCCAAATCAGTGCTTCCCAAACTACCTGTGGGCCAAGGACCATTTCCCCCCCGTTTTCATGGACCAATGCTATAAAAATAAATAGATAGACAAAGAAATACATATCAATGAAAAAGTTTTTTTAAAACGTACACAATTCAAGTTTAATGATCACATACTCTGCTGTCATGGTAATATCAAATAGTTGTAAAAGTCTGTATGTATCTTGGCAACTAATCCGTGAATCATTTTTCGAATAACCCTGCATCAAGTAATCTGTCCATGTTTGTCCTCATATCCTACAATTTTGCCCCTTGTTCAACCTGCTGACTGTGCTGCTTGCAGCTCCTCCAGGAAGCTGAGTACATTTTTACTCAAGCCTTTTGCCTTTGTTGATGTTTCTGCTTGGAGAGTTTTTTTTTTTTTTTTTTTTTTTTTTACCTGAGCTCTATGTATGCAGATCCTTACTTTCTTTACTCATATGTCAATTTCTTATTGAAGACTTTCTGACTGCCTTCCTTAAAGTATATCACCCTACACACTCCTTTTCCCTGTTTTTTTTTGTCCTATCTACTTATCATTATGTTCCATATGAGATATTTTACCTGTCTGTGGTGTTCACTGCCTTCTGTACCAGAATGTAAGTTCCACAAAGAATAGGGATTTTTGTTAGTGTGTTTACTGCCGTCCCCATGGTGACTAGAATAGTGTTTAGTAAGTTTTCATTGAGTGGATGCCTGAATGAATGAGTACATATTGGAATAGTATGCAGATCCTAAAGTGCCAATGAGATTCTAGTGGTTACAAGAATCCTCAATAGAAGGAAAAAAACATATAAGTATAATGAAAAGAATACTTAATAAAGCCATGGCTCATTGATAATCCTATGTAATTTCCTTAAAGCATAGTACTTGCCAAGGAATATACTGGTTCTAAATTATTTGAATTAATATAGTAAAAGAGACTGTAAAAAAAAGTTCAATAGAAACCCTTGACGAAATAGTAATTCAGACTAGTTTTCAGGAGTGATGCATTTTCTAGTTTTAAATGAAGTTAACTGTATCATTTAAATTTTGTTTGCTCACAAGTTGAATTAATTAAATAGTTCATAAGGGAATCACAATAGTCATATAACATTCATCTGATACTCCAATATTTGCCAGGAAAACAGTTAAATAACCAAACAAAACTCTTGAACGTAACAGTCCTTTTACTCTTCAAAACCTCATACTCTATTTAGAGAGATCCAGGTATGTTCCAAAGATTTTTCAAAATATATTCTTCTTAGTCCTCTAGAACTGGGGTCCTCAACCCCAGGCCACAGCCCACTGCCCATCGGCATCCTGTTAGGAAACAGGACCTGCATCACCGCCGAGCTCTGCAGCCCCCACCCCAGCCCCAACCCGACCCCACCATCCCCGGTCCCTGGAAAAACCGTCTTCCATAAAACCGGCCCCTGGTGCCAAAGAGGCTGGGGACCGCTGCTCTAAAACACATGAATTCCAAAAACATTCACTGCATAAAGTAAAATGAGTTTTCTTAATTACCATACCTGTTTGTAAATTATAGGTGTCAGGTATTCCTGGGAAATTATTTAATCCAATATATTTAAAGAGAAGAAACTTGAATTTCAAAAGGTAATATCGTTTATAAAAAGTCAAATATTTAATGAAGAGTTTTCCTTTTCACTCTCAATAAAGGACTACTTTTATTATTTTTATTTTATGATATTTTTATTATACTATAATAACTCTTATAAAGCCTTATAAAAGCATTTATAAAGTAAAACTACACAAAATTTCCCTATCTAATTTAAAATGTGATTGAAAAATAAATTATTAAAAATGTCATGCACATATGTTAAATATTTGATTTTATTTTAAAAGAAATAAGTGGTCTTTGCTCAACAGCTGACATAGTGCTAATGCCTTTGAATACAGATCTGTTCAAGCTTAGTGAATTCTTTTTCCTACAAATAAAATATTTTTAACTTGGATTTCTTTAAATTCAAGCAAGAACTAAAAACTCATTGAGGTAATATGAAGGGATAACTATTTGGAAATTTATTATCCCAACACTGCTTTATAGTAGACTTATACCAATTCAGCAAGAATAAAGTTACTTTAAACATTATTTTATATTTCTATAGATTTTGAGTAAGTATCCTTCAAACACATTTCTTTCTTTTTAAACTAATATCTGATTTATTAATGAAGCATTAATTGTATGACAACAGTAAAATACAAATAGCATAAATAAGCTTGGGAACAAATCTAAATGGCAGTATCACCAGTTTTCGGACAAAGTGGCTTTTTGTGCATAACGAATAAGCATCCAATGAGCTCTAGCAGCTGTATTTTTTAATGGAAATTTAAACCATTAAGTATTCAGTTATTTACAGAGACTTCACTAAGGGCACATCTCCAGTACTGATCAACAATTCTATATTTATGTTAATCTCAGTTATTTAAACTAAACATTGGTGTTGAGATCTTAGGAGTGACCAGATCTATTTGACTATGCAGTATATTTCACCATTTCTGTGAAAAGGCAGAGGAGGTATCACTCTGGTGGTGACATGAAAGACCATTAATTTTCAAAAGGGTTCATATAGTACCATATCACCTTTATTAAATACTGACATGCAGTATATTTTATTTTTTATTTATTCACACTATAAAAGGACATATGTCTTTTCAAAATATATTTTCAATAATTTGAGTCCTCACCTTTTGATATAAGGTACCTGCAAATTTAATCAACAAAGATATACAAATGTATATATGTATGAAAACTGAAAAAGATAGTTTCTTTTATCTCATTTAGTCATTCATTTCACCTTGTGCGTGCAAAAAGGACAAATTAAAGTTTATGTGTATCCGTTTCTTATTCTTCCATGGTAGACACTAATGAGCACAGAAGAAACATCAATAGGAGGGCAGAAGTAAGAGTAGATGGGCAAGGGCTTAGAAGAATTGGAAGTTAATAGTCATATCCCCTCAATATTTTCTTATTTAAATTCTGTATTATATACATGCATGTGTGTACATAATCATATGTGTGTGTGGGTGTAAATAGACATATGTGAAGAATTATGGCATTTAAATATACAGTAATTTTTTAATATTTTATTATATTTTATGTTAATGTGGATAATTCCCTGAAATAATGAAATGGCTCTACTGTTTAAATATTTAATCTTGTAAAGAAGGTATGCATACTGTCTTAGCAAGCTCACAGTGTTTGAATTTTAGATTTTAATTCTGCTAAGAGTTTTGTTATAAAATACATGATAATTTTAAAATTGCTTTTTTCCCCTTAATTTTAAGAAATGGATATTATTGTAGTGGAAAGCTTTATTGCCGTGCTTTCAAAAGTTTACAGTGGTATTATAAATACCATAATGGCTATACTTATTTTTCCAAAAATTTAGTTAACATATTATCCGTAATGAAAGCATGAACTCACCTTGAAAATATACATTTCTCTGGTAACCTTAAATGCATAAGACATGACTTTGACATAATAATGTTCCTTGTGAAGACCAAGGAAAACAGATTTTAACCAAACCATGCGGCAACCTGGCACAACACAGCTTCTGCAAATAGAGTAGCTTACAAAAAAAGTTCATCAAAAAGATAAATTATTCTTTTTCTTCTAACCATCATAATTATTCTCAGAATGGTGTTTACTCTTTTTGTAAAATTATACCCAATAATTAAACATTAATGGAACAAAAATATCTATGATGAATTCTCATTTTGCATTCTAGAAGCAAAGAAGAGAATCGCACTTCTCAGTGAATAACGCGTCCTTTTCAACATTAGACCAAAATTATTTTTTGAGAACAAAATAATTTAGTCATATAAGCACTGGTGCAGCCAAGAATATTAAAATAATCAATGAGGAGTGTGTTACTGATTGTCATTCATTTTGTCAAGTCACCTAATAGACTAATGTTTATTCTGTGTGCTTTCATGATAAGTCTCTTTTTACCCTTTGACTTCTCTAAGCAAAAGTTGAAAAGTTCTGTATAGTGTTCCTACAAAATAAGCTATTTTCTTGGAGAAAATTATATCAGACGAAGAATGGATATGGCAATGTGAGTTCTCTAAAATGAACTCAATGTTGGAAAATGAACTCAATAAGAATTAGAAACTAAAAAAGCTATTCTATAATCTTATTTCAAGGTTCATGGTTAAATAAGAAAATTTACTGACTGATTACGTTTTAAGAAAATATAAAATGTAAAAATACAATTTTTTAAACATAACTTAGAAAATGATTTCAAAAAGATTCTTTGAAAATATATTATGAAATATGTCCAGGGTAAGCCTTAAAAAGAAGTTTTTTTCAGGTTACATTGGTAATATGACAGGTTTGATACTCTTCTTTCTTTTTATGTAAGATCTACTATTTAGGTTTATATTATAAATATGTGAACTTTGATATAATACTTTTACCATATAGTACTTATTGGAGCCATTTATCCATTTTCTGTGCTATTACACACACACACACACACACACACACACACACACAGACATACACATACACATATATATCCTATATCCTAAATATCCTAAATATCACACACATACTTATCCTATATCTCCTTATGTGGCTTTAATTTCTGCTTTTATATTTCCTCAGATAATCAATTACTTTTTCTAGACTTACCTAAAATTCATCCTCACAATTCACTGCCTTGCCCTCTGCTAAACAATTCTTGCTTAGTTTAAACAAAATATGCAAAGCCAAGTAGGATTATTGTGAAATTATTGTCCTTTTTCATTCTGAGATATACATTTCCCATTTTAACATTTCTGGAATCATGATGTGTTTTAAAATCAAAGTCAAAAACGTGTGCCTGGGGTAAATTTATCCCTCTGGTGGCAACAGACAATGTAGTTACCATTGTCTATGCCAATTTAAATTTAGCCTGTCCTAGAAGGAATATCACCTCAGTTAAAATTTATTATTGATATTTTCTCTCCTGTTTGAACTATCCCACTTCAGGCAATGCAAGTAAAAAATGAGAAAATAGCTAAATCTTAGAATAGATAATAGTGTCCAAAATGTCAGAGGTTTATGTGACTAAGTTCCATCTCATGGAGAATTTTTTGTAGTACTCTAGCTATCTATCTGCAAAACATTTCCAGCTAGCTTTCTCAGAAGCTATTTAATTTCCAATGATATGAGTCCAATGAGGAGCAGGGGGCAGAAGTAATACAGTTTAGCCAAGCAAAAATGTCACGGGAAAACCTCATATGGCTGGAAATTGCATTATTTGTCCTCAATGTCCAAAGAAAGATATATCCTAAGTATTGAGCACACAAAAACGAAAGTTACATGTTACTGTGATAGTTTTCATTATTGCCATTGCTCATGAGTAAGTTAAAGAAAACTTTAGCTTTTGGAATGAAAAAGAGCTTAACTAAAATTATTCTTTTTTACTTAACATTTATTGAGCTCTTACTGTACCCCAAGAAATATGTTCAATATATTATATATATATATCTTTAGATATAAGATAATACTGTCTGCGAAGAAGGATAATTTGACTTCTTCCTTTCCAATTTAGATGCCTTTTATTTCTTTCTCTTATTTCTTTCTGATTACTTTAGCTAGAACTTCCAGTACTATGTAGAACAACATTGGTGAAAGTGAGCATCCTTGTCTTGTTCCAGATCTTAGAGGAAAGGTTTCAGTTTTTCTGTATTCAGTGTGATACTAGTTATGGGCCTATCATATACAGCTTTTATCATGCTAAGGTAAGTTCCTTCTATATCGAGTTTTTTGAAAGTTTTTATCATGAATATGTGCTGAATTTTATCATATTGTTGTTCAACATCAATTAAAATGATCATATGGTTTTTGTCCTTCATTCTGTTGATATGATGCAAAACAGTGATTGATTTGCATATGTTGAACCATCCTTGCATCCCTGGGATGAATCTCACATGTTCGTAATGAATAATCTTTTTAATGTGTTGTTGAATTCAGTTTGCTAGTATTTTGTTGAGGCTTTTTGCATCTATGTCCATTAGAGATATTGGCTTATAGTTTTCTTTTTTTACTGTGTCTTTGTCTGGTTTTGGTGTCAGAGTGACAAGGCCTCATAGAATGGGTTTGGGAGTATTCCCTCCTCCATGATTTTTTGAAATAGTTTAAGTAGGATTGGTATTAGCTCTTCTTTCAGTGCTTGGTAGAATTCAGCAGTGAAGTCATTGAGTCCTAGGCTTTTCTTTGATGGGAGACTTTTTGTTACTGCTTCCATTGTGTTACTTGTTATTGGCTTATTTCGGTTATGGATTTTTCCCTGGTTCAATCTTTGTAGGTTGCATGACCCTAGGAATTCATCCACTTCTTCTAGGTTTTCCAATTTATTGGCATATAGTTTCTCATAGTAGTCTCTAATAATCCTTTGAATTTCTGTATTATCAGTTGTAATGTCTCCTTTGACATCTCTGATTTTATTTATTTGGGTCTTCTTCCTAGTCTGGCTAAAGGTATGTCTATTTTGTTTATCTTTTTAAAAAAATCAACTTTTTGTTTTGTTGATCTTTGTATGTTTCTGTTACAATTTCTTTTATTTCTGTTCTTATCTTTATTATTCCTTTTCTTCTATTAATTTTGGATTTGGTTTGCTCTTGCTTTTCTAGTTTTTTTAAGATTCATCATTGGATTTTTTTTGAAGTTTTCTACTTTTTTGATTCAGGCACTTATTGCTGTAAACTTCTTATTTCTGCTTTTGCTGTTTTCCATGTGTTTTATATGTTGTCTTTTCATTTTCATTTGTTTTGAGAAATTTTAAATCTCCTTCTTAAACTCTTCATTGAACCACAGGTCATTCAGGAGCATATTGTCTATTGCTATGTGTTCATATACTTTCCAGTGTTCCTCTTGTTATTGATTTCCAATTTGTTCTATTATGATCAGAGAAAATACTTCATATGATTTCAATATTTTTGGAATTTTATAAGACTTGTTTGTGGCCTAACGTGGTCTATCCTTGAGAACGATCCATGAGCTGAGGAGATAAACGTGTACTCTGCAGCTGTTGGATGATCTGTTCTGTAAATCTCTATCAGTTCCATTTGGTCTATAGCACAGATTAAGTACAAGGTTTCTTTGTTGATTTTCTGTCTGGATGATCTGCCCAATTCTGCAAGTGGAGTGTTGAGGTCTACAATGATTATTGTATTGTGGTCTTCTCTCTCTTTAGCTCTGATAATATTTGCTTTACATATCTGGGTGTTCCAATGTTGGTGAATATATATTTAGAGTCGATATATCCACTTGCTGAATTGATCTCTTTATCATTATATAATGATTTTCTTTGTCTCTTTTTACATTTTTTTCCTGAAATCTATTTTATCTGATGTAATATAGCTATTCTTGCTCCCTTTCATTTCCATTTGCATAGGAATATCTTTTTCCATCCCTTTATTTTCACTCTATGTGTTTTTATAGGTGAAGTGGTTTTCCTTTAGACAACATATATTAATAGGTGAGTCTCGCTTTTTTTTACCCATTCAGCCACTCTATGTCTTTTGATTGGAGAGTTTAATCTATTCACATTCAATGTTATTATTGATAGGTAAGGACTTATTACTACAATGGTGTTATTTGATTTCTGGTCATTTTGTGGTCCTCTTTTTCTTTCTTCTTTCCTTCCTGTATTGCTTTGTGTAAAAGTGATTTGTTCTTATAGTATATTTTACTTTCTTTCTTTTTATTTTTTGTATATTTGTTGTGGGTTTTTTAATTTGAGGTACCATGAGGCTTGCAGAAAACATTTTATAACCAATTATTTGAAACATATGACCACTTTGCTTATGAACAAGCACACAAATAAATAAGCAAAGAAAAATCTAACAAATTATATGCTTTAATCTACCCCTCCTGCTTTTTTAACTTTTTGGGGTTTTTTCCATGTATTTATTTTTATACTATATATCTCTCCAAAAGTAGTTGTAATTATTTTTGATAGGTTTGTCTTTTAGTTTTCCCACTGAAGATATATGTGGTTTATACACCACAATTGCAGCAATGGAGTATTCAGCATTTGTGTGCTTTCTGATACCAGTGAGTTTTGTACCTTCAGATGATTTCTTATTGTCCATTCACATCCTTTTCTTTCAGATTAAAGAACTCATTTTAGGATTTCTTGTAGGATAGGTCTAGTGTTGATGAAATCCCTCAGGTTTTATTTGTCTGAGAAACTCTTTATTTCTCCTTCATGTTTGAAGGATATTTTTGTAGAATATAATATCCTAGGATTAAGGGTTTTTTTTTTTCCCCTCAGCACTTTGCATATGTCATGCCACTGTTTCCTGGCCTGTAAAGTTTCCACTGAGAAGTCTGCTGCCAGACATGTTGGAGCTCCTCCTTTTTTTTTTTCTTGCTTCCCTTAGGGTCTTTTCTTTGTCCATGACCTTTGAGAGCTTGGTTATTAAGTGCTTTGAGATAGTCTTATTTGGGTTAAATTCCCTTGATATCATATGACTTTCTTGTACCTGAATATTGATCTCTTTCTCTAGTTTTGGAAAGTCCTCCCTTATTATTTTTTGAATAAACTTTTTACCAGAAACTCTCTCTCTCTACCTCCTCTTTAAGGCTAATAACTGTTATATTTTCTCTTTTGAGGCTATTTCCTAGATCTTGTAGGCATGCTTCATTCTTTTTTATTCTTTTTTCTCTTATAACTATGTATTTTCAAATAGCCTGTCTTCCAGCTCACTAATTCTTTCTTCTGCTTGATCAGTTCTGCTGATGTGAGACTCTGATGCATTTTTTCAGTTTTTCAATTGAATATTTCAGTTCCAGAATTTCTGCTTGATTTTTTAAAATTATTTCAATCCGTTTGTTAAATTTCTCTGATGGGCTTCTGAATTCCTTCTCTGTGTTGTCTTGAAGTTCATTGAACTTCTTCAAAACAGCTATTTTGAATTCTTTGTCTGAAAGTTGATATATCTCTATCCCTCTGGGATTGGTCACTGGTAACTTAGTTTGGGGAGGTCATGTTTTCCTGGATGTTTTTGAGGCTTTTGGATATTTGTTTATATCTGAGCATGGAAGAGTTAGGTATTTACTTTAATCTTTGTAGTCTAGGCTTGTTGGGACCCATCCATCTTGAGAAAGCTTTCCAGATATTCAAAGGGAATTAAGTTTTTTGATCTAAGTCTTTGCTCCTACCAGCCGTATCGGCACGAGGGGCACCCCAAGGCTAGTGATGCTGTGACTCTTCCAGACCCCTGGTGGTACTGCCTTGGTGGGATTCAGTAAGCTACAGGAGAATTTCTTGGATTGCCAGTCAGCTCTCTCACTCTGTGTGCTGGGCTGTTGGAGGTGGGGGAGGAGTGACAGGTGCAGTCCCTCAAGGTCTCTGCGGCTAGAGCTGTGCCAGGTCACACCTGCAACCAGCCCCGTCTCACCCCAATCAAGTGGTGACTGTTGCTTGGCTACATCTGATGTTCATTTAAAGCTCAAGGGCAATATACGTAACCTAAACATTTGTACCCCCATAATATGCTGAAATAAAAATAAATAAATAAATATAAAAATGAAATTTAAAAAAAGCTCTCAAGGGCTCTGTAGTCAGCAGGTGGTGAATCCTGCCAGGACTGGATGTTCTCTTCAAGGCAGCATATTTTTTACTGGCCTAGGGCTGTTCTAAAAATGCCATCCAGGAACTAAGGCCTTAAATCAGGGGCTTCAGGTGGCTCAGCTGGCATCCAAGTCGCAAAACAAAGTCCTCTGGACCCTTCTCTTTCCTTTCCCCAAGGGGAAGACTCCCCCTGAGCTGCACTGCCTGTAGTTGGAGGACAGGTGACACCGGCACTGGAGTCTCACTGGGTCACCTGCAGCCCAAGGACACTCGCTCCAAGCCAGCACAATTGCAGGAATTCCCCAAGGGCTGCAGCGTTTTTGGCCTGGCTGCAGTGCAGATTTACTCCAAGCCCCAGGCTGCTTTTGGTCAGCTTGCTGTGGGGCTGGCCAGAATGTGGGTTTCCGGCAGAGGATTTCCCTCTGGCTGAACTGGTGTAAATGCTCCTTCTGTGGACACCAGTGGAATTCCGCTCTGTGCTGTGTGCCCCTGTGTTGGGGCAGCCGGGTTCCAGTGCAAAGTCCCACATCACTCTCCCTTCCCTGGGCACACGGGGCCTCTCTCCTCTCAGAGGAGTGTTGTTGCGGTGCTGCTGGGGGACGCGGCAGTGGTGGCCTCGGCAGCGTCACACTGTCTTTTCTGCTCTCTTCATTGTCTTTTTCCTTGACATGCTGTTAACAGAAAGCACTGTGATCACTCACCTGGTTTTTCGTGCTTCTGAGGTTGCTTCCTTGTTTGTGTGGATAGTTGTTAAATTATGTGTTCATGAAGGAGGACTATCGCGGGAGTTTTCTATTCAGCCATCTTGCTCTTCTCCCTCTTCAAGTGTGTTTTTTTTGGGGGGGCAGGAACCTATTGCACAATGTGGTGAATATTGTTAATTACAGTGTATTTTATTAATACATTTCAAAATCACTGAGTGTAAATTTCAAATGTTCTCACCACAAAAAGTAATAAGTATTTGTGCTGATGTTACTTTGATTTAATTATTCTACATTGTATTCATATATCATAATATCAACTGTACTCCATAAATATATACAACTATAATATGGCAATTTACAATAAAAATAAATTTTAAAAAGAAAGAAAAGCAGTGCTTACAAAAAAAGTCTGAGAATCCACTGTGTTGGTTACTGAGACCTCTCAAGAGAAATAGCTTATTTTCATCCCACCTTCTAAATATACTGTGCATTAATCTCATTGGAAAACTCTAATCTGGAATCCTAGAAATAAGGGAGACTTTATAAATGTAGTTTCTGAGCTGTTCTCTGCAATGCAATGAAGAAGAGACCTTCCAACTGAATGACAAACATGCAAACTTAATAACTGACAGAATATCACACTTCTTTTCTGAAAATTGCCTGATTGTAGTAAACAGTGGTTTGGGGTTACAAGAGTAAGATCTGAGAGAGGGAAGAGGTGGTAGGAAATAAAGAAATGGTGGAACTTGTAGAGAAAAAACTGGTTGTCATTAAGTTCCTTGGATGATTTAATACCTATGGAAAATCATTCCAACCAAACTTAGATGCATAATTGATTTACAACTTCATGTATAATAGCATCTATCTTGAAATTACAGCAGTGGTCACTGCTTTGAAAGGTATATTGTGAGATTTCTCATTAGCTGAAAAATCACTCTGTTTCTGGAATAGTTCTGAACACAAACTTGGATTCCTCTCGAATAGGTACACTGAGATTGCTGAGATCACCAATATCTGGACAACTTTATTCCATCTCAGTCATTCAACATCCTTCTTATTTATGTTCTATCATATGCATGCTAATACCTCAATCCATTATTTTTTATGTTTATAGTCACAATTCATTTGTCATTGCATACAAATGTAGTTCATTATTTTTCACAAATGATTATAATGTCATTGTATTGCATCCATCGTATTGTTGCTGGACATTTGGGAAGTTTGTAAGTTTGTGTTATTTAAAACAAAATGAACACACTTGAAGATATCTTCTAGTACATATTTCCATAGGAGATAAACTGGGAAGTAGGATTACTGGGCTAAAAGGCAGTACCTCTGCAACTTTACTAGATAATGCCAAATTGGTGGCTGTAATAATCATACTTCTTTATGTGATTGCTTTCTGTTGTTTCTGTATTGAAATTTTTAATTGAAGTTGGGGAGCAGAGAAAGAAACATTCTTCTGGGAGTCGAGAATATAAAAATAACCTTTTAAATGATATTTGTATTCTATTGATATTTTATTCTAAAGTTATAAAGTTGCCTTCTACATGGTCAGTATTCTACTTGGAAATCATTTTCATGTATGCTTTAAGATAGTCGTTTAATACCATTTTTTTCTTCTTGAATAACTACTTAGTATTTTCCTCTATCTTATTCTTCATATTGATTAAGATTCTATGTCTTCTTTTTATTTTTTGTACTACTTTGTGCCTTCTATATGGTGGGAAGTTAAATACACTTTTTCTATCATTATGTTGGTTCCTTTTAGATTTCACCATTACTTTTTGTTGAAAAATCAAAATTAATACCCTCCTCGCACTGTAGTAAAACATAAAAACTTTAAAATACACAATCTATGGGGTCTCTTTCCAGCGTTATGCTTTTGCCTTAACACAATAAACCTTAATATGATACACAGAAACATATACTACATTTCTCTACTTATCAATTTCTTTACTCACTTTTCTTTCTTGAATCTTTACTTTTCCTTTTAGGCTCGTTTCCTGCCATCCTGATGCACATCCTTTAACAATTAGAAACTCATTTAGTGAAATTCTACTGATGCTAATCTCTAAAGTTTTGTTACTCTGAAAATATTTTTTCACACTTTACTTATGGATGAAATCTAGTTACATACTTATTTTCCCTGTCATTGCCTTCTAGCTTCTGTTATTATTATGGAGTAGGCTGCTATCAGTTAAATTGTCATTTATGTATAGTTGAAGTACTTTCCTTGTACATTGCAGTATATTCTTTCTCTGTGTAGTTATCATAGGCACATTACAATGTGCCAAGATGTTGATTTCTTATCATTTATCTTTTTGATATATGTTGTACCTTTGGAATGATGTCATTTATAAGTTTAGAAAATTCATTTTTGCCTCAAAATAGGTTTCTTTTTTCTCCTTTTGGCACTCTGTTTTAAATGTATAAGAGATTTTTTTCAACTTTACTTTTTTTTCATATTTCCTTCTCTTTAGCTATCTATGATGCATTTTGCATTGTGGTTTTATTCAGATTTATTTTTTAATTCCTTATTTTTTATCTTCCTATATGCCAAATATCTCATTTAACAGAGCCAAGGATATTGACATTGTTGTAATGTGTGTGTGTTTGTATATTGTGTGTGTGTGTATATATATGAGGAGGGAGCGAGAGTGAGAGAGAGAGAGACAAAGAGCAATCTTATGAGGAAGTCACTGTTGTCATCTTCATTTTATAGATCACAAAACTCTGGAAAAACAAGTATAATACAAGCGATAGACCCAAAGAAGCTTTGCTCTTAAGTATCAAAGATAAAATAGAATAAAAGTAGTCTGAATTTAGAGTACTTTCTGTCAATGCCACACTGCTCTAATCATGTGACTGTAAAAAGAGAAAATTGTAGATTTCAGCCCGTAGGAGAATAATATTTGTAACATGAGATTCTTTCTCTTCACTGCTTTTTCTCCTTCTTTATTGATACCTAATTAGCCCATATCTCAATTTCCTCTGACATTATTGTTTTCCAACCATGTCCGTTAAAAGGTGGAAAATGTAACATAAACTTTTTTATTTCTTGTATGTATGTGTATGTCTGAGAAAGGGTGAGTGTGTGGAGAGAAAGAGAGATGGAGTGGTGGGGTGGCAGGGATTGTATCTTAGAATTTTCTCAATGCCCTAGTAGTGGTTTTGTGGCTTTATAACAAAATAAAAATTCTTATTAACAGCAGTTTTACTTTTAAGGTTTACAAGTTCTAATCTTTATTTGATCTGACAGTAGCCTTAACAAAAGTTTTAATTAAATCAAGAATGTGAATTTGGAGCAAACATATGTTGGAAATATTTCTTTACTTACAAATATTTTTGGGGGAGAGGAGCTATTACGATCAATCACAAAATATTTATTGAATACCTTTAGAAAACTCTGAAGCAAATTTAGGATCAGTTGAAAGATTTCAAATGCTTCCGCCAGGTAGAAGAGAGTTTACTTAGAGAAAAAGTGAAATCAGTTCAAAGTTTCTTGACCAGCACTTACCATTGCTTAGGCAGTCAAATAATTCTATAAAGAACTTCACTGGGAAAATGGGCACATTATTAATTGCATTTTAATATTTATTATGACATATATACTTTGATTTATCCAATTTATGGTAGAAGTGTAGAGTACATTTTCTATTATGCAATATATAAGATGCACTGGAAACACTGTATAAATGAAGTTTATAATGTCTGCATATTTATTTCATGGAACCTATACCAAATTTCATCATTCTGGATGCTTGCAAAATCTATAATAGTTGTATGTTTGCTTTAAAAGCATGTTATTGATCCTATTTATGATTGTATATAGAGACATTTGTAAGAAATGCAAACTCCTGCAATTTTATAATTGTCCTTATCGGAAAGCATCATCCACTTTACAAGAACTGAATTATAATACAATTTCTAGGAAAGCATTGGGGTTATAAATTTGGATTGTGTATAGATTGAAATTTATGTGTACCTTTGATTTTATGTACTTAAATGGTGTTTCTTTGTTAAGATATGCAGGAGGAAAACAGGTTAAAATACCAGACTTAATGTATAAATGCTTTGAAATTAATCTTTTTTTAAAGATTTTTTAAAAAAATAGTGTTGGAGCTATTAGAGCAGAAAAAAATATCACATATAATTTGCTGTATAATAATCCTCTCTTGTTGCAATACAGTAGTTAAATAACTTTACATGCAAATTAAGCTATAACCATAAATATATGTTTTGGCTGCATTTAAGTCTATTAATTATAAAGTCAAATTCATTTAAAGCCACTATTGGACTTTTACTTTGTGTTTGGACCCCAATCTTCATGATAAAAAAATTGTCTAAAGCTCAACTCACATTAGAATTTGAACTGGGTCATTCATTTGCTTATGAAAAACATCATATTGTACTTTATGCTTTGGAAAATAATGCATGTTGGAATGCATTTATCTTAAATCTGTGGAAGGAATAAAACTTGAAAACAATATACATATGCCCCTTCACTAAAGGCGTATTAAGCCATAATGGAAAGGAAGAGATAATGATATAATATTTAAAAATCCATAAAGTTCTTTAATGCAAAGGGGGCTGACTTCAGCAGCATGAAGCACAGAGCTGCTGACACAGTGAAGGATCCTTCACTATAACACGGAACAGGATGATTAAGTGATGTGTAAACTCCCTATCACAGGAGCATGCAGGATCCTGGAACATATGGTTCTGGACTTTTTTTTTTTTTCTCAATTACTACAGATTCTGGCCAGAGATTTTTGATGATTTGTACAAAATCTTTTGATTAGAATCCTCAGCCATCTGCTGTAGGATGGCAGTGTATAAAAATGTCAGCAGAAAGAGCAGAACTTAAAACTTGTTTGTGGAAAGGGTTTGAGGCTAGCATTACCAGAACTAAGACAAGATGACCAGCCTTAATGTGGTCAGAAGCTGATTTATGTTGAGAGTGAAAAGGGGGTGAAAACTTGAAAAAGATCTTCTCTGTAAAAGCAAAGACAGCACACAAACATATCTGTTCTCTACTGTTTATAGTTTGCACAGTTGCCAAATATTTTCACCCATGAGCATTAAAATTACCTGATGTATCCTGAAACATAAGACTAATAATTATTTAAATTTTTTGTAGAGGAAACCTGGTACAGTATTATACAATATCTACATAATATTTTTAAATTTTTCAGCATATCTCACAATACTTAATAATGTAGATTCAACAATCACCATGTCATTGAAATTTCTGCCTCATTGATCATCAGTAATAACCCAAGTTTCATATCCGACATTTTTGTCTATATCCACTTGGCAGCACCTGTCTCTTTCTCCTTCTATTGCTCTCTCTAATTCTCCTCACTTATATTTTAATACAATGCACATATATAATTTTACTTCTACTTCTATAAACCACCATTTTGTATTCCCTTTGCTGCCAATACTTCTTATTTTCATTTCCCAAAATATATAAATTTTCCCAAATATTCTCTTCTTCTTTGCATTATCTGTTACTTGGCAATTTCATTCACCCTGTCATGATTTCAACTACTACAGTTATACACTGACACTCTCAGAATCTTCTCTCAAAGTTGATAATTCAACTGCCAGTAGCATAGTGGACAGATCAGCATCATCTTAAAATATAGACTCTCTAAAAACAAACCTAAAATTCCCCTCCCCAAAGATTCTTCCACTTAACTAACTGAAAAAAACAATAACAACCACAAAATATCTCAACTTGGTAAAACATAAGCTAATAATCTTATCCTCAGAACGATTAAAAATAAAATGATTCAAGAGTTGTAGGTATTTGTAAAACACATATACATGTGAGTTGCTAACGCTAATATCGGTAAAAGCTGCAGGGCTCTCATGCCTCCTACATGGTTCAGTTGGCCAGGCCTCAAGCGGTTTAGATAGTAAACAAATTCAAGGGTGGGCACTGTTACATTAGTATTTTAGTTTAACTGGTTGGGTTTGCAAAGTAAGTGGTGCCACAATAAGCTAGCTAAAACCAACAGGCTATCAACATCAGCACATTATTAAAAGAAACAAAAATAATTAAGCACACTAAATATAAACAATATGTGACAAATCTATAAGTAACTCCTCTGTTACCCCTGCAATCCTATAGAATAGTACTAGAAAAAATAGACACATTTCTTTCTCAGGGAACTAATCAGAGAGAAGCCTCCCTCTTTTCTTCCATTCTTTATTTAGTCATCGATGAGGACTGATATTTGATTTAGGGATCCAGCCAGGAGGTCACTACTTAAGAAAGGGTCTGACATTTTGTGCCATCAGTCTTTTTCTAGTACTGTCCTGCCTTTAATTGGAATTGTCCCTTTCTCATATCCTGCTCTCGTACTTTGTCCCCACCAGGGTCAAGGCAGCTTGAGTCCTGGATTCTAAAGTTGGGACTATAGTCCCATGGTTATATTCTTGAACAACATTCTTCTGTATCAGTGAATAAATATCATGCTATTGGCTGGGCAAATGAAGTAGATACACCACAATAAGTTTTTTGTTTGTTTGTTACCGGAATTTTTTTTTTTTTTTTTTTTTTTGGTTGAGACATTTGCTATGTTGCCCAAGCTGTTCTTAAACACCTGGACTCAAGTGATCCTCCAGCCATGGCCTCCAAAGTGCTAGAATTATAAGTGTGAGCCACACATCTGGCCTCATAATGACTTTTTTAAAATATAGAATTAGATTTATAGAAACATAGCAGGAGGTGCCCACACTGCAAATGCACCCTAGGTTTGATGATCAATTTAGGTGTACCAGCAATCAAGGCGATCCTATTTTGAAGAATACATGAGAAAATCTTTGACCCACTGAGTTAGGCAAAGAATTTTCAAAGATAACATATAGACAGTGTGGTGGCTTATGCCTACAATCCCAGCACTTTGAGAGGCCAAGGTGGGAGGATTGCCTGAGGCCAAGAGTTTGAAACCAGGCTGCACAACATAGTGAGACTCTGTCTCTACAAAAAATAGAAAAATTAGGCGGACACGGTGGCAAGCGCCTGTAGTCCCAGCTACTCAGGAGGCTGAGGCAGGAGGATCACTGGAGCCCAGGAGTTCGATGCTGCAGTGAGATCACTACACACCAGCCTGGGCTACAGAGTGAGACCCTGTCTCAAAAAAAAAAAAAAAAAAAAAAAAAAAAGAATAACATAAACACAAGTTATCATAAAAAATAATTTAACAAATTAAATATTTTACACATTGGAAAATATCATTAAAATAACAAGAAGGCACATACACTTGGAGAAAAGTTTTGAAAACATGTATTTGACAAAGACCTTATAATTTAGAATATATACAGAGATCTTATAATTTGACAATAAGAAGATAAACAACTCAATAAAATATGGCCAAATTATTTGAACATACATTTCCAAAGTAAAAGTTATATAAATATCCAATAAGCACAGAAAATATGCTCACCATCAATGCTCATGAGAGAAAGGCAAATTAAAACACCAGTGAGTGAGCAGTACATACCCACTGGAACAGTCAGTGTTAAAGACTGATGTAGAACTGTGGGTGAGCACATGAACCAGCTAGGAATTTCATACGCTACTGATGTGAATGCAAAGTGCAGACACTGGAAAACAGTATGGCAATATCTTTTAACACATTGACTGCCACACTAGAAAAAATTTTTTTCTTTGGGGCCATGGTGTTTTATTATGAAAATAGAATAAAAACTTCAAAAACAAAATGATTCTTTCTGGTTTAATGAAAAATTTGTTATTTTTTATTGTTTTCTGTGCATGAGTTATATGCAACTTGAAAAATAGCTCAAGCGGTTCCCAAGGTAAAGAGACATGTGAGTTACATATGCTTCACGTGGCCCCAGGCTCAAACCCAGCATGAGTTAAATACAACTCACTTGGCAGTTAATGTATTAAAGGTTAGTGTATGCTTGCTATGTGATTCAGCAATTCCACTTCTAGGTATTCACTTAAGAAAAATGTGTATTCAGGTAGCCAGAATCTGAAGCAGCACACGTAAGTGGCAAATGGATAAACAAATTATAGTATATCCATACCAGGTAATAACACTCAGAAATAAAAAACATAATATTAATACAGGTAATAACATGGGAAAATTTTATGACAATATCCCAAGTGGCAGGTCAAACACAAAATATTATGTATTTAATGATTCCAAATATATGCAATTCTACAAAGCAAAACTATAGAGAATTAAGGGAGATCAGACAATGCCTGGAGGAGGGCAGGGTAATGACTGAGTGAAACAGAAAAGTAGGAAAATTTATGATGAGAAAAAGGCCTTATTGGACTTTGTAACTGTAAACAGTTACACAATTCATCAAAGTTTTCATAAAGTGAGTGAATTTTATTTCATGTAAATAATTTAATTTTAAAAAGTCCTCTCCAGGCTATTTATTGTCTAGATGTCTCATGTTATTTTTTTCAGCTTTATTGAGGTATATCTGGCAAATAAGAAATCACACATATTTAAAGTACATAACTTTGTGGGTTTTGACAAATGTATACGCTCATGAACTAACTAACCTCCATAACCTGGCTGACAAACAAATCCATCAGCCATGTATTTCCACGTGTCCCTTTGCTTCTCATTCTTCCTCATCTGGTTCCCAGGCAGCCACTGATCTTTCTCGCACTATAGATCAATTTGCATTTTTAAGAATTTTATATAATGAAATAATGCAGTATGTATTTTTTTCTGATTTCTTTCATGCAGCTTAAATGTTTTGAGATTAATTCCTGTAGTTGCATACATAAATAATTTACTCCTCTTTATTGCTAAGAAATAGTCCATTTTATAGATATACCAAATCTGTTAACCTAGTCAACTGTTGAGGGACCATTTGGGTTACTTCCAGCTTGGAGCTATTGTAAATAAAGCTGCAGTGAACACTTGTACTTTGTGTCTTCTTTTCCCATTGCAAACACTTAAGTATTGAGTGACTGAGGCATCCAGTAGCTGCATGTTTTAACTTATAAGGAAACTAGCAACCTGCTTTCTACATAGACTCTATCATTTTGCATCTCTGTTAACAATGGATAAAAGTAACAGTCCATATCCTTGACAGCACTTGTTATGTTAATTCTTACTTTTTAATCAAAGTAGTATCTTCTGAGAATTGAGATTGTTGTGAGGATTGAATAGATGATAGTTTTAATAAATTTGGTGTATCTGAAGTCAATAAATGAGTTATTTTACCTACTTCTCGTCTTAGTTCAGGGTACTATAACAAATTGCCACAGACTGGGTGACTTAAAACCCTTTATTTCTCCCAGTGTTGGAGGCTGGAAAGTCAAAGGTCGAGGTGTCAGCCGGTCCAGGGTTTTGTGAGGGTCTCCTTCCTGGTTTGCAGATGATCGTCTTCTCCTTGAAGCTTCACATGGCTGAGAGCAGAGAAAGGGCACAAGCTCTGGTGTCTCTTCCTGTAAGGGCACTGACCCCACTCAAAAGGGCTCCATCCTCATGAACTGATTACCTCCCAAAGCCACACCTCCTAATACCACTATTTTGGGCTTAGGATTTCAACACATGAATTTTGGGGACTGAACATTCAGTCCATAACACAGCCCTTCTTACTAATAATCTTTTGGAAAAATATTTCAGTGCCAAGCTACATTAATGAAATAGGCCCAGAGTTATGCCTATTTGGGTGACAATTCTGGACTGGTCAGGACCAAAATAAATAAATAAAGTTTCCTTGCAAATGTACCAACCAGGCTCACCTGCTTATTACCTCTGCGACACCAAAATGCATGAAGAAAGAGTCATGTCATTTACAGTCTTTCAAAAAGAAAAAAAAAAACCTTTAAATTGTACACACAGACAAATGAACTTTCATGAATGAATAAAGCAAAAATATTGCTAGATAAACAAAGAGCAGGTCATATATCAAATAAGCTACTTGTGGAAAAAAATATTGAAATGACTCAAAATACAGTTTTAGAAATCAGAAATAAACAACAGAGTGCCAAAAGAACAAAAATTAGCTAAAATAAAAATTAAGTATAAATTTTCATGGTTCTTAACTGGAGTAGTTTTCCCCCAGTTCTTAACTGGAGTAGGAGACATTGGCAATGTCTGGAGACATTTTTGATGGTCAGGGTTGCTAATCACCCTGCAATACCCAGGACAGCTCCTCATAACAAAGATTTATTTGTCCCCAAATGACAATAATGCCAATGTTGAAAAACGCTGGTCTAAATAAATATGGAATTGTTATGAAGCAATAGGCACATGTAAAAAAATAACTGTAAAAAGACAATATATGAATAAATTATTTAACATAATAGGGATAATCTGAATCTGGAGTTCCTGGCTATATTTTCAATGATTCATAAGTGGTTGGGGAAAAATTTGGGAAATTTAAATAAAACTACCTAGTTGGACATCTCAAATAACCTGGGATCTTACAGTCATTAAAACTGACAAATTTATAATATATAAGCTTAATGATACAACTGAAAAAAGTAAAATAACTACCACTCAAAGTAAAATGCCAGACATCATCAATACTAATGGAGAAAACAAAATACTAAAAATTGGAAATACAGGGAAAAAAAGCAAAAGATAAAGCAAAGGAAAAAAGATACAGTACAAAAAGAAAGTGAAGAAACAAAATGTATCTGCTCTAACTATAACTATAGCTAAAATCAAATCTAAACGTATATTATTCATGATAAAATTAAACAAAATTAATAGAAAATTGTTAAAATAGAATCCAAATTCAAGCAAATGAAAATACAAAGAAAGCAGAGGTCATATATATAAGCAATATATAATGCAAAGGAAAAAAAGACTCCAGTACAATAATAAGTTATGTTTTATGCAGATAAAATTTTTAAAAATTTCAATGTGAATAAACCTATGATAATATCTGAGCTGCAAAAAATAAAAACATATAAAAATGTACTCAGACACTTTATTCTTCTTTCAATCTTTGTTCTGATAAGCTAAAGAGAAAGGAAAAAATAAAAACATATAAAAATGTACTCACTTTATTCTTCTTTCAATCTTTGTTCTGATAAGCTAAAGAGAAAGGAATTTATGATAGTTTTAGTAATATTTGTATATATTCACGTAGATCTCTCCGTTTCTCCTTTTTGATGGACTTTTCATTATCTGCATTTCTCTGCAAGAGAAGGTAGGCTCTTTTTTGAAATGTTCATAAAACATTTTTAACTTTTCTTTGCATATTATCATTAAAATTAAGTATCAATAAATAAAAATAGCTCTTGTATAAGCTGAATTCTCAAATTAAAATGGTATTTAAGAAAATTTTAGTAGTAGATAGAAAGATTACCCAGTACCTTAAAAGTTAAGAAGAAAAATAAACTCTCAAAATTCATTTTGCAACAAAGGGAAAATCAAAATAGAAATTGCAGATTACCTAAAAGTAGTGAAAATTAGAGACACAAATTTCAAAATGCACAAAATAATGGAAAAAGATGGACTGAGATAAAACATATAACTTTAAACCATTCTATTATTTTTTTCCTTTTATTTGTGTAGTTTTATGGGGTACATGTACAATTTTGTTAAAAACATACAGATCAGGTAGTAGTCAAGTCAGGGCTTTTAGGGCGTCCATTACCCAAATGATACCCACTGTACCCATTAACCAATTTCCCATCATCATTTCTTATTAAAACAGAGAGTATAAAAATAAGTTTAAAAAAAAGTCTTTAAATCTAAATCCTTTTAAAAATAAATAAATCTAGGCCCGGCGTGGTGGCTCATGCCTGTAATCCTAGTATTCTGGGAGGCTGAGGCAGAAGGATCACTTGAGGTCAGGAGTTCGAGACCAGCCAGAGCAAGAGGATGAGGCTACAAAAGATAAAAAAATTAGCCAGGGTGGTAGTACGTACCTGCAGTCGCAGGTACTCAGGAGACAGAGGCAAAATTGCTTGAGCACAGGAGTTTGAGGTTGCAGTGAGAGATGATGACACAACAGCACTCTAGCCTTGGTGACAGAGCGAGACTCTGTCTCAAAATAAGTACATAAATAAATAAATCTTTTTTCTGTAGAAACAGAATTAAAAAAATAACTAAAATTGAAAGAAATTATTAATTTCACGTTACATTACTTAAACTGTAAATCAATGTAAGCAATATACAAAACAATGAAACAGAAAATAAATAATAATCATAAAATGTAGATTGCTACATTGGTGATCTAAAATGTTTGAAACCAATATATAAATGTAACAACCACTAACACAACTAACCTGTGGAAAGGATAAGTAAAAAGAAAACAAACATAAATAATTATACACTGTTAAAATGTTAGGCAGAACTAGAAATAATAGAGTTTTTTTTTAATTGTAAGAGTGATCCATATCTAATTTCTGTGCCAATAAGTAACAAACATAGTTGCAATATTTGCCAGGAAATTATGTGTTTTCAAATTAAACCCAGGAAAAAGGAAGATAATATGAATCCCCATAGAAAGAAAGAAAATTATATAATTTTAAAACAAGTATTATCAGATGGCAATTTACTGAGGACTATTTTAGGTAAAAAGCTATTAAATTTTCAAATAAAAGATGATTCTTTAGTCAGTCTAATGTATTTCTCTTATTTTGCATCTGCCATTTTGACTAAACTATGTGTTTTGAAAACAGGACACTACAACTTCCTAAAACGTACACACAAAGTGAGCCCTGTCTTCATCCTCGCTCTCTGCTTGGAACCATTTTCAGACGTCTGCACCAAAGTCCTGGGGACAGAATCCAAGGTCACAGTGTTCCCACTGAGCTAGGGAGCCAGATATTGGAGTTCAGAGCTTTCTAATCAGCTACAACATGTCTAGTAGGGTAGTTACTACCAGAAAGGGAGATGAAAAGTAGAATGTAATAAATATGTGTGATTATTGCCCCCTGTGTTTGTTGAGGGCTGGTTTGCAGGTATGCAGGGCGAGACCTGAGACGCCGGAGCAGAAGGAGGCTACTGTGGGGTTTCTAGCAGCACAAAGTTAATAGAGACTGTGCAGTGCTTAGTGACATTGAAGGTGTAGACATGCGACGGGGGTCTCCTAAGTACTCAGGACATTCATTTTAAGAACCAGAAAAGTCATTGAGGAGTACAGCTCCTGGCCGGCAGCTCACGTGGGGTCTTCCAGGCCCAACCGCGGCAAATCACCAAGACGTTAGCCGGCAGGTGCAGGGGGCAACTGGCCTCCCCGCAGCGGCCCCGCACGGCCAACGCGGCGCGGCCTCCGGGAGGAGGTGCAGGCGGCCTGGGCCGCAGGCCCCCGACCAGTCACGCTTTTCCATATTTGCATTCCTGGCCCCTTTGCATCATTCCCTGCTATGTCTCTTTCCCTTAGGCCTTGGCAAGAGGCCGCCTTCAAGCACTTCTGCTGAGGCCTCTGAGGAGAAGAATGGGGAAACACTGAGGACGCTTTTACCCACTCTGACCCAACACACAGCGCTTCTCCGCTCCCAGCCTCCTCCTCTTGCTCTCTCTCAGACGCCAGGCTCCATAAAACTGCCAGAGGCTTTTGTTTGGGGCTCCCTCAACAGTAAGATGACCCACCATTATGTTCAATTTGGTCTTTGAAAAAAAAACAAATGCAATGCGTTGGAGCAAAGATTGCCTTTCGAGCAAATAGTGCTGAAACAACTGGACATCCACGTGGAAAAAAGTAATTTGGGCACAGAACTTACACCCTTTAGAAAACAACTCAAAGTGTATCATAGACCTAAATGCAAAACACAAAACTATAAAACTCCTGGTGGGTAATATAGGAGAAAATCTAGATGACCTTGGCTATGGCAATGACTTTTTAGATACAACACCAAAAGCACAATCCATAAGAGAAACTATTTTTTGAATCCAAGATGAATGGAGAAAAAGAGAGAGAATAGGGGTTAGGAAAATAATATACTGAAAAAAATAATAGTCAAAATTTTCTTGTATCTGTTGAAGCAAATTCAAAATTCCAAGAAGGTAAAAAAATCTCAAACAGAATTAAAAACAAAAGCCTGCACACTTCATAAGCAAGCTGCTGAAAAATAAAAAAATTGATAGAATCCAAGAAAGAAAGATCCTGTACCTAAAAAGGTATGAGACAGATGATTTCTTACATATCATGAGAAATAATAGAAGCCCTAAGACAAAAAAAAATCACATATTTAAAGCAATAAAAAAAGCTTGTGAACTCAGGGTTCCATATCTAGTAAAAATATTCTTCAAAAATGAAATTGTAATGAAACCATTTGCAGATCAATGAAAATTTAGAGAATATTTTGCCAGCACACCTGTCCTTCAAGAAGTAAGACAGAAAAATCTTAATGCAGAAAGAAAATTATACTAGATTGGAAGCTCAGATGTGTAAGACAGAATAAACAGAACCATAGAAAGTAAATTTGTGTGTAACTGTAATGGACTAGGCTGTTTTTCCTTAATATTATTAAAGGTCAAAAATACCATCATTGCAATATGGGGAACATAATATATCTAATTCACAGAGGATATGACACAAAGAGGTAATGAAAGGACTAAACAGTGGAAAGGAAGAAGTAAAGCCATCTTTGTTCCCAGACAGTATTATTTTCTATTTTAAAAATTCTAATGAATTTATAAGAAATATAAATTTGAATAATGGAATTTAGTGAGTTCATGGGATAAATGATTAATATAAAATAATCAATTCTATTTCAATAAAGTAGGAATTAACAATTGGAAAATTAATTTAAAAGTAAATATTTCAATTACAGAACATGAACGCATAAAATATTTAGGAGCAAATTTAACAGAATTTGTGAAATATCTTTACACGGGAACTACTAAACATTGCTGTGAGAAATTAAAGACAAAATATCACTTGAAATTTGAGATAATGTAACAAGTTGGAAATCTTATAACACTAATTTTGAGATTTATAATAATAGCACAATTAAAAAATGACATTGTAACATTAGGATAAAGAGAGAGATAAACATCAGTGGAATAGAATAGAGAGTAGAGAAATAAACATAGACATTTAAGGTCAATTGATTTCCAATAAAATTGTCAAGGTAATTCAAAACAAAAAGGATGGTGATTTCAACAAATAATACTGGTTTTCCTGGATAGCCACATGAGAAAAACAAAATAAACTTGAGCTCCATTCTCAATATGAAGTTTAATTTCAAGTGGATCTGAAATAAGTGTAAAAGATGCAAGTATGAAATTTTAGAAGAAGATATATAAGAACATTTTCTTGAACTTGGAATAAGCACATTTTCTTAGATAGGCTCAGATATTGCAACCAACAAAAATTAATCACAATAATTTTTACTTCTAAAAAATTTTGCTTTTAAATGTGTTTTTTTTAGGTACATAAAATACACATAATGGATTCTTTCATTTATGGAATTGAAGAATGAGACTGGGGAATGCGGGGAGTGTTGACTGTAAAAAACACTGGGGAACTTTCTGGGGATATGGAAATATTCATTTTATAAGGATGGTGATTGCATGATTGCATCTATTTGTCAAATCTCATTGTATTTTATATCTTGTACCTTCACATTTCATAATTATAAATGCATTGAAATAAAAAGTATATATAAGTATTTAGTGCATGTCTAAAACGTAAAATCAGAATCAGTTTGGTGAGGTCAAAATGATAAATTTAATTTGTAGGAAGAATAAGCAGGTGGAAATCTTGTCATCCATTTCTAAAAGGCCAAGCATGATTCTGAAAATTCCTGAAACCAAAACTAAACAAAAATTAATATTAACTTCATATTCCTACAGATACATTTTTATTCCATTGATGTTCTTGTTCTTGGGTATGATGAATTAAGATTTCTTTTGGATAGAAAAATGACAATTCTCTTCAAGTAATAAAATCAACTTATTCACAATAATCATCTCAGAAGAATGTTAATTAGTACTTAAAATATACTTATATACCATTTTAAAAATCAGTATGTCAGAATAGGCCAGGAAAATTATCAACATAAAAAATTATGTGATGAACTTATCCCTACAAAAATTTAAAACATATTATAAAGTAACTATAATTATAATAATATGAATCAGAGGCAGACATATACAGACAAGACATTGTCAAAACTGTTCTAAAGCAAACTTAATTTACTTTTCGTGGTGTTTAGTACATAGCTAATGTACCATTTTACAACTAATGTGTGAGCAACTGGCTAACAACCATTTGGAGACAAAAATGAAATTCACTTATTTTCTTATACTACACCCTAAGTAATTTCAGATAAAATAAATATTTATATATAAAATAATTCATGAACATACTAAAAGAAAAATTAATGTTAATTCTTATTACTTTGGGCTGAATAAGGCTTTCAAATATAATATCAAAAGCAGAAACCTTAAATGAATGACAGATCTATGTAGCTTCATAAATTATTTGTTAAAATAAAAAGGTATGGAAAATGTGAATGATATGTAACATATAAAGATATTCTATGTTAACATATTAACAGTAATTTATTACAAGTATAGTGGATAGTAAAAATGGAAAAAAGAAATAATAGAAGAGTCACAAAAATTCAATATGAATGATCAATAGAAATATAAAAATTTAAAAATTTTTATTCAAATAAATGCTACTTATAGTATCAGGTATATTTGTATAACATGAATTTGTCAAACTTTAAGAAAGATTATGTAGAAAAGGTCATGTCCATTACATGTCTCTGTTCAAATTTCTAGTGGTTCTAAAGAAAAATACATAAAAAATAAATCCCAAGGTAATATAATTTTGTTTCTGGAATCATTCCGTAAGAAAATAATTTTATACATTTAAAGATATGTTTATGGGAGATCCTTACATTTGTGGTAGTAATCCAATTCTCAAAATTTTGAGTAGGTGACATGATTTATTTACACGTATTTTGTTACTATCAATCCTTTAATTTCATGTCATAAAATCTTTCAATTAATGAAAATCCTAAAAATAAAGGAGTGGGCATATTTCTTCTTTATATCCTAAAACAATACACATTGTCTTAAAAAGATACTAAGAAAAAGGAGCTAATAAAAACAGCCTGCATGATTAGGCTTTAATTAAAAGAAGAACTCATTGATATAAATGTTTTTATATATTTTCTAATGGAAGATACAAATAATAGCTGCTAAAGTAATACATGTAAATAAATGAATATCATACAGTAAGAAGAATAAACAAATGACAATATCATTTAATCTCATAGGAACTTTATAATATAGCAAAGTTTCTTATTTTTTCTGAGAGTATGTACATTTTCAACAAAAGGAAAAACTCTTTCAAATAATTATTTTGTCCCTGAATTTTGTGGTTGGATATAACATAAGTTTTCTAAAATTATTTTTTCTTAGTTCATAAAATATTCCTTTCAAATGTATGCAAATTATGATTAAACTAAGGATACAAACAAATTTAATCAATAATAGTACCTAGAAATGGACTAAAAATGCACAAAAAATGTTGATCATTTTAAGTTGTTTATTATGGATAACTTTAAACTTGTATGCTGATTCAGAAAAGCACTAGACAAGAGTTTATCTTTGCACTATTTATATAAAAAAAGGAATTTGGAAAGTAAATTAATAATGTAAACAAGATATGAAGGAGAAAATGTTTTACTTAAGGAAACAATCTCTTTTCAATTAAATTAGAATCAACCATTTGCATACCAATTATAATTAACAATGAGCCTTATTTGTGCATTATGTAGGGTTTGGCAGGATTTCTACTTGGCAGTGTTTGTACATTAACTTTAATTGCTAGATGCCCTGGGAATGACTGAAACTTTCACTTTAAAAATAATATGCATTTCAGATTATTATGATGCTTCTCTAGTTGGGCTGAATTAATGAGATTTCATCATGTTTATATTAGTGATTCCTAAGTATTTTTATGTTCTTTTACAGAAGCAAATCCCTGTCTGCACAGATTCTAAAAGGAATATATTTCATTGTGAAAAGAGTAAGCTCACTGTCAATAGAACAGTGAAAGCCAATGCTAAATGCCGTAACAGGTAGGGAGAAAATAAACTGTGAGAAATGACCTTCAAACTCTAAGTTTCTATTAATTTAGAATTGTATGTAGGAGCTAAGTATTAAAAACAATTGATTTCATGGAGACATAGAGTAGAATGATGGTTACCATAGGCTGGGAAGAGTAGCAGGGAGGGGGGATAAAATGGGGATGGTTAATGGCTACAAAAATATATTAATAGTTAGATAATTAGATAGAATGAACAATGTTTGATGCACAACAAAGTCACTATAATCAACAAGTTAGGGTATACTTTAAGATAACTAAAAAAGTGGAATTGCAATGTTTCTAACCACAAAGAAATGATAAATGCCTGACGGGATGGATACCCCAATCACCCTGATTTGATTAATATACATTGTATGCCTGTATCAAAATATCATATGTATCCTATAAATATATACAACTATTAAGTACTCACAATAATTAAAATGTTTTTAATTTAAAAAAAATAAAATAAAATTCAAGTGGTACTATTAATAGAATTCAACAGTATTGTTTAAAGTTTATTTATTTATTTATTTTTATTCAGTCCCCATAGGGACCATCAAAAATTGCCAATGCCGACTATATTGCAAGTCGTCGTGGCAGGGTATTGGGAAAAGTTTTCAATTAGCAATAATTGGGCCTTGGACAAACCTCCTTGGCTACGATACTGCCACTGCACAAAGCTAAAGTTTAGTTTTTAACCAGTTATTTTGCTGTAGTGAGACACCAAACCACTCTTTTGAATGTAAATAATATACACATGTCACACTTGTCCAAAAAGTCTCATAACAAATTCAGGAAAGCATTCCTACAGCTTATTCCCTTCCTTAAATAGATGCAATAGCTCATGATCCCCTTAGAAGCACCTCCTGTAACAAAGAGGTCTGAGATGTCACAGTGGGACAGTTATATTCAGAAAGTCGTGTTCTCCCCTTTCAACCGCCCCACTTTGCATAACGCTGTTGCCTCTGGGTCATGAATGAGAACTTGTGATTGAAAGAAAAAAATGACCTGGGGAATGGCCCTGTCAGTCATATAATTTTTGAATAATAATAATGGTGATAATCATGAATGTATTTTGGAACACTTTTCTTTCTAAAAGTTTAAGCATGTATGAAGGTCAAGAACAGAGAATAATCACACCTTATTGCTTTTGTCTAACACAAGACTATGGTGGTTTAATGTGGAAAATGTTTTTATTTAAAAGGGTACTTTTCTCAGTGATTGACAATGGCTTTTAAGTCCTGTGTGCCATTACCAGAATGGCTACTTCTCTGCAGAGCACAAATACTAAACGCCATCTGGAATCTATTTGCATGCATGCATATGTGGCTTTTTTTATTGTCATTGTTGTTTTTTGGGGAGTGTGTGTGTGGTATAAACCAATAAAACAGAGTTTCTAAATAAATAGGACCAGGGTGATAACAATTTAATCGAACAGAGCAGCTCAGTATAAGTATTTTAAAGAAATACATCTTTCCCAGCCATGAGTCATAATATGTTTGATTAAGCATAGACAGGATTCAAAGTGAAGCCAAAGACTGCCTTGAAAATAAAAATGCTTATCTTTAGATAGGTAAGATAAAGCTGAATATTTAGAGTATGTTTGCCATTCAATTTAAGTTAAACCTATACTTATTCTATATGTTTATCATAAAATTGGGTTCTCTTTATTAATTAAACTGAAAGGGTTTTCTTTTAATATTGAAAAATAAATGTGATAGTTCTAAGGATTCTTAACTTCTAATTTTGAATGAGAATATAAATGCTAATTATAAGTAATTATATTTGTTATATCGACTGTAAAGAAAATGTTCAATTACAAATGTAAACAACTTTGTCATATGAACTGGGCTTATCAATCACTTTTATGATAATCTGTTAATGCTGACCTCACTGATCAATTAACCAATATTTGTTTCAAGATCACTAAAAATAAGCACATCTATTTTAAAATTGAAAAAGGTAATTCATATATTATGTATTTTATAAAACCACTGTTATTTGAACTGATATAGAAATTGTTAGATAAACATTCAAATGTTTTTATATATTGAGAAGATTTATGTTCAAGTATATTTTCTTATGTTTTAGCCCAAGTTATCTAGAAAATAGAACCTGAGAAAAATCTTATATGGAAATATTGAGTTGGGTGTAATCCTTGGGCAGTGAGAGTGTTGGGACAATGATAGTGAGAAACAAATACATGGTGGTGAGTTACTAAGCTGGCTGCTGCTTTGGGAAGAGCACAGACTGGTCCCTGAGCCATGTGAGATGGGAAGTCTTTGGTGAGACTCTGTGCCTTTGGATGGTCTATTAGAGGACAGCACGAAGAGGAATTTCTCTGCTGACTCCTAGTTGCTATCTGTCCTCCACTGGGCAAAGTTTTCATTCTGCAGAGTTAGCTTCTCCATACTTCTGAGAAGTCCTGCCTGATCTGTTTGGCAACTGCTGGGATATCTTGGTCTCCTTCTTTGAAAAAAATGATGTTATGAGTGAGTCCAGAATTAATTGAAGAAGCCAAAGATTCTAGGTATTGGCTTTAAGGAACATTAAAAAAAACTCCGATGGACTACATAGAGTTGGTCCCCATGGGAGTTGCTGGGGTTGAGCAAGTGGCCAGGGGCCCAGGAAACAGGTAAGGTTGAGAAAATGTGATGCAACACAGAAGATATGCCTGATGTAGTCCATTATTCACTGTGGCATTCAGATGTGCTTAGGTCCCACTAGTATTAATATATCTAAGTTCTATACATAAAAATGGGATACCACTTGTGTAAAATATTTTTTTTACCTACTGTAAAAATATGAGTTCAATCAGGCAGAGTCTATGAGAAGACCAAACTCAATCTCCTACATGTTCTTAAAGAAGAACATTAATTTACAAAGAGCTTGTAGATTTCTCAGACAACTAAAAATGGAAGTACCATATGATCCAGCAATCCCATTTCTGGGTATCTGGGTATCCAAAGGAAAAGAAATAAATATATAAAAAGATACTTGCACTCATATGTTTATCACAGAACTATTTATAATAGTAAAGATATGGAATCAACTTAAGTGTCCATCAATGGAGGATTAGATAAAGAAACTGTAGTATATACACACAACAAAAGACTATTCAGCTGTAAAAAAAACTATGAAGTCATGTCAAGTCATGAAGTTTACAGCAACATGGATGGAACTAGAGGCCATTATCTTAAGTAAAACAAGTCAGTCACAGAAAGACAAATACTTCATGTTCTTGCTTATAAGTGGAAGCTAAATAACATATACACATGGCAGCAGAGTGCGGAATAATGGACAGTGGAGGCTTGAAAAGGCAGGGGGTGGACGGTGGGAGAGTGTTTGGTGGGCACAATGTGCATTGCTTCAGGGATGGGTGCACCAAAGGCCCTGACCTCACCACAGTGCAGCATATCGATGTACCAAAACTGAACTCATGCCCCATGAATATATACGAATAAAAGACAGATGAGGAAAAAGAACATTAATTTAAAAAATAAAATAAAATAAAAATAAAAAGCTATTGCTGCAGCTCCCTTTATCATATCACACATGCTAGATTTTCTTCATCCTTGGCCAACTGGAAGGGGTGCACCAGGTAGACATGTGTTAGTTGCAGCTCCTGGTTCAATATCACCATTAGTGTGTCTCCTGGAAGAATTATTTCCCCCCATAAGCCAGGATATTTTCCCTGGCAGGACATAAAGCCACAGGGAAAAGAAATAAAAGTTGCACAAATGACTCAGTGAATACAATGGCCAGATATGTTATCCTGTTTAAATCCCTTGGCTACATGATCCATTTAAGCTAGCTACGGAAACAAACCACAGTGCATTGTCAAATGGTTCAGGGAATGTCCAGTTTCCTGGAAGGCAGCATTACAACTCCACAAGGTGTTTCTCCTAAAACTTGCATATGCTGTCAACGCTTCTATCAGTCTGGTTGTTTCTCAGTGACAGGACATATGATAATGTCATGAGATCCATGATCCTAAGCCCATGCCTCCAACTCTTTTGCATAAAATGTGCCTCTTGGTATGAATCAGCACTATTTTTGATACCAGGTTTATGGATCAGGTATTCTATTAGCCCTCAGATGATAATGCTGTAGAGACAATACAATCAGAAAAAGCACCCGTCTGTCTGGAGTGCGCACCATTTCTGGTAAAGATAGCTACACCCTTCAAGGTACAAGGAGTCTAATGTAATTGGCCAGCCCTGAGGGGGCAGGCAGGGATTCCTGTGAAATATCAAGAGCTCAGCAACCTTCTTTCCTGATGATGAGTTGGGTATTCATGAGTCTCAACAGCTAGATGACTTGGGGAAAAGGATTCCATTTTGTTAAAACAATACATAGTCCTTATCCTTGTCACCATGTCCACCCTGTTCATGGGCCCACTGTAAAACAATTTATGTGGCAAAGGAGAGAAGCTACCTAATTTCCACAGCATGCATCATCTTCTACATTCACTGGTTAGAAACCTCCTCTGTGTGTGTGATATCCTTTGGTCTCTAGATGAAACATCAGTGTTCACATATTTTGCATTTACCAACATAAATCCATCTATATTTCCCTGTGTCCGACCTACTAGACACCAATTTTCTTAGTTTGTCCTTGCCAGGCCACTGACCCACTGTCCATATTTACTTTACACACAAGTCAGTACATATATGTTCCAGGATTCCTTTCTTCCATAGAAAGTAGGTAACCAGTTTTACTGTATATTAGAAGTACATTTCTTCACCTTTATCCTTTGCAACTACCCTGATGAGGCAATAATATGGCAACAACTCATTTCCAGTTAATGCCAACACAGAGCATTAACTCATCATTAAATGGAATTTGAATTTAATTCCTTTCATTTTCCTTCATTTGCTCACAGGTCATTGTATTAGTCACGGTTCTCCAGAAAACCAGAACCAGAATAGAAATATTGGTTTTTCCATGGATTGGATTTGGCTTACATAGTTATGGAGGCCAAAAAGTCTTCTGCAAGCTGGAGAATCAGGAAAGCTAGTGGTTTATTTCAGTCTGAGTCTGAGAGCCTGAGAACCAGCAATCCCAATGTCCAGGGACAGGAGAAGATGGGTATCCCAACTCAAATGGAGTCAATTTGCTCATTTCTTCTCCTTTTTGTTCTATTCAGGCTCTCAAGGGATTGGATGATTCCCACCCACATTGATGAGAGCAGATTTTCTTTACTGAATCCACTGATTTAACTGCTAAACTCTTTTGGAAAAACCCTCATAGACACACTCAGAAATAATGTTTTATCAGCTATCTGGAATCCCTTAACCCAGTCAAATTGACGTATAAATTATCCATTACAGTCATCATGAAGTCTTTGGTATGTATTCAGGAAGAATGTAAGCAAAATTAAGAAACATGGAATTTGAGCCACTTTTTCAAGTTGTCTGCACATTCGTTCTGTACCTACTCAAGGCTGGTCCCAAATGTACCATCAATAGAGAAAATCAGTATGATGATTTTCAGAAGGTGATTATAACCAAGTTGTCTAGAGATAATATTTTAATTACTAGCAAGAGAATTTGCATAGCCAATACAGTAAAAATGTACATACTATGGTAAAAATAATGTACTATACTTACTATATAAAAGTGAACTGACTTTAATGTAAATTGCAAAGAAAAGAATTGGCACAAACTAAATGCTAAAGACAATATTACTGTGCACCAGAAAATATACCATATCCAGCCAAATAGCTTTGAGAAAGGTTAATATTACAATAGTCCAATGATTTTTTACCATGATATAGCTGTTGCATTGAGAAGCCAGACAGATAAATTGAATGGAGACCACCACCACTGCCCTGAATCTTTTAAGTATTTGATGGTGGCTGCAATTTTTTAATTCATCTGGGAGCACAGTATCTTTTCTTATTTTTTATCTCAAGGATAATGTGGCTGGGTGGTAGGCAGTTCCTGGGTTTTCATTTTGGCCTTATTATTATATCCTAAATCCAAGGGTCAAAGGTCAAAAATATCTGCAATGATCCTGTGAGCTGTTAAGTTGATAGATACTTTGATGCACACACATACATGTGTGTATCAGTAAATTAAATGTAGGGTGAATCCGTGAACAAATGGAATCATCTGTGAGATGGACTTGGTTCCAAATTCAATTTATCCACCACTGGAGGATCACAATCACTTTTTAGTTACCCTAGTATCAAATTCACTGCCCTACATCTATTATTTTAATTGCAAGGTCTAAAATAACATCAAAACAGGTGAATCCAGCTCACAATCTTTATAATTATCACTGTTCCTCCCCATATTAAGTGTTATGGCTGCTTGACCTCCCAATACCTTAAACTGCATGGGTTGCTATCTCAACTAATTAATCACAAACAGATGCTTTAAAAAAGACCATGTCACTTCTCGCCAAGGGTAATTGCTTTCTCACTTATCAAAAGCAATGAGGCTCCTAATGCTTTCAAACAGGTTTGTAATTAAAATTCAAAATACTATCCTGACTATTTGTTATATAGAATTACCTCCAGTACTGATAGTCTTAGACCAAATATATTTAAAAACAAGCAAACAAAAATATAAAGGAAAGTTTTATTATAAACATACTGATGCTTAGGAGACCTAGGCAATGAGACCGATGCTAAAATGAAATGTGGCAAAGACTCTAAAAAAGAAAATATAAGTTAATTTGCTGGCAAGCTTTATTCCTTTCTAAAAAGGCAGTCATTATCTTTGAACAATCTATCAGAGAGAGACATGGAAAGGTAAATTATTTTCCAACTCCCTCCCCTGTGCGCTCCTTCATTGATCGAATTTGTTCCAAGGGTAGGTAACCTCACCACACTTCTGTGTAGCTGAGTTTGGTCTATATGGCACCTTCTGGGTAAATGAAAAGGCATATTTAATGTCAGTCACAATCAGAGTAGGTCAGGTGGAATGAGAGATGAAAGTCCAAGAACAAGAGCCTGAAAGAATCTGAAGCATTGGATAAGGTGTGCATTAAACACTTGGCCACACTCCAAGTGGAGCAGTCTTAAAAACATAAAGGGCTTTTTTATAACCTAAATCCAAGTAGAAGAGAAATAGCTCAGCTTGCCATTCTCACTACTAGGCACTGTAACCGTTATCAGTTTATTGCCTCTCAGCTCCTATCTTTCCGTCTTTGCCCTTCTTTGTGATCCTAATCTGCATTTTCTAAATGTCTCCTTCGCCAGATAGTGGAATAGAAGCTCTGTCAGTAGAAGATACCGGGGTGATGCTGTAAGGCTATAGCAAAAGGAAGGCGCTCTCCTTGTCTCGGGGTACTGTTTCTTTTTCTTTTCTTGTTTTCTCCAGCACGGTCGCCAGTGGTGGTGTGCTGAGGCCCATGGCACTCACTCACAATGCCACTTCCGCCCTGTCTGTATTACCAAGGAATTTCTTGGCCTACTCAGGGGGCCGTTCCTTTGGACCAGCTCCAGCCCACCTGCACCATTTAGTAAGCTTTCCGTCCCCTAATAGGCCCTGCTCCTGGATCAACTCCAGCCTGCCCTCCGGCGAGTTTCGCAAACACCTGGTACACTCTTCTTGCGAATCAGCAGCAACTTAACTGCACCGTTTGGTGAATTTCTCCACTGCCCAGTGAACCATTTCTGTGACTCAGCTCCAGGGTGCCACACTTTCCAGCAAGTTCCTCCACCACGCAGCATTCTGCTCCTCAGATCAGTTTTGGCCCAAACCTCTGGCAAGTTTCTTTGTCACTGGGAGTCCACGTTTCCCTGCCACAGCAATGACCTTGACGAGGCTGGAATCTCAGCACGGAGGATTATGGGGAGAGGGAAGAGGGGCATCTTTTAAACACTTAATTTCTCCCTTATTCACTTCCCTTCAGTTCCAAAGACAGTAATAGTTACTTCCTGCATTTATCTTTTTGATATTCCTTAGAGTAATCCTTTGACTCATTCAATCTCCTTTTTCTAGTTAATACTTGTTTTTAATTTTTGTATGTTCCAATTCCTGGTATAAGTGATTGCACCACGACTGACACAAGGACCACCGTCTTGGCACTCTGAGTGCCTCTGCACGTTGTAAGTTTATCCAGGAGACAAAGTACATTCCATCTTGGAGCCACCAGTGTTAACCGGAATCTGGCCCTGGATAATTATTGTCCATGGTGGCATTTTATTGCTAAATTAAAAGTTGTAATTTGATTTTATGGAACTGCCTAAAACACTCTAGCCTGAGATTCTTTGATCCATGAAAACTCAGACTCAAAGACTGAATATGTGTGTGTGTGTATTTCCAAATTAAATGACTTTGTGACTTTCACATAACAGTTTTTTGTGCCCTGGTGATACCTTTGGTGAGTCCTTCTGCTTCTCCTTCCTCCACAGGATTACTCAGTCTCCCATTAGAGGAATTTCCCCTTTTGCTGCTAGCATTACACAGAAGTCTTTCTCGTTCCACTATGGTTATTTTTCAGAGGGAGTAGTTTTTCCAAATTGGTGTGGGAGTTGTTGTTCTGAAATTAGAGTTTTATAGTAAACAACCATCTTTCTAGAGAGCTGCTTATAGATACAATGTCAGAAATGGGTGTCTTACATTCTGTTACGATCACTCCAGTGTCTTTCTTACTACTTGAAATGTAAGAATTATTAATAGTTAAGAGAATGAAATTTAGCAGTGCAGGCGACAGTGAAGGTTTTCATATGTCCTCTTATTTTTTATTGTAAATATCTCCTTAATGTTTTTATGAAAATTTGCTTATCTCCAATCCAAGAAAATAAACTGTTGGTAAGATACAGTATTACTAATATTCCATTTTACTTGGTATGTACAATGAAATTCCCTAGATATCCTTTTATAAGTACTGATTCTGCAAAATGTAGTAATTTAGGCTTCATTTATTTTATACGGCACATAATATGCTGAAATTGCATTATATAGAAATACAGTTCATTTAAATATAAAATTTCCTAGGAAAGAAAAATAATCTACATCATCCACTAAATTTCTTCCCTACTAACATTGTTATAATTAATCTTTAAATAATATTAAAATAGCAATTATCACTGTCAAATACTTTGCAGTAATAAACATAATTTTATTTAAAATGGTATTTTTCACCTATTTGCCAACAGAAGAAAATAACTACTTTCTCAAATAAAATAATATGGAAATGAAATTGGATACTATGTCCAAAAAGCTTCAGCTTTTGGATACAAATGTTAGTGTACTGTGTAAAAAATTAATTAAAACATCAGCCTTTCTCAAATTATAACTACATCATTTCATTGCTGTGTACAACAATTTTCCCTTATGAATTTATGTTCTGGAAGAAAGTAAAGCTGTATCCCATGAGCACGCACAAAAACTGGTACCAAATACAATCATTTCAAAATGTTTTCATTCAGAAATTCATGATGTCTTTAAACTCTTGGTTTCTAAACTTCATCCATATACATATTAATGGAGGCAACACTAAATAACTATTTAACTTGAAAAGACACTTGCAAAACCAACCATGAAAAAGAAGAGAGTTCACGGTCTAGAAAAGGTGAATCATGAAATTAAATGTGACAATATACATGGAAGTATGTGATTTTTTTCATTTTTTCTCATATTCCATATAGCTTTCCAAATCAGATGATCCTATTATTTTAAAGGAAGCAGAAATATTTTTTAAAAAATAGTAGCACATCGTGGGAAAATGGAGAAAAACATAGGACTGAATTTAGAGAAAAACACTAAGCATGAATTTGATCTAACATAATGACTCTGTTGTAGCCTATTAGCAGTGTATTTCCCACCAGATAGATGAAAAGGAAGGTGGACCCAATAAACATCCTGTAGCCCTGACTGTGTATATGCTCAGTGCCCAATTAATTCACATATATAAAATGAATGGTATTGGTTGTTTTTCCTCACATCTATTTCCCACTTCTTCCTTGCTAAAAGAAATCTAGTTTTTTTTCAGACATTCCCACATGATCCAGGGAAATATGACCCCATCTCAAGTACAAGGGGTTAGATTATGATTCCTATAAGCCAAACACGGTAATTCTTTTCCTTTTAACAATGATAGGTTCAAGGGTGAGCAGGTAACCAAAGAAACCAATAAAATATGAGAGAAAATTAGCTAAGGGCTTTATCAGAAACTTTTCCTTACTTCCTTAGGAAAGTGCCGTGGGGGGTCCAACCAGGGATGTGGCATCAGAAACTGCTGCAGCTACTTACTCCCAGACTACGGATTGGTCTAGTAATAATACGAATAGATAAGCTGGACTCACTCATACCTCCCCCTCTACCTTTGGACATCTTTTAGGTTTTCTGAACAATAAATTTCCTCTAGTTTAATCCAGTTCAAACTGTGTTTTCTCTCCCTTGCAGCTAAGAGCAGTCTAATTTATTCAGTACATTTTAATAAGATTCATTATTTTCTACTCTGGTAATGCCTCATTTGGTCCATTTAAATAAAAGCAATGTAACAACTTGAAACATAGATAAAAGTCAATGCATTTTATCATAGTTTGAATTAAAACTAAATATTTGAAAAATGTAAATATATATTACTATAGCCATAAATGGCTACACCATGTGTCTTATCTCTTATAAGATATGTACTGTGTTAGATTTTATAGCATCAGAAAAGACTAAGACATGTCCTGTGTCTTCAAGGTGCCAAAATGAGCAGATAAAAATTAAATAAGTAAAAGCTTTTAAAATCCACTTTCTTTTCATTGTTCAAGAATACAATATCTCTTTATTAACTATAATTGCCTTGCTGTACAGTGGATCTCCTGAACTTACTCCTCCTATCTAACTGCAATTATGTATCCTTTGACCGTCATCTCCCTATGTCCCCAATCCTTCTAATCGCCCAGCCTCTGGCAGCCACCATTCTACTCTGTACTTCTGTGAGAACTATGTGAAGGTGATGCATTTGTTAATTAGCTAGATTTAACTATTCCACAATGTATATAGAATCCAAACATCATCTTATGCATGATAAATATACAAAGGGTTATCAGTCAATTAAAAAATAAATGTATGATGTGTAATCAATAGACTTAGGCTTAATGTACAAAGTATAAAATAGAATATCAAAAGACTTTATTGATAATCTAAAACTGAAAGGTTTTAATGAATTAATGCAGGCAATATTGTAGGAAATAGAAAGGAATAAGAAACAATCACAATTGTTTAGGCAAGATAAAAGGAGTGCCTGGACTTTGGCAAGGCAGCAAGTATTAAGAGCTGTGGATGGAGTTGTTGATTGATTGATTATATTAAGTGAGAGAGATGGAAGATTCTAATATGACCCCAAGCTTGCATCACTACATAGCAGATGAAGTCACTAAACTTAATATGACATATAAGACAGAGAATGAGTTGTGTATGTAGCTATTAATAATGGTTGTGCTACTTTCCTGTTATTTGAAAGCCCTTTTAATATATTCAGGTTGAGATGTCCAATAGCAATTGGAGATCAGGGACTGGACCTAAAAAAGATAGAGTTTAAAATATCTATGCAGGAATCATTGATACATATAGTTAAAAACCATGAGATTGAATGACAAATGATTGACGATTCTGAAAATATGAGAGGGAAACATGAAACTCTCAAAATATTGATATTTGATGATCTGTTCAATGAAGTGCAGTCAATAAAGAGAACTAAAAAGCTATTGACACAAAGCTTATAGGAAAACGAAGATGGAGCTGTTGATTTCCTTTGATCCGTTTCAGAGCTCACAAATGGTTTTGTTTTTAAACCTGCCTCTGTCTCATTCCTGGCTTCTTCCTCAGTCTCCTTGGATTTGGAAATACCTCCAAGGCTTCCATCTACAGAAGATTTTTACATTTTCAAGAAACTCGGTTAACAAGAATCAATAATGGCAAGTAGCAGCTCCCTTTCACATGCAATTCTGTTCCTCAACAGAATCTAAAAATGCATTACCGACTTCACCACTATATAATTCATCCATAAAACAAAAAACTATTTGTACCCCCTAAATCTGTTGAAATAAATAATTTTTTTTAAAAAAATGCATTACCACTACCAGAATCTGAGAGTGCATTATTTTCCAAATTCAGTGTTGTCATGTCCTGTTACAAGACTATGTCGGCAAGCTATGAACCAGATCTGCATTTATTTTGTCCCCAAGCTTTCTGAGTACATTCCATGAAGTTCTATCCCTAAGTTTGAATGGAAATATTGGTACCTACTAAAAACTTTTTGTTGTTGTTGTGAGATACTCACCCACTATTCTGTTTCTGAAATCTACTTTGCCAATACATGTAGCTCTAGGCCATTAATTTTAATTGCAAGATGATATTCCTTTATGAATATGCTGTTTATTATTTATCCATGTTCTTTTGAAAATGCATCTTTTTTAAATCCTAGATTATCAATAAAGTCTTTTGATATTCTATTTTATACTTTGTACATTAAGCCTAAGTCTATTGATTACACATCATACATTTATTTTTTAATTGACTGATAACCCTTTGTATATTTATCATGCATAAATATACATAAGCTGCTAGAAAGAATATTAAGTGGTTTACCACCATCATTTAATTTTCTTAAAAAATAATATTAATGATTATTCTCTAGTATCAGTCTTTAAAGATTTGTAGAAAATAAAATAGTAACTGAGTTAATTTAAGAAGTCATTTGTGCAATCAATTTAAATAGGCCAAATCTGAGCACAGTCCAACATAGGCTACAGGTTGCAACAAAGAGTGAAATGTAAGCACATGAATTTGAGGTAACTGATTGTGACAAGTAATTCCTTGAAGAATAACAGCACTATTTTTACAACTATAGATGAGTAAAACTATTTCATCTTTATAACAATGTAATATTATCATCTTTGTTTAAAGATAAGAAAACTGAAGTAAAAAGAGTTTATAACCTTTACCAACTTTAAACAGTAATTTTTGGATTTTGGATTTATACTTGGACACTCAGACTTGAGTCCATTTCCTTAATCCAGACCTAATATCTAGATGATAGATTCTGTATTATAAAATAATACAGTATTGAAAGTGCTATTTCACCTATAATTTAAAGGCAGAAATTATGAGTACCTGAGGGAAGACACAGAAAATTCCATAAACTTCTAAGGACAATAGACTATTGGAATCAAACTACACTATTAAGTTAACCCACAGTAACCCTGAAACATTTTTTTCCCTTCCTTATGGATTCAGTCTATTTCATATTTTATATTAGGCCTCTGTTAAAACAATTCTATTTCTAGATGATGATGATAGTAAAACTAATGTTAGAACATAGATAATTTGTAGCTGCAAAAGGCAACAGCAATTAGATGATATTTTTATGAAATAAGCTATAAAAGCATAGCATATGTCCAAAATAAGAAAACAAAAAATTAAATAACCAAATAATAATCTCTTCACCTCATTCTGAAGGAAAGAATATAATTCCCTTCTGAAAACTTTAGTGAGCATCTACAAATGAGGTTAGATCACTGCCACTTACTGAAACTAGAAAGCGTATTCTAAATATTAATATATCTTCCCCTGAACTTTTAGTTCAAACATCTTTTTTCTGTGGTGTTCTTAAAAAAACACACTGTGACAGTAGAGGGAATATTAAACACCTCACATGCGTGCAAAAATACGTATTCTGTTCCAATAATATTACATGCTGTTTTGCTGAAATTGTCATTTCCAATATCCTATTAAATAATTTAATTATATAAATAGTATAAGTACAGCAGTTTCTAGTTCACTGGTTTTTAGTACTACTTAAATGGCTTGTATATCCAGATCAGTGAGTAGAACTGCTAACTCTGCTGTCCTTAGGCCAAGCTATTCATCAAGGGAAGCAGAGTCTTTCTCTTCAAACTCTTTCTCCTTTTGCCACAGTCTTCTGTCCCCAGAATTTTCAGTAGAATGAAGGAGGTTCGTATCATCCCGACGTACCAGACCGTTGCTATAAAGATACAAGAGACTTGTTTTGCTTGTGTAAAATCAGGAGTTTAAATTTTAAGTAGCTTCTAATGTTAAGAGCCTAATATCTTTTTTATTATAATGTGGAAAGACCAAATTGATTTGAGGAATAAATCAAGATAATAATAATAATGAAAAATTAATATCAAGTTGAACATCTGATTTTATAAGTGAATGATTAATTTTCCAACATCAAATTTTTCTAACTAAATCATATACATGTCAATTTTGTACCATTAAATTTAGAAACTTAAAGAGTAATACAGTAGAAAATGTATAGATAAATGTATGAGCTTCAATTTGCTTTTAAATAGGCTAAGTGAACACGTGTTAGATTATGTTTAATTTAAGGCTAGAGGAGACATGCTTTTTCAAGGAGATTATTTTACTGTGGCATTTCAAATCAAGGTGGGTGACACTAAAATATTTCTGCTAGAAAAAAAATGTGATGTGTAATTGGTACAAATTGACTCTCAATACTTTATATATGAACTGAACCCTGACTTAAGAAAGTCCAACATGAGAAAATTAAAATTTCCATTAAATCTGATTAAAGAAAAGTGATTATTTACATTGTAGACAATTTCATCATATCCTTTTTAAATAATTCAGGTTATTTTAAACAGATTCTTCATGATTTATGTTGCCATGGAAGAGTATCATAGTATCAATAACTCATGACAGGATATTTTAGAAGTGGAGAAAATGTACAATATTGTTAAGATTTTTTAGAGTTGCAGTAGTATTTTATTTAATGTTATTTATTAAAATATGGTAAATTATGTGTCACTTTAATATGTCAACTGCAATTACTGTGATAACCCTGAAGGGTGATATTATTACTCTCCTTTTGCCAATAATAAAACTGAAGTTCTGAATTTGAGTAGACAGCTGATTTTGAACACACATATAATTGACTTCACATTTTGTATTATTTGACATATGTGGTATTCAATAATTAGGGACTTGAATGATAAATAGAGCCTTCTATTTACTTTCATAATCTATGCATGGGAGCCAAAACACAGAGTAGCTTTAACATCTGCATTTGATTTTGCTTAGTTGGAGGAGCTGGAATGTGTGTGGGTTGGCTTATGGTATCAGTTCAGAGGAGGTACTAAGTTCTACATGTAGTCATGCTAGGAAAAATCATAGAATAATTGAAATTATTGAACACTGCCTATCAGAGAAGGGATTCCAGTTGTTAAATTGATATTAAATCCCCTCCAAAACCAAAATACCAGCCTAATCTTAATCCTATCACACGCATCTACCTTGCTACAGTTTATATTCTTCCTTGCTACCTGTACCTAATGGTATGGCTATAACTGTAAGCACAAAGCATCACACAATGCATCTTCTTTTTCTACTATTAATTTTATTCTACTCAGTCTTTCACAGGTAATTTCCATCTCATTCTATTCCTTTCTTTGATTTATGGTATTAAATATATACATGTTTAAAAGTTTTCATGATATTCATCTCAACATACTAACCAGATTTAAAATCTAAGTATTTCAAAGGATCACCATGTCTTCAACAGTTTTTTCCAAAGAAGAATGGGGTTGGCCACTTCTTTGCTACTTGGTATGTTCCTTGGCTTTTATAATATTACATTATTTTAAATATCTTGATTTTATCATTGTATTTTCTTTAGTCTTATGGTTGTTAATTTCATACATGTTTTACATCGATATCTGTATGTTATAAAAAATAAAAATTAATTTTCCTTCTACTTTTATATTAATTTAATCCTATAACTTAATTCTAACTGCTTTCCTAATTGAAAAACGTTTTCCTTTGCTCTTCTAATGTTTTTGCTTCTCCAGTAGTGTTTCATTATAGTTTACAAAAACTTCTCCCATATTTCAAAATCAGTTTGAGTTATCACCTCTTCTATTATGCCTTACTGGTTAATTTTAATGATAGTACATACTGCCTCTTTGGAGTATTATAATAAACAGTTGAATTATTATTCACAGTAATCATCATTTGTGGTAATAGTGACATGTTTATGTCTAAATCCTGTAAATCATTATAAACTTTTGGAGCCATGAGCTTGATGTGTAAAATTTTATGCTTTTATTACCACAGATCTGTTTATGCAGTGAGTATTCAGCAAATGTGTGTGGGATAAACAAATGAGCTACTCAAGTCCAGAGAGAATAATTTGAAGTGTGATTTGGATTAAGTGTGCTTATCTTAACAGTATAGAACAGTAGGTGCTCAAATATTCACTAAATCATTGTGTAATTGAAATGTGTTACATTGACTAGTGTAGTAAGTTTGGTGACACTGTTTCGTAATTTGTTAGGTCCCCTACTTATTGGGTTAACTGAAAAGAAGATTAACAAATGCTGACATATGTATTTCCAGTGAATCTCTAAATGTCTTTAAACAGAATTAATCTATAATTGATAAATATGGACAAGGGAATCAAAGGATTGTAATTTAGATTGCTTTGCATTTTGAAATAATGTTCTCAAAATTCAGAAGCAAAAATAATAATATAAATTTTAGAATCTGATAATATAATGCCAAAAATTAGCAACAAAATGTAAACTATGTGCTCAACTATTCATACTGTTTATTTCTACTAAATTAACTATTATTGATTTCACCCTTATTAAATTGGTTGAATTAATTGTAGCATTATAGCTATAACTTAGAGCTGTTAAAATTAACTACTGCATTAACTGTGAAGAATCTGGTACATAAAGAGGAAATAAACAAAATGACAAATGGATGATTTAAATGTGAACATATGGACAAATTATACATATGTTTGCAAACATTAACCTATTTGATATCTGTGAGCAAAATAGGATTAACTGTTTTTTCTCTTTTGAAGCAAATAAATTCCTGGCCATGATAGTGTAAGTACATTATAATTTTATAAATGGCATAAAATTTTATAAAGGTAAATTCTATTTTGATACATGCTATAAAATTTTACTTTAAAATATGTTATTTTCTCAAAGATAAAAGTACTGAGTAACCATCTATATAATTAAAATTACTTTTGCCTCAAACTCTTTTATTTTTTATTTGTGAGTATTTTATTTACTAAATTGTTGAGTATACAACAAAAAACAACACCATCAAGGAGCAGAAGTAATTATAAAAATAAGTGTACTCTATATTCTACTTAGAATAGTTAGCTTTAAACCCACACCTTTAAAATAATGACTTCCAAACTTGGAGTATTAATATGATTTTAATTCAAAATTTAGAACTAGGAAAATCAAAAATTTTGATTTATTAATGCAAATGTATCAATATGATTGGTCAATCAAATAAAACTTTAATCCTGGACCTGGACATTAGTTTTTATTTTTATTTGACAGAATTGAATGTATAATCAAAGTTATTGATCTACTAAATTTATGTAGACACAGCCAAACACTCTTTTGGCCATTAAGATATTTTCAGCAGTTTCTGTTGAAACATCTTGATTTCTTGAGTTTTGTCCTTGAGAGCAGCTGAAACTTATCAGACTGCAAAAGCAAAATTACCTGGAGCAGAAGGTATTTTGAAACACATGTTTTCCCAAAGAAGGCAGCTGCTCACTGCATGAATTCTTTGAATACTGCTGTGCTCAGCAGTTAACTTTCTTTAGTTGAAGGCATCAGGGCAAGGAAGATAACCTCAACACATTGTTTTTCCATTATTTTTACTATGTTCTTAGTACTATCAAAGGGCTGATATTTGACAGCAAAGAATTTAAAAAAAAAAACACACTGCAAGAAAGGGAAGTTTCTGTTTTAGATAAAAATATTAATACCAAATTTTTAGTCACTTCAGTTACAATTTTCTAAAGAGTAGCAAAGCAAGTCTATATTGTATCTACAGAGAAAAAAAAAAAAAAACCTGCCAAGAACATTTCCATTCCTTTAGTTGTTTTACTACTTGTTTTTTAAATACTGCCTTATATTTTCATTTTATGCAATAATGCACTGATATTGCAATACTGAATATAATTTAAGTCAAAATGAAGATAATATTTGTATTCTTATTATATATTCTTGCCTTTGCACATATGGATGTGTAAATTATTTGATTATCTTATTGTTTGTAGAAAATGTTAATAAATGCTAACACTTTTCTTACATATGCAAACCTATTGCCAAGTAGGATAATTATACTAGGCTAAAATGATTTATTTCCATACAAAATTTATGTATGTATCATCCAAATGTACTTCATGATTTGTAGCATTGGAGATCTGTATTGATAGGTGTTTGTAATTAGAATGATAATTTCTTGGTGTTGCAGTTAAAAAGGCCCTGCATTAGGTTGAGTGGGAGAACAGAATTTTTTTTTTTTTTTGAGAACAGAAGTTTTTTTGTATAGAGAAAAACAAATAAATTTCAAATTGATGTACCAAAGAATCTAGCCATTGACTGCATTAAGACTGTTCTCCTGTCACCTAGGCAAATATGAGAATAACTAAATGTTTATTTTCTCCATCTCTAACACACCTTTAACATCAGATCATCAAGAGTATAATGTTTTCCTGCCAGTCAAGCAAGAGAAAAGTGGGAAGGCCCACAGATTAACACCAGCTGCACCTAAAATCTGAATCTGCTGCTTGGTGCTTTCCTGGAAGACTGATGATGGATTGTGAGTGGCAGATAGTTAAAGTCAATTCAAGAATAACTCATTCTACAATTATACCTTTTTCTTGATGTGACATCAAACTCTAGTTTTACAATTTGCATCTCCAGTCTTTTTGAAATGTATACAGCTGACATACACATAGCACTCTTTTCAGTTGGTTGTAGTTTTCACACTAGGTACAAATAAACATGTATCAAACACTAATTAATAAAAGCTGTTAAAAAAGTAATATATAGGATTCCTTCAGTGAATAATTTTGACAGACTTATGATTTAATTAAAATTTATTAAACTGAAAATGAGTGATGGCTTTATATGGTGGGAAGAACAATGCTCCCACAAAATGCTCATGTCTTATTCCTGGAACCAGTGAATATGTTACCTTAAATAGCAAAAGGAACATTGCAGTTAGGATTAATTGAAGAATCTTGAGAGAGAGGGATAACAAGTCCTTAAAGATGAAATCAGAGATTGAAATGATGTGCACGGAAGATGGAGGGCAGGGCCCAGCCAAGGATTGCAGGTGACCCCAGAAGCTCTGAAATGCAAGAAAATCAATCAAGGTCTCTGTTCTGGAGGCTCTAGGGTAGAATCTGAATGCTGGCCTTTTCCTGCTTCTAGAGGCTGCCTCCATTCCTTGGCTTGTGGCTCCCTTGGTCCATATCCAAAATCAGCGTCAGTGCATCTTTCTGATTATTCCTGCATACTCACGTCTTCTGATCCTATAACACCTAGGAAAGTTTCTTCTGTTTCAAAGACCCATGTCATTAGGTCAGGCCCTGCTGGATAATCAAGGATAATCTCCCAATTAAGGTCCTTGATTTAATCACATCAACAAAATCCGTTTTGCCAAGTAAGGCAACATATTTACAGGTTCTGGGGATTAGCATGTAGATATCTTTGAGGGTCACTATTCTTCCTAACATAGTAATCTTCTACAGTATTTTTTTTAAATCATTCTCTTGCTACTACAATATCTGGATCTGATTGTTGCAATCTTGCTCTATTTTTATATTTGTATAAAAATCTTTAAATATATTTTTGGAATAAAGTAGAAGCATACCTAAATTAAACTTTCTATTTCTATGAAATAGTCATCTGGACAATAATCATGTAGAAGGAACTAATTAATATACACCAAAACAGTTGAATTATATATCTCTAAAATTCATTACAATTCTAAATTATAATAAATTAGTCTATAATGCTGAAGAATTTTTCAACGGGCATTTTTACTATATATTTACTTGTTTCTTTTAGTAACTTTAAGTTTATCATAATCATTAGGGTTTACAAATTAGTAAATAAAAATATAGGACCTTCAGTAAATTTACTTTTCAGATAAACAGTTTTTTATTATAAGTATGTCCATGCAATATTTGTTGTTTTTCTGAAATTCAAATTAAACTATACCACCTCCATTTATCTGATAATTCTAATTAAATAATACAAACATAGAGAAAGAATGATCAACTGTTATGATAAAAACTATTCCAAAACTTCAAGATTTACTTTAGTGAAAAATAAAAACTTGTGAGTCAAGTAAACTCTATGGCTGTTTCACTCGTTGTCAGTTCACATCTGCCTCTCACAGGGTAAGTATCTTTCAGTTCTAAGTGTGATCCTCATGCTCAAAAGGTACATGCTTTATAAACAAAATGGCCCCTAAACAAACACTGAGAACTTCATTTGATCTCCAAAAAAATAAATGCTCTCTTCTTCCAACATTGGAAGAAAAACTGGTTGTGGTGGATGCACAGATTTCCAATATGGCAGCTTACTCAAGGGCTTTCAATAGTCAACCTAATAGTTCATTTTATTTTAGGTACTGATGTTGGAAGCTAATCCCTGGGTATGATTCAACTTCATTATCATGTAAATTAAAATGCCATGATTTTTTAAATACCATAATATTGTCAGTACAATTTAATTACCAGTTTAGATCCTTCCTCACATTTAGGATGGTGTGTTTCTGTGACACTCTTCTAGTGCCAGCACTTTAGTATGTACTATCATTCACTGAGAAAAATCTCATGGTGAAAAGATTATGGTGTTGTAATATCTGAAGAAAAAAGCTACCAAAGTTGAGCAGTCTCAGTATGATTCAGGATATGATTTTCAATTAGCAACTGGGGCAACTAAAGCAGAGAGTTACTTTGTTTTGCGGCACTCCGTGCTCCCAGGAATCTACTGCTGCTTCTTTTCATTGGTTTCTAAGTTGACAACTACATTCTTCTTAAACACTTAGCCTGACCGCTGCCATTGTTCAGTTTCTATTTTGAAAAGCACAATTAATGGAAATATCCTTGCCCTGAATTAAACTGGGACTGTGATTTTTATCACCAGCTAAGGTCCTTATGTCATAGGGTTTAGGTTAATTTGGTAGGTATCCATTTCCTTGATCGTGACTTCAAAACTTGTTTCAGCTTCTTTTAGCCATGTAGAGTTTCTACCTGGGCTGTAGATGAGGGTAGAATATCCCGTGGAGAACTCCTTCGATAACCACATTGGGAAATCTGCTGGCTACAAACAAGACGCCTGAATCCCTGAGTAACAGCCACATGGGCTCGACTTCAGATTCTGCCTCATCAAAAGATCCACAATTTTGATTTGGGTAGAGAGGGTAAGTGTCCCACGTTTAGGAAATCATGAAACAGTTTCGAAAGCTCTTCATTTTCTAAAATGACAGCCTGTAAATACATTTCCAAACCTTGCCATCATTGTTCCAAGACATTTGGGACTCTGTTCTTAACATGTTTACAAGGGATTTCTGGAAGTTTTATACATCTTTTAAGCTTTTTGTACAAAGCATGAAATTCACTGTACCTTTTTTCAACAAAATGTTTTCTTCCATTCGTTGGCTCTTCCATCGTGATCACCATGTGTCCCCACTAGCAGTGGCCATCCTCACAGGGAAAGGAGGAGTTGGAGACCTCCACAACGGTGCCAGCCGGCGTTCTAAATTACCTTTCAGTGTTACACACTGAGTCAATGGTGAAACCATATTTCAGACACAAGCTTTCTGATTCTTTGGACTAAATAATTTCCGATAAATGCTAAATGTCTAAGGATCTATTTTTATTGTGAATTTATTATGATAAAATCAAGTGTGAGAAAGATGTACTTAGTAAAACATTAGGTGCAGCAATTCCTTAATACTTGCATTTAGCATCATACCAGGGAATTCACACAGGAGCCTTCCAGGCCATTCAATTGGCTTTAAATTGATAATGTTCGATAACTATATCATTATTAATCCTTTGAAAATAAATATAATTTTTGGCAATGACATACAAGGAGGAGGAAAGGGAAGAGGAGGAAAATAATTTGTTTCAAAATAGAAGACAAATGATTGATCAAATTTGTTGAGAAACCATACTTGAGAATACAATATGGTGTCTAAATATGATCATATACATGTTAAGGAAAAGATTAAATTAATTTTTAAAGGACTTATAATTCTTCCTGAAAGGTTTCATCCAAATATTGTTTCTAAAAGATTGCTGTTTTTCAAACTGCTTCTGGCAGAACATCGAAATTTCCCTTTCTTACGGTACTCTGTAGAAGTCAATTACCAAATGTATCCTTTTTCTTTTTAGGCAGGAAGCTACTTGCCCAAGTTCAATTTACAAACCATAAACTACACCAAGATAAACAGCCAAAAAGATCTAGTTTATTTTTTTGACAGAGGCAATTGTTTGAGATCAGATAAATATTACATTTTTTGGAAATTATATGATAGATAATAAAATAAAACCTAAAACCCATCTGCTCTGAACAAAATTTGCATCACATACACATTAAAACTTGTGAAGGATACGATCATTCTCTACTTCAAACCTAGCCAGTTATTCTACCACAATATCATGGAAGACACAAGACTCTTCGGTCAGAGACAAAGGACTCTATCACTCATGGATCAGCAAGTAGCACGAGCTTCGTGTCCACATCTGTTCCTTTTGCCTCCCCCACCCCAGTACTGGAGGGCCCAGAACCACGTGTGCACTCAGCAAGTTTGTGTTACATCTGAGGAAGCCTATGGTTTGGAATCCCCAATTAAAGATAGATGCTGCTAGAAATCTGCCCAACTGTGCTCCCAAAGGAAATACTAGGTTAGTTATTCTGCTCAAGAAACAATTCTGAACTCTGGCCAAGAGGGATACACTAACTCTAAATTTCTGGGCTGGTTTTAATATATTTTAATATCCTTGAAAAGATAGTCTGATTCAAGACGTATGGAAATTCAAGAACCATGGAAAATTATCTCCCAGCATGCACATATCAAAATATTTTGGGAAGACCACAGTTCTCTTAGTAAGAAAATCAGTGTTTGTAGGCTAATTATCATAGAGAACTCATCATATTCTGTGTATCACTATGTGCGTCAGAGTATATAAAACCATACATAATGGGTGAGTCAAGGATTTCAAGGTAATTTTGATTATGTTATTTTCACTTTACACACTGAGTTTTAACTTAAGATATATTACCCTTTACTTCTCATTTAATTTTCAAAACTGGTCTTAGAACTCTGATTTGTTTTCAGTGTTTTTGTTATTATTGTTATCTTTACTTTCTTACATATATTAATAAGACAAAGGAGGTTCAGAAAATTTAGGTAAATTTGCCTAAGGTCACATAGGTAAATGCACTTTTTTTTTCAATGTACAATCCTGCTTTGCAAATATAATTACCAAAAGATGACAGTTCCTCAGTTTACCATAGATATGCAGACTTTAAGAGTAGATAATATTAATTTTCCCTTACATTTGTTTTTTTCTAATTTTTAAAGTCAGATCAAAATTAGTTAGAGAATACAGGTTCATCCTTGAAGGAGAAGTACAAAGTACAGTGAAAAGAATAACTTCTTAGGAGAAAGCACCGTGCTAAAAGAATATTACTTCCATTTTTTACCATCATCTTAATCATGGTCAGGACTTAAGTTTTCTGAGCTTTCTTTTCCATGTCTGTAAAATGGTGATAATCTTATGTACCACAGAGGTTTATTCTGCAGATTAAATTAAATAGATATATAAAGTTAGCAGCATATAATAGGTGTTCTCTAAATTGAAGTGATCATTTTGATCATTTTCACATTCTAAATAAATTACTTATTTAAGTTTTACTTTTTTTTTTCTTTTTTTGGTACAGCTACTAGACATATGGAGTCTGAGTTGTTTTAGTAAATTAGAGGAGAAAATTAGAAAGCACATTTCCAGATAGAATAAAGAAATGCTCCATTAAGTTTTTACAGCATCATAAATCATATTTTTAAAATTAAATAATTCAAGAGACCTTTTAGCTATTAACACGTTGGCTCATGTTCTAGTTCAAACACACAATTTTAATTCAGCAAAATATTACATTATGCTAGTGGTTTGGGTATTTTGTGTGACATGCTAACTCAACTATATCAAATGATAGTTTTTCAGTCACCTTAGAACTGCTTTCAAAAACTAACAATGGTGTAAAATTCTCCAGAAACACATTTATCGGTATTTCTTAAAAAAATGCTCACTCTATTCTCCATGTGAAATTATTTAAAATAAATAATCTTTTTTTCCCTACACAGTAATAGAATTACTCTTATAGCAGGGGTAGAACAATCACAACCCAAACTCCAAATCTGGCCCACTACCTGTTTTTGTAAATAAAGTTTTATTGAAACACAGCCAAGACATGGCGCTGAAAGATGGCGGAGTGGTGGTGACCTCCTGGATTCGTGCTCCCGGAGAGGAAGGTGTGGATCTCAGTCTGCCACAACGCTAGAGGATCGCTCCCCCACCAGAACAGCGGTGTGAACCCACGGAGAATGAGCGTGGGACACAGAGAGCAAGAACAGACTGAGGTGAACGGGAAATCAGATCATTACAATCTGGAGAGTGTGGGACGGACGATAGAGAGGGGAGCGTGGGACAGCTGTACCCCCCTCACCGGTGAGTGAGGGGGGTTCAGCCCCACAGGAAAGCAGCCTGTCCCCCCACCTACCCCCACTCCCACTCAATCAGGGATCTGCCTAAAGCCGATGTGGAATCACCGTGGGAGATGCGGGGCTCTGCGGAGAGGAGACAATAGCGGGGGCATTTTGGACCCCGGAGCCCTGTGGGTGGACTGCGACCCGTCGGAGAGGGTTCGCGCTGGGCTGCAATGACAGACACCTGGGGGATGCCGGACTGTCCCCTTTACGCGGGCGGCTGGGCTCCCGCAATTCCAGCTCCCCCGGTCCCTGCCAGACCCTGAACATTCGCCCCCAGCACCAGCAACCGGCGCGCGGGCAGCCGCCATTGTCGAGGTCACAGCCTAGCTGCCGTGCAACTGGGAACCGAGCGGCTCCCTCCCCTAGTCCGCGGTCCCCACTAGGAGCTCTGCCTTTGCGTGAACACTGAGGGCTTCCCCGGTCGCGAGGGAGCAGAGCGTGGGCCTTGCGGACACTGGGGCGCACGGACCATCGCCCCCCTCACCCAGAGCCGCAGCAGCCTGGGCGCTGGGCGAACACGGGCACCCCCCTCCCCCCCCCCCAGCCACTGTCATTCACGCAGAGAGAGGCAGAAACGACCTCGGGAGAGGAAGAGGCAAGGAAAAAGTCGCTTTCCGTCTGCAATTAGAACAGCACAGTGACGGGACTCTTAAACTGGTTTCGGGTCAAATTAATTCTCTGGTGCTGGACCCAACAGGAGCAGCCCCCCAGCTGAGGCAGCAAAATCCTGAACAACACGTGAAGGGCTCCCCCTAGTGACAGAGGAGGCAGATTACCTGGGCTGCTGCACAGCCCAAGATCAGCACGCATGGCGTGCCTCTATCCAGACTAAAGCTGAAAGAAGGGACCTAACGATTGATCCAGATGGGAAGGGCTCAGCGAAAGAACTCTGGGAGTATAAAGACTCAAGCTGAAACCTTGCCTTTGAAGAGGATTACTAGTTCTGTACCAATTGACACAAACCAGATTCAAAATAGCAACATCTCACAGGAAGAATTTCAAACATGGATCATCAATAAGCTGAATATTATGCAAGAAAAAATGGATAACCAACACAAAGATACCACAAAAAAGATCCAGGACTTGGAAGAAAAATTCACTAAAGAAATCGAAATATTGAAGAAAAATCAAACTGAACTCCTAGAAATGAAGAATTTATTCAGGGAATTACAAAACACAGTGGACAGTCTCAAGAGCAGGGTAGATCAAACAGAAGAAAGAATCTCAGAGATCCAAGATAACACTTTCCAATTAAATAAGTCAGTCACAGAGATGGAGCAAAGAAATAAGAGAAAAGACCAGAGTCTACAAGAAATGTGGTATTATGTGAAGAAGCCTAACGTGAGAGTTATCAGCATTTCTGAGGGTGAAGAAGACAATAAGCAAGGGCTGGATAAGCTATTTGACGACATAATTGAGGAAAATTTCCCAGGCCTTGCCAAAACTCCAGATAGAGTTCAAGAAGCTCAAAGAGAGAGATAATTTAATATTCAATATGAAGGACTTAAATATGATATGAGAGAATTTTTTATAGACATATTAAAGAATAAAACCATTTTGATGTTGCTTTGTGGAGAGGAGGCTTAGACAATGATAGTAAATAAAACTAATAGCTAAGAAGAGCATAGTCACACAAGGTACACCATTTACTCCACTGTTGTAGCATCATGCAATTTATTTAGTTTATAAAGAGAAAAGGTTAAGTAACAAGCTAATATTAGTGATGTACTTTTCTTAAATGTTTGAAAAGTAACTTTTGAAACCTAGAACAGCATGGAAAAATAGATATTTGAATATTTCTTGAAAGAATGCAAGTTTTTTTAATTCAGGATTTTTTATAATAAAGTATTATAAATTTTTAACATTTTAAGAACTATAGAAAGGCAAACATATTCCAAATATATATATATATTCAATATAATTTTTATATAAGTTTTGGTTTTGCTTAATGCTTTTTTCAATTTTAATTTGGGGTTAAGATTTATTTCATTATTCTTTTTTTATTTCCTATTTGTATTTTATCTCTTTTTAAATTACCTTTGAAAGAAGCTGGACATTTAAAATTTTAAGTACTGTCTTTTAAAAAGTGAGTTTGGAGGGAAGTATAATTAACTACAATGGTCTTTGTTAAAGTCTTTATAGCTCAAAGCTATGAGACATGATTAGAAAAAAACCCCTATAAACTGTGTGGGTGGTCATATCAATAAATTTATAAGGCTGAAGTGTGTATTAGCCAATAATGTTAATTTATGTCCCCACAATTATAACTCTATAATAGTGGACTCAAGTTCCAAATACTGGAAAATCAGTTTTAGACTTATTCTCTGATAGGTTGCATATTTTCCCTTTTCCTAATTTTTATGTAATATTTTAATGGGCTTTTAGGGATAATTATGCCAGGGATCAACATGTCAAACTTATGCCATTTCAATCTGAGTTTTGACAGTATACCTCTGTTACCAATTTCTCTACTTTGTTTTCAGCTAGGCATTCAGTACTCACTATTTACTTTGTTCAGTGGAATAGATGCCTGAGTAAACCGTAGAGAGGGATAAGGAGAAGGGAAGGGAGGAATTGGAATATATACTTGAAATTCAAAACTTAAGAACAGAATACACTTATTTGACCAGATGATTTAGATTTGAAAAATAAAGAAACAAGTAGAAATAATAGAGGCTGTCCCTGGGTTAGGGACGAGACATGTTCCTGAGAACATTTTTAGGTCGGATTTGTATGTAATTTGGATCCCTGATGAATAGTGTATATATGGTAATAATAACAATAATAACAATACTAGAATGGTTCATATGTGGTAATAACAATCCACTGTGATACCGTAATAATACTCCTGATTTCTAATAATGTCACTGAAACTATTGTGCTCATTCTTTTCATTCAGAGAATCAGAGTGTAAAAACAAACTCATAAAAAGTTTAGATAAGAGATAGGAGAATTTTCAAGAAAGAATCTGAACGGTTAACACCGAGTGTATCAGCGCTCGGCTGATAGGAATGCTGCGCGTATTTTCGCCTTCTATCCCGATGAGCAGCCACCTTTCCGTGTCGCTAGGTAACCCGGCGCCCTGCTCCGTCACAGCCGACGCGGCAGTGGGAGCCCTGGCTTCCCCGCGGTCCGCGTCGTAGCTGTCGGGCGGGATGGAAGCCTGCGGCCTTCACCGTGGAGGCGGCCGCGGGCCTTTCTCCAAACGCCTCCTTCTCCTCTCGTTTCCTTGGCAACCGCCTTTCTCTTGCTGCGGACTCACCTGGGCTCGTGGACTCCGCTTGGAGGCAGGGCCACGAGGCAAACGGACTGGCAGGACAGAATGACACGGTTACGACGCGGCGACGCCGTGTGGGTGACGGACGCGCCACCGTGAGGCTGGCCCCGGCCCCCCGGCTCGCGCCCACCCACCGCCTACGCCGCGCGGGTTTGTCTGCACGTGCGGAAGACACTGGGTTCCAAATTATTAATTTAATTGTTAAATTATCAGCTACCCTTATGGGGAGCTTGAGAGCGCATCTGCAAAGGCCGAGCGCCCTAAGTCTGGTTATCCGGCCCCGGAACTGCCGGGATTAGCACCGAGAGGCCTTCCGCTCGCCACCCAGTCCCGGCCGGCGGAGGACACGCGGGCCGCAAGCGGTGAGGGACGGAGGCCGCGGCCGGGCTGCGCGGACCGCGCGGCGGTTTCTGCAAGTCGTCCCCGCGCCCCCTGTGCTCCGTCCCTGGGGCCTGAAAGACAAGGCCGCTCACACATCTTTTCTCATGCATGTGCTTCATCCAAGCTCACGGTAGGTACTTAATAAATGCTTCTTCAATAAAGAATATGTATGCATGAAATATTTATCCATGTTTAGGGAAAACAATTAGAGTAAGCCAAATTACCATGGGCTTCCAAAGTTTATGATGCTTCTATTTCTTACACCTAAATGGCTTCTTATAGAATGTATCATCTGGAGTACATACCTATGTGCACAGAGAAAGGAGGAAGATATTAGACTTTTAAGGAGCTTTTCTTAGATGCTTAAATGTATTATGTCCACATATCTAAGAAAAATGGGAAGATATATAAATGGAAAATATTCATTCTTAGACATATGTAACCCCAGAATATCACAATGTACTGACAGATCATAATTATTTAATTCTAATATTCAGCAATTAATCAATTTTCCCATATGACTTCTTAATTATTTTGCCTACACCTACATAATTAATGACTATACTACTCTTCCCTAAATTTCCCTGTAATGATCTTTCAAGCTTGGATGAAACTTCCTTCTGGAAAAAAAATTTTAACTTGCACCTTGGGGAAATTTATTTGTTATAGTCTATCATTTGTATAGGTAATTTGTTTAAGAACGTATTTGTTAAATAGATTTTAAATATAGTACTGTTGTACCTGAAAATGAACCACAATGAATTACATTGACAGTTTAATTCAAAACTCATTTTTGCAGATGGACCAGATAATAATCATAACTTTTAAAATAGCAGTTAGTTCAATATCTGTGACTCTTTCTTAAAAGAAATTTCCCATATGTATCATAAGAAAGTAATTACTATATTTGGAAATGAATCTTATGTCCATACTTTATGATACCTCTTAAAAACAGAATTAAATAGATTTGTGTGCTAGTGGTATAAAAGGATATTTTAGTCAACATAAGTAAAATGTTCTTTCAAATGCTAAACAAACCACATGTACATTTAATGGAACAAAATCTCGTAAAATATTTATTCTTTAGTTATTTGTATGTTTTATGTCTAATAAGAGGGAGCCAGCACAGTGTTTAAAAGCACATTCAGACTCTTTGGCTCCACAGCCCAGTATCTGAGGCACTTAGGGCAACTAGCAATCTCTCTGTGCATCAGTTTGCTCATTTCTAAGGCAATATTCTAAGTGCTTATTCCACAAAATTGTTAGAAAAGTCAAATAAGTTAATATATGCAAGGACCTTAGAATATTATCACATATATATTAAACTTTGTTTGCATAACATGATTATTATTGGTAGTTTATATAATAATAGAGTCAATAAAATCACTGAGAGTTTTACAAATCCAGCCGTAAAGCTAGGGAAGAACACATGAAAATGATCATTTATTTTAATGTCATATGCATGAAAATTAAGCAAGCATCCCATGACAGAAAATTGTGTATGCTAACTGTTATCAATATTACTCATTAAAGCTTCAATATTTTAGCTAAGTCACTGTAAAAGGAAAGAAGTTCATAACTTTGAAACCATAACGTATTTTGACTCCCACAGTGTCAGATGATGATTTTCAGCTCCAGCTGGGCTATAGCTATTAAACTGTTTGGCATAAAGCAATTTATGTCAAAGATTTTAATGGAAAAACAGTAGATAATTGCATGTTTTTTCCCCAATTCAACTAAACTCTCTTTAATTCCATACTAATGCATAATCAGACAATCTCTTTACTCACTGCCAAGGTGAAATGGATAATTATGCAGATTAAATATTTTATTGAAATAGTGTTCACTAGTATCAGTCTGGAATGTCATTGTCATTATTGTTTTGAAATAACAATATTTCAAAATTTTGTTCAGTATTTAAAACAGTAATGTTATACATTATTGTTTTGAAAATCACTTCAAAGCTTTTAACCAAAGATATAAGAAAAAGCCTTTCAAACTGGATTTCACTAATAGAAATGCAGAGCTGAGGTGTCTTCAGGGTTGCTTAATCCAGCAGGACAATGATGACATCAAGGACCCAAATGCTTTCTATTTCATCATCTCAGCATGCCGCCTTTGGCCTCAGTCCGCCCCCTTTCATGGTCACAGTGGCTGCTGAGGTGAGGACAAGACACAGTAATTACCTGGGGGAGAAAGTGAACTAATTCCCGTGTCTCTCCTTAAAAGAAGAGAAAATCTGCCCAGAAACACTACTAGACTTTCCCACACATCTCATTAACCAGAAGTGGGTCACAGATAACTTCAAAACCAATCACCGGCAAATCTCAGTGACATTGTACATTTAAGTGCTACCAAAAGCACTGAGTAGGTGCTTCCTAGGCGAATGTGTGTTACGAAAGAGCATTTTACAGTGTAAAATATCTAAGCTCTAACATTTAGAATTAAAAGAAAAAATACTATGAATCAATCTAGTTTTTCCTCACATTAGAAAAGACAATTTTAGTTTTAACTATTTCGTGAGAGAAGGCCAGTCGTGCGCCTGTCCTGCGTCGGGCGGCGACACTGCCGGCGTCACCGAGGCCAGCGCGTGGCCGGGTCTGCAGGTCCCTGCGCGGGCGCGACCCCGGCGGCGCCCCCGCGACATCGTCCGGGGCTGAGACCGTACAGTTGACAGCGAGGAAAACACTGAATCCCTGCTAGGAATTAACCTGAAGATTAGTTGATAATTAACACAGGTTTACAGTTCATGCCTGTGGTTTTGTGTTTGTTGTTTTGTGTTTTATTAGTGCAAAAGTTTTAAATTCATAGTTGTGAACATTGCTTGTGTTTGTTTTTTTAAGTAGATTCACAAGATAATTAAAAATTCACTTTTTCTGGGTGAAATATATATATATATTTTATAGTTAAAATGCAGTCATTCCAAAATAGTCAAGAGAGAAGAGTTTATGCAGATTTTTAAAACTCGACCTTATACCTTATCCATAATAATAAACTTGGTAGATTGGCTTAAATGACTGAGTCATTTAAGCAATTTCATAGTGACATAATCAATCCATTCAAAATATTTACCTTTTGTGAAAATTCAAAAAGCATTAAAGATTTAAGTGTAGTCATGAACAATCACATTGGCTATTGTAATTTAGGTTAAGAGGTGAAACAAAGTTTTGGTTAAACAGGAGAAATAATTTTTTGAGATCTATTAGACAGCATGGTGACTATAGTTAATAATGATGCATTGTATATTTCAAAATTGCTGCAAGAGTAATTTTTTTTTTTATTTCAGCTCTTCATGGGGGTACAAAAGCTCAGGTTATATACACTGTCCGTGTCCCGCCCATCCTCCTGAGTCAGAGCCTCAAGCGTGTCCTGACAGTGCGCCTGTCACTCACTGCATTCCCACTCAGAACTGGAACCAGACAAGGCTGCCCACTGTCCCCATTACTTTTCAACATAGTATTGGAAGTCCTTGTGAGAGCTATCAGGCAAGAGAGCAGAATCAAGGGTGTCCAAATAGGGACAGAAGAGATCAAACTCTCATTCTTCGCTGATGATATGATGTTATATCTGGAAAACCCCAAGGACTCAACCAAGAGACTCCTGGAATTAATTAATGAATTCAGTAAAATCTCAGGTTACAAAATCAATACACACAAATCAGAGGCATTCATATATGCCAATAACATTCAATCAGAGAACCAAATTAAGGACTCAATACCCTTCAAAATAGCAACAAAGAAAATAAAATATCTATGCAAGAGTAATTTAAAATATTCTCACCACAAAAAATAATGAGTATGTGAGGTGATGGCTATTAGCTTAATTTAATCATCCCACAATGTACACATATATCAAAACACCACACAAATATATACAATTATTATTTGTTAATTGAAAAGGAAAAGAAAAAAGAAGAAGAAAACAGATGATACTACAAATTGATTAACTGAGGTAAGCATGGTAAAGAAAATTAAAACAATGTCAAGTAAGGAAAGATTAATGGAACTGGGGATGATTATTTTCAATAAAATAAAATTTGAAGTTAGGGATATCTTTCTTCCATTACTGTAGTGTGGCCACATGGAAAAGAGATTCTATATATTGTGTGTGGACCTCCAAAACAGAACTAAAACATCGTATGTACGAGGAAGAAAGAGAAAAATTTTGTCCAGCATGAAAAACAATAGTCTTTTAGAATCAACAGTTGATTTTGTCCTAAAATGGAATAGACTGGCTTAAAAAGTAATGAATTTTAGTCACTGTTATTGCACACACACTTGAGAGATGATTATTTGTCTATGTTACTAAAAATATTTAGTTATCAGATTAGATTGGCTGAATAACATCAACTTTCATTTTAGATAATGCATTATGAATGGCTGGTGACAGCCCCGAGTCTAGTTCACGTCTCAGTGCACCGCGGGCCTACAGAGATGCCAACTCCCCATCTGACTAGTATCTGATTATTTGCCCCCCCCCACTACCTGGTTTCTGAGTCTCTTCACCTCAGTCTATAGTATTACATAATCTTAAATGCACTGAAAGTCCTACAGTTTTTTTCTCTATATACTTCCTAGTTATTTGCTGAAAATATTCACGTCATTCTGAACGTGAAAAATGAGTAGGTATAGGCTGGAAGGTGGAGGGTGCTCATGAGAGAAGAACAGCAAAGTTAATGTGTGAATATGCGGATGTGATAGCTAAGAATAAATTATTCATGCTGCTAAATTTTGAACCTTAGGCCACCAGTCTATAAACATTACTATGATTTGAAGCCCAGGCTACTGTGTTATTATTGAAAAGAGCCAATAATAGAATTTTCATTTAATAGAGATGCATTTAAAAATTATGATACAAAATACACTTTTTATTAGGTGTCAGGATGGTGGATACCTTAGGTTGGTGGGGGGCAAATAGTGACTGGATAAGTTTCCTATATTCATGCTTGATTAAGAGTATGATAAGAATTGACTTTATATATTTTTGACATTGTTGCAGTGAGAAAGGGTATATTCCATACTAAAGGGCAAAGTTTTTCATTGTGTTTATAATCATTATAATTACAACCATTTTCAAGTTGTTATTGTTTTATTTTGTTATAGTTGCATAAAACATGCATATATGTAAATATAGTATATTTGCATATAACCATATATAATAAATTATAATTGTATTATTGTATAAATTATTATTTTATCTTAAGTTATTGTGTTAGAAATTTTGGTGGTTTATTTGTGGACATAAAGGATCAGGCCTACTGAGAAGCCTATTGACAAAAGCTCCCATCACATAAAGAAAAGGGTAAAGTAGGTAAATTATCAAACTCTAGTGCTAAATTGGCTATATATAGTTCAAAGAACTTCAAAATTAGTAACATGCCTTATTTGTGTGATTATATTTAGTGTTGCAATAGAAATTTGTGAACATTGTAAGGAAATAAAAATTTTACTTAGTCTCTTCCCTTATTAGAAAAGACAAAGATTATTTTAAAAGATTAGAGCATATCAACTTGGCCTAGCAATTATTAATTCAGAGAAAATAAGTGGTTAAACCATTATTTTATTCAATGGGCCAGTTTATTGAATTTACAAAGTTAATCCATTTAAGTCAACATCATTTTGATACATGTAAACATCAAATATAAATGATCTGAAGCAATTTAATATTGCTGTCATCAAGTCACAGCCTTGTAAGCATCAGTAAGCATCAAGAAAATAGATTTTCTAATTTTAAACTACAGCAAAATGTGTAGATAGACATAAGAGGACATATGTGCAGTGAGACATTTCAAAGTTTCTCTTTTTCAAATTAATGCTTGAATTCTCTAGATTATATTCACTCAAAACTATGTTTCTACTTATTTTTCTTTTAATGAATAATCTTATGTTAGGAGGTTTTGTACAGTATTTTTTCTAAAATATTTGCCTTCAAGATAATAGGTGCCAGACACTGGGCTGGGTACTGGGGATATGAAGATGAATAAGTAAGTGATGAAGAAATAAGTTTACCCAAAGACAGATCTGGCTTTTGTCCCAGCTCCTGGGAGGTAACTTATGAACTTGAGTGTTAGGAATTTCCTCAGTGATAGGAGTGTCTTGGTGTTTCTTATAGGCCAGTTGGATCACACTTGATAGTTTATTCTAAGAAGTGACTCATGTTAGGTCCCTAAGCAATATATACTAGTCCAATGGCCCAGGCTATTCCAAAAAGACTAAACATGTATTAATAATTAGAGGGTTGATGTCCTCTGCCAGATAATATCAAATTCACCTCCAGGGATGGGAGAGCACATACAAATTGAGTTCAGCCATGTAGCCAAGGATCCAATCAATCATGCCTATGTATTGAGTGTCCCTGGTTGCCAATACTTTCTGAGTATTGTCACACTTCTATGCCAGGAAGGTAACGCATACCTGAGGACAACAGAAGCTTTGAGTTTGGAACCCTCTCAGACCTCACGCAGTGTGTCAATTCCTTTAGTTTGTGCTGATTTGAATATATAAGCAAATGGTAGTCATTAAGTATAGTGCTTTCCTGAGTTCTGTCAGTCATTCTAACAAATTATCAAATCTAAGGCAGTACATAAAGGCTCTCAAATTTGTAGCCAGCTATTCTGAACTGAGGATGGCTGTGAGAACACCCAAACTTGCAGTTGGTGTCACAAGGACAGGCTTGTGGAAGACTGTACCCTTAACCTTGAGTTTGGCTAAATCCAGATAGTGAGATACTGCTCCACCTCTAAAATTCAGCAAGATAGAAAAGAAATATCTCTGCACTTGGAAAAAGTCAATCATTATCTAATGCTCTCAAGACTTAATGTATAATCTGGAAACATCACTTAAATATTTATTTGTGGGATTTTTTCTGTTCACTCAGATCCACCATGCTTATCTCAAAGTGTCCTTCTAAGTTATTGGAATATGAACATACAACTTTTAGGAGAGATGGCAATCTGAGGCCAAGTGCTAAATACCTTCTCACTTAGAACTCTACTGAATTAACCAACAAAATAAAATATCAGAACAAGAACATTAGAAACTTGACAATATTGTGAGGAGTCCAGAGTGTTTTTCTTGTTCCAGGTAAGGATTTCTCAGCCCAGACCTTACACTCTAAGAATCATCAAAACAAAGTCCCCAGTTCTCTACCAATATGCACACACATATACACACATGCACACGCGCACACACACACACACCCCAACCACTTTCTGCCTTCCAGCTCCGAATGGCCTAAATACCCAAATACCCAGTCCCGTGAAATCCATATCATTAGAACTTGTTTGTTTTCTAAGCTACCCTCTGGCTTCCTGTCCACTACAAACTTTCCAGCTGTGCTTTCTGGAACACATGGTCTATCGTAAGCAAAATCCTTTACTGTCTAAACCTCTACTCGTTTTAAACTTCTTCATTTGACAGAACCCTGCTCTTCCCTAAGAACATTCTCCTTTGCAGCACTGTGACTGTTCAAGCTGTGACTATTTATTTCTAGTACTTTCATAAACTATATGGTCTATAGGCTGTTTGATGATTTTCCATTCTTCAGGTGCCTTGCAGATCATTTAAACTCTATCCTCAAAAAAATCACAGGTTTTATTCAACACATAAAATGAGGCTGTGCCACTCTGTGCCTTTAGGGAATGCTGTTGGTGTCCCACCCAGAGGTTCTGTGCCTGATGTGTGCGCCCGCGTCCCAGCTGCCGTCGGTGCTGACTGCTGTCTGCTGACAGCTCCCTCTTCTCCAAAGTAATGCTTCTGGGCCAGTGGGGACCTCTTACCAAATAAGTTACACAAACACATGCTCTCGTCACTCTACCTCAGAGCCCATGGGCCAATGAATGGCTGACAAGAAGAGATAGATTATGACCTCTTGTCTCAGGTAAGATCAACTCTGTGGCACTGTTTGTCCTCCAGCATACCCCAGGGGCCTAGGCCTAGACCGCATCCTGGTTTAGGTTTCTTTGCCTGTCCTAACCTGCTTACCCCAACTCCCTCCTGCTGAGATCGTTTCTCAGTAAATGACCTTCCCAAGAGTCCCCTTTTCAGGATCTGCCTATATATAGGAAACCAAGCCACAACCACTTTGATGCATACATCTAAGGATTTCTAGGCAATTTTTGTCATTCTTTAAAGAATTCAATGAGTCCAATGACTTTCAATGTCCTCTGTCATAGTTCTTGGTGATTTTTAATACATATATAGATAACCATTTATTCAATAGTCTCACTTCTAGTAACTTCTCCTTCCTTCCATGGACTATGCCTCTGTTGTACAGTCTGGACTTTATCATTGCAAATATCAGCAGCCCCAAGATATCAGTTTCAAACTTCCTGTTCTCTGACCACATGACTAGTCTTTGCAGTCACTCTTTCTAGTATCATGATTTCAATAATTCTTCTTATTACAAGGATTACTTGTTGTCATGGGAGCTTTCAGTCCAATGGCCCTGATAACTTTCACTGTCTATCCCCACCTGCATATCTTCACTTTGTTCCGTCCAGCTTTGATTCCACTGATTGTTTTTAACTACTCTCTTGCATAAACTCTAAGCTCCGTTGCCATTTTCCCCCAAGTCATTCATACCTGTGTATTTGGTTGAATAAGTTTTCTCCAAAAATTCTTGGCCACCCAGAATATAAGTATGTGACTTCATTTGGAAATAGTCTTTGCAAGTGTAATTACCTAAGATGAGGTAATACTGTATTAGAGTGGGCCCTAATGCAGATATCCTTTTAAGAAGGGGATGGGAAAACACAGATATGCACAGGGAGAATTACTTGTGACAATAGAAGCAGAGATTGAAGTGATAAAGTGATAAGCCAAGGACTACCAAGGATGATTTAATGTCACCAGAAGCTAGAAAGAGGAAAGAAAATTTCCCAGAGCCTTCACAGAGAGCATGGCCCTGCCAAAAGCTTGATTTTAGACTTCTAGACTTGACAACTGTGGGAAAATGGAATATATTTCTGATGCTTTAAGCCACTCAGTTTATGGTCATTTATTATGGCAGCCCTAGGAAACTAATACACCTAGGAAAGGACAACAATAAAAAATAAATTAAAATTTTCAAAACATGCTCTATGTAGGCACTAGAACTTACAGAAATATCAAATGGTCTTATATTTTTATCATCACATCTATAAATGAGTCTTAATGGTTCCTGACAAATTTATTGCATTTCAATCTCAAATTATTCTCCTACTACTCAAGATAAATCTGTCATTCCTTCTATTCTTTCCTTTAAACTCTAATTCCCCAGACCACCTTACCCTTGCCTGGTTAAATTTCTTCTTATTTTACCAAAAAAAGAGCAATCAGTAGGAAACTTCCACATTCTCTCATTTACCAGATTTGCCAACGTACTTCTGTGTCTATATGCCATGACTTCCTTTCTGTTACTATGAAACAGTTAGCCATCCTCTGTTCTAAGATCAACTCCTACTTTTGTGGATATACCAATCCCTCTTGAGTCTTGTTCCATTAGTTGCAGTTCCCTATCTTTTCTACCCTTTAAAGGAAATTTTCTTTAGATAGATCCCTGTACTACCGTTTCATTACCTTCCATTTTATTCTGTCTTAAGTCTTTTCTAATCAGAATTTTTCTGAAATTATTTGGGTAAATGTCAAAAGTTCTAGCCAGATTTTTAAATTCCCTTCTGAATCCTCATTTTTCTGGAACTCTTAGTACCGCTTGACTCAATTTATTGCCTCCTCTTTTTTGAAATAATTTATTTCCCTACTTGGTAAAACACTGTTTTGTCCAGGTTTTTTTCCACTTTATTCATGTTCACTTCTTGAAACTATCCTTTGTTCATTCATTTTAATCTTCTAAACCTCTCTCTGTTGGTGTACCTCAGGGTTCACTCTGAAAATCACTTTTTTATATATATATAATCTTCTTCCATAGGTGATATGACAGAAGCTTTAATTATTAATACATTGTTTAAAAAATAATTCCCAATTTTATAGCTCTACTTTTCCAAAGGTTCCAGATTCCCTATTTGTCATCTCTACTTGGATGTCCAATAAGCATCTCAAAATACGTTCAATAAAAAACTTAGATTCCTGCCTCTAAACCTATTATTCTATTAGAACTCTTCAACTCTGTGAGTGGTAACAAACTCTCCCAGTAGATTAGGCCAAAAAACTGGTAGTTTGCTTGATTATTTTTCTTTCTCATAGACTCTGCAACTAGTCATTCAAAAAATGCTGGCCAGTCTCTCAACAATTTCACAACTAACCCCCTGGGGCAAGCCACCATCTTTTCTCACCCTTGGACTGACTTTCTTGTTTCTCTTCTTGCTGTAGCCAGGTTATTTTCATAGCAACAGGAATGATCCTTTAAAGTGTAAGTCAGATCATGTCACAATTATGGTCAAAAGGTTTCCATGACTTACTATTTCACATAGACTAAAAAAGCAGAAGTCTTCCCCACAATCTACAAGGCCCTCCATGCTGAGCCTCCCCCCAGCTTTCTGACCTCATCTTGCCTCTCTCTCGTCTTTCTCTTCTCTTGCACTTTGTTCTGGAGAACTGGAGTCATGGCTTTACCCAAACAGAACAAGGACACTTTGTGCTCAAGACCTCTGCAACTGAAAGTCTCTCTTCCTTGAAACCTCTTCCTCCTGTGATGAGTGTTACAAAGAAAAAAGAAACTATGTAAGAAGGATAGAGGGGAGTTGCTACTATTTTTGACAGAGTGATCAAGAAAGGATTCACTGGTTAGTTGATTTTTTTTAAACACATGCATTTTAGTGATAATAAGATCTATACCAATATCTTCACATTTACATTATATTTACATTGAAAACATCATCACAGTGTTCAAACTACCTTTTTCCATTTCCATATTTTAAACTCCGTTTTCTGAAAGTGAGAAACTTAACTCCCATCATTTGAATATAGTTACTTTATCAAAAATCAGCCTCACAGTATATAAGCAATCTCTTGTCTCTGTGTCCACCTGTCTGTTCCCTACCCCTGCCTCTGGAACACTTACTTTGGTTCCAAACGCCCTGCCAGGATATCTCCAGGCATGGTCTCCTGGCTCATTCTGCACCCGTTTGCCCTCCTAGGAATATGCTTTTCTCACCCTGGTAGAGCTCCAACATGGGCTGACATCGGCCCACCGTGGTTCCTCATCTACTCTTCCTATGTGGATACTACCTTGCTTAGTTTCTCATAATGGCTTTAACCAAAAGTAGATTTTAAAAGCAATCATGCAGAGATGAGCATAGTACAACAAGTCTGTTAGGGCCTCTTCTCATTTAAAAAAAAAGGAAATACAAAATTAAAAGCAACATTATAGGGCTGGCGAAAGCAGTCTGAAACATGAAGTAATAGAGAACCACTTACTCAAATATCATGAAAAGGATGTGGATTGTAAAATATTAAAAGAGATAGCTGAATACGATTTTATTATACCCCTGCATTGTGTTCCCCCATCTGTCTTTTTAATGAACTCTGAGAAATAAGCTAATATGTAAGACCACTGCAATGAAATGAAACTAAGGAGAAATAAAACAAATAATGAGAATGCTGATTAAGATAAAGCAAATGTAATGAGCCTAGAAATCTAAGGCTAAATATTCTAATTAATAGCTGAAACTCACAAAATTGAATCAATAATGTATTATAAATAATTCCTTTTGAGAAAACATTCCCACCCATGTCAGTTCTTCTGGCAAAGCTGTAAATTTTATTCCTTTGTTTCTCCACCCCCACCCCCTTCCACTGTGTGTTAATGTGCTCGTGTAACTCAAGCCCGGCCAGCCATGATGCTCCACTACCTGGCAATAATGAATGCCACAAGTCATGCATCACCCCATCAGGGACCACGAAAGAGCTTCTGTGGAATTCTTATTTAGAAGCTAAGAGAAAAACAAAAAGTTCAGCTGGATTTAGAAAGGAAAGAAGGTTGCTTCCGGCTCTATTAACAGTCACACAAAGGTTTTTTTTTTTTTTTTTTCCTCTGAGAGAACATAAAATAAAAAATGCATGATAAGAGATAAAAGATGGAAGGCAAGATAGAGAAAACAAAAGATATTGTATATAGTAAGCCTTGGTTCCAGCTCCCAAGTTCCTGACTTCTCAGCTATGCTGAGCTACCCCAAGCCTGTTACCCAAGCCAACACAAGCCGTCCACAGCCTACACTACACCTCTTCCCCGTTTCTCTCCAACATTCGTTCTTGCTGTCAGAGCTCATCTCTAGCAATGGAGGCTGCAATTGGAGAGTACTCTCTTAGCCTCAATTCTGTGAGGGAAGAGACACAATCCTGGCTTTTGACCCTTGAGAAGTCTGCAGATAAAACAAAAGAAATCTGTGAAGATAATTCCTCCTGTTCTTCAGAACTGCACATTAAGAATGACTGGATGCTGGTGACAGTGATGAAGAGATAAAGAGAATCCTGGAGGTGCTGACTCTGAGCCTTGATATCATGGAACTGCTGGATGCCTTCTAGACCTGCTAATCTGAAAAATTGTTTCATACAAGAACATGAAACTTCTATTGTTTAAACACTTCTGAGTAGATGTCCTATTGCATGCAGCCAGTTGAATACCAAATTATATGCCACTCTATAACTTTACACTAAAAACATAATTCTACCAAGAGCCTAACTCTGAAAATTCTAAAAGGAAAAGCATGTTGTCTACAATGAAGATATCTGAAGGTATCATCAGGTGGCTTGGAAAGGACAAGAAGAGTTGGGGGCATATTGCAGTGCCAGAATTTAAGGTAGTAGATAAGGGAATTTTTTAAAAAGGAGGTGGGGGCTTAGTAAAAGGGTGCATGGGCAGAGCCTGCTTCATGATTTGTGGATCTCCATAAATTGTGTGCCCATGTTCAAAACAGGTGCTCCTTGTTAATAAACAGGGGAAATGTTTTGTTAAAGGTACTAAAATAGGGACTTTTTTTCTTTCTCCTATGGTTCCTCTTTCAAATTCCCATAATGCTTTTCATTTATTTTTCTAAGAAAAAAAAAATTTAAAGTTTAAATTATTTACATGCATATTACCACTGATGTTATATCATGTAATATCAGTTTTAAGTGTATATATTTGAGCATATAATTTGTGCAGAATCACAAAAAATGCACAATTTATATTTTGCTTTGTCCTTGAGGATGCCTCTAGTAGGCCTGAAGAGATAAATGCAAGCCAGACTCAAGAAGGTTTGAATAAGAAATAAAGGGTCCTTCTAGGCCTGGAGCCAGCCAAGGGGGTATGCGCTAAGGCAGCAGGGTCCTCATGGGGCACGTGCAGACCCTCACAGTCTCCGGACAGCCCCACCCTTGATGAGGAGCCTACACCTGGCCTGAGAGCTGAAGGATTCCACCTCCTGCAAGTCTCCGGATGGATACTCTGCACACTGGCTCGACCTGTGGTCTGGGAAAGTCTAGCCAGTCATTTTCCTTTCCCACAGGTACCCTTTCCCACAGGGGTCTTTTAACCTCTGCTCCGAAACATGATATATACCTGGTTTGAGGTTGGGTAGAAGCTAGAGGCTCCTCTCTGCAGGACACAGTCTCAGGCTGGATGTCTACCTGAAAGTCCAGGTGCTGCTTGCCCAGATGGGGGTGACTATTGTCATGCTCCATCAGCACATTTCATGAACCTGTGCATGACCTCCACTTCACCTTCTTCCTGAGTACCTCGGCCCCTGCTGGGCAGAGAGTCATGGCAGAATATGGGCCTTCTCATGCCATTGAGACCTAGGCCACCACTCTAGGTGCCTGCCTCCTGGGAAGGATGAAGCTAGGTTAGGCCTACAGAGTCAATGGGATATGGCAATGGGGCATGGAGGACATACCCCAAGAAGAAGTGACAGGAAGAGGACACCTACATGAGTCAAGGTTCCAAGTTCCTAGCACTTGCCCCATTGTCCCATCAGACTTCAAATACAAAACACAAGATTAAAGATCAAATTATTAAGAATTTTAATATGGTGGTAGCAAAGCATTAAAGCAAGCATGGAGTCCTTGTGAGTGTGGAGTCACATGTGACTATAGAGGTCTCATGTCCATTAAGCCATACGAAAAAGACCTGCAGACAGCCTCTAGTTGCTGAGAATGGTCTCCAAACAACATTTAGGAGGAATATGGGAACCTCAATTCAACAACCTCATGTAAATCAATTCTGCCAACAGCCAGGGAACTCCGAAGAAGAACTTGAATCCCAGGTAAGACCTGCATTCCCAACCAACACACCTTAATTTCAGCCCTAGCATGACAACCTGAACATAGAATGTAGCCATGCCATGCTTAAACTTCTGACAGAAGTTGTAAGATAATAGAAAATGTAAGATAATAAATGTGTGCTGTTTTAACATAAGTTTTTAGTAATTTGCTATACAGCAATAGGAAACTAATACACATCCTATCCCTTCAGTCAACTTAGGGGAACCTACAAATCCTACACATGATTGGGAACATGCTATATAGTAGTCCTTTTTATGTAGTAATCTCAATAATTTTTAGAATTGTAACAGAGTAGTTGCCCCTCCTCCTATAGATGTGGAAGGGAAATATTGAGAGTAGGGAATATGAAACAGGGGAAATTGCCTGAAAAAAAAAAGGCAAAAATATTTTCTGTCTCTTTGGAGAACTGAAACGGACATCCTTGCCTCAGGCCACTGGCAGGAAAGAGCAGGGAGAAGACCTTTTGTTCTCATCCCAGGTGGTGCCAGCCCCCGGTGGGTGGCTGGAGGAGTTCAAAGGCTCTGTGTTTGGCAGAGATGGGATGATTAGAATAATTAACCATAGTAATTGCCTGAAGCTGAGAACTCTTCCTTTAAAAGCTCTGTATTTCTGCCTATGTTCAAGAATATTTGGATTTTGAGACTACAGTCTGCCTTTTTCTTCCCTTTGCCAGCAAATGTTATAAATCTCTTTCCTCCTCCCCAAAGACACTTGTCCCCATTCTTCTGATTCGGCCTCATGGACAAGTGCTGAGCTTTCAGTAACAGAATCTTTTCTATTAAAAATGTGTAATTTATATGTATGTTCAGGTGTTTTTTCAATTAATCACATCAGAGTACTATTAGGAAAACCATACAAAGAGCAAAAAAATAAAAAATCATTGTAAACTATAAATAAAAGGAAACTTTATATTAATATGATAATGAATTTGTCACATATCCAAAGTCAAAATCATTTATAAAACTAACAGTAGAATAACAAGATGTTGATAGCAGAATTCACTTTTGTTTAAAATATGTCCCCAAAATTCATTTATAAAGAAAAACAAAAAAACCATATAAATACTGAAAATCCAGACAAGTAACAATAGTGAAGGCTTGCTCGTGATAGCCCTAGTATTTCAAAACAATTCAGTTAGAAAAGAAAATAGTCTTACAAATGTTGAAAATGAAAACATAAATTATCATTTTCTACATAAGAAATGTTTGTTTGCCTGTAAAACCCAGGAAAATTTTATCCACCCTCTTAGGATTAATAAAATAATTCATTATTGTTTTTTATTAAAACATCCTTAAATATAGAATAAATTATTCTCCTCTATGGCATATTTGACAAGTAAAAAAACATAATGGAGATTTACCCTATTCACAATAGCAATAAAAATATAAAATACCTAGAAAAAATCTTGACATTGCAGGGTTATATGTATAAATTATATTGTTATACAGATAAAAAACTGCAAGCATGGGAATGGACACACATTCCTTAATTTCTATTTTGACTATTTTGATACTTATTCAATTCTTTTATTATTATTATTTGTTTGTTTACTTCAGCTATGTCAATTTATCATTATTGGAACTTTTAGGACTCCTTTATTAGTCAGTCTTACCTATTCCCTCATATCCCCATCTATTACACTAAATTCCCCTCCCATTACAATAGGCCATCATTGTTTTGTGTTGATATTGTACATATTTTATTTATGTGTGCTCTTATATTATATAATGTCTTCCTATTTTATGGTTATATATTTAATTCCATGTTTATTTTTGATCTCACTATTTTTTATGAGCATTCGAATTTTAAAACCTATCCCTATTGCTAAGTATATATCTAATCCATGGCTTCTAATTACTGCATAATACTTCATGGTATGCATCCATGATATTTATCAATCTATTCTCTAATGACAGAAAATCATATTACCTCCAAATCCTTGAACCACAAATGATGTTCAGTGAACATGCTTATACATATCCCCTTTGGAATACTGTAGGGATTTATTTGAAATATATACCCAGTAAAATAATATCTATGTTATAAACTATGTCTATACTTAATTTGCCTGAGTATTGCTAGATTGACCTCCAGAATGACTATTTTCTAAGTTCCCTCCAGGCAGCAATACACAAGAGTTTCATATTACCATTATCTACGAGCAATTAAATTTTTTATTCTAATTTTTGCTAGTCTAGTAAACATTAAGTTATATCATTCTTTTTTAAAATTTACATGTGAAGAAGCTCAGGAAGTTTCACCCCAAAGTATGACTCCTTGGTATAAAAAATATTTTGAATTAAAGGTCATTCAAGATCAAAGAGCATTGAAAGGGGCTTTCCCTCTATCTGCATAAAGGAGACGGACCAATCAAAATATCAAAGGGGCAATTGACTTCTTCTCCCTGTTAACACAATGTATTGCATGAAGTAAGATCAAAAAAATTTAACCAGATCCAGGCATAAATCATTTAAATATAATACCTGGCCCTCAGGTTAATTTAATTTGCAAAGAGCATCATTTATACGTTAGTCTGTTTCTCCCATCAATTTACCCTCCCTCACACCATCTGTTCCCCCTAAACAGAATTACCTGTACTCCTCCTCATCTCCCCTCCACTCTAAAAAGGCAGGTATGAGAATATCTGGACATCACTGGGATATTGGGTAATCACTCTGTGATTCTCCCCATGCACATGGCAAATAAACCTTTCCCTTATTAGTCTGCCTTAATTTTGAGTGGATCTTTCAGGGAACTTTTGGGGGGAAAGGGCAAGTTTCTCCTCACACTTACGTATGTCTGAATATTAATTATTTTGAACAAATATCCTATTTTTATCATTTAAGGGATTCCTTTTATAAATTGCCTATTTATATCATTTCCCTATTTTGCTCTTAACTCTTTGTCCTCTTTTCCTGGATTTGCAGAAGTCATTATATCCTCTACATATTAATCATGTTTCAGTTTTAGACTTTATGAATATCCTCCTAAATGTGTTATCTTTCCATAACTTTGTGATATGGTTCATTAAACAGAAATCCTTAATTTTATTATAATCTCTTTCGTTAATATTTTACACATTATATATTGCTTTTGAAATGTTGTTTAAGAAATCATTACCCATGCTAATTCATCAAGATATTCTGTTTTATACATGCCCAGACTTCCCTATGCCAAATGTCAGTCCAAGTATGTAGCCTTGCCCTCAGGAAGGACTTAGTATGCATTTTAGCATTGTAGCAATGATAGCTGCTCACATACCTTTTTAACCATTTTATGCTTGAAAGCATAAAAATTTTAAAAGTACTGACTGTGTAAAAAGGAAAATAATTTAAACAATAGTTTACATTGCTATTGAAATATAACAACAATATTTGCATTAAACATAAATCTTTTCACCAAGCTCCAAGATGTTTTACTGAGAAGCTATAAAAAAAACTCAAGCTTTGAAAGACTATGAAATCTTGCAGGATTTTAATTTGCTAAAATGTATATTGGGAACCCATATCTAGGGGTACAAACATATTTTTGTACATATCTTATATAAAGCTTTTGGAATGTTTAAGGTGGAAGCATTTATCATCTCTCTCTGCCTGCCACCCAAGTATAGGACGGTATCTGCCACTATACTTCTTCTGGATAAGAGAATTTGCAATCAGTGGTTGTACCCATGGTTATGAAAAAAACTAGGGGAACTTTTGTGACCAGTTCATATTTATTAATACTTGTTAAATATGGGTAACTAAGTGTAAATATTGAAGCTACCATAGATAGTATGGTAAAACCAAAAGGTTATTTAATATCAAAAGGAGAAATACTTTTATAGGCATGACTTACTATTTGATTTTCTCTGTGTCAGAAGTAGTGGACTTTTTTTTTAAAACATGTCCCTGGACTCTTCTAATAGATTCCTAAGCAATTTCTGGGTGCAATTTTCATTCTTCTGAGTTGGATTTTTACTCTTTCAATTTTCCTAAAATTTGCTCCTTTAAGGTAAATGACCATCTAGCAGAGCATTAATAACAAAGAATTTCACATGTCATCCTCTTCATTGACTTGCAAATGCAATCATTCATGTTCTATTTTGAAAGAAGAGGAATACAGTGCGTTGAATTACAGACTGCAATTCTCATCAGGCAGTTGTGTGAAGAGCTAGTTCTCTTTCTAATTCATGTCTTGAGACAGACTCCTACTGAAAAGTATCATATGTTGTATGTGAGGTTAATCCTAATCTTCAACCAGAAAAAAAGAATCTATCTTTCTTGCTGAGGTGTTAAGTATTAACAATAGAATTAAAATCAATTAAAAAGTGAACTGGGAGTCAATAAAAAGAGATAATGTATGCAAAAGCTGTTTTTTGTTTTTTTTTTTTTTTTTTTTGAGACAGAGTGTCGCTTTTGTTGCCCGGGCTAGAGTGAGTACCGTGGCATCAGCCTAGCTCACAGCAACCTCAAACTCCTGGGCTTAAGCGATCCTCCTGCCTCAGCCTCCCGAGTAGCTGGGACTACAGGCATGCGCCACCATGCCTGGCTAATTTTTTCTATATATATATTTTAGTTGGCCAGATAATTTCTTTCTATTTTTAGTAGAGACAGGGTCTCGCTCTTGCTCAGGCTGGTCTCGAACTCCTGACCTCGAGCGATCCACACGCCTCGGCCTCCCAGAGTACTAGGATTACAGGCGTGAGCCGCCGCGCCCGGCCACAAAAGCTGTTTTTAAACGTACAATGCTATTTAGAGTTAAGTTTGGTTTATTGATTTTTTTCAAATTTTGGATTTGTACAATTCCTGTTTCTCTTTTAATATTATTAAATAACTCTACCTAACTCTGAAAAAAAAGTGAATAGCAAAAAAGGGAGAAAATCCAGTAGTCAAAGTATGAATAGTCCAATGGCTTAAAACAGAAATACACTTGAATTCAAGTCAATGCAGAAATAAAATAAACTATATCCATGTTTTGAAGAAAGACTTAGACATACCAACTTATGCCTTCTATTTTCCTTTGAGGACTGCTTTTTAGACAGTCCACATCAAAGGTTTTGCATGTATGTGTCTGTGTGTCAGTGTGTCTATTCTGATTTGGGGGCATATATTTCAACTTGTTTGATCATAAAACATCATGCCACATCATACAAGTGTAATGAATATAATGGTAAATGATTACAGTCAAAATTATAGGTAACAACCAAAATATAAAAAGACAGAAAGAAATTTGAAGAATTATACCAAAGCATCCTAACTGATTGTAAAAACCAATTGAAACACTTTTTCACCATCTAAAGTAAGATATCCAGGGCATGGCTGGAAAACTGATTTCACTACTGTTGGTTGTCTTGGGTTATTTCTAGATAAAATCTAATGCTACTCATCTATTGGTTAAGGGCATAACTATCTCTTATAAAATATGTACAGCTGAAGAAAACTTTGAAAGAGTACCATTCAAAGGTCTCTTCAACTTTGGAGCTTTTGAGAAAAAGAGAAAGTCTAACGGTAGAATGAAGAAACAAAAACCCAAAATCTGTAACAATGCAAATTTACCTAAGGGTTTTCTTTCCTTCATAGACACTACAGTGAGAAATTTCTTAGTCTCAAAATCAACTTAAATGTAAAATAATGAAGGATCATTAAAAAAAATCAAGACATTTATGATTTTATTTTGTTTTATGAACTTCAATTGCCATTTGTTCAGTTTGCCCTCTCCAAAATCTTTCAAATGTATTTTAATTTATAAGAAGAAAAAATTGGGATTTGGTTGAAATTTTTAGCCCAAAGATATTTAAATTTCTGATTTCCACTAATCTTTAGGAAATTCATCTGAAAAACACAGGAAAACATTAGTTCCTTAATTATCTTTTGTATATAACAACTCTATGGCTGAAATTTTACTGTGAAAAAGTTCCATCTCATAATGTATGCTGGTTTTTATTTATATTTTTTTATTTTTGCTATTTCTGAATCATTAAGTGTTAAAATTATGGTTTATTTAGATACAATACTTTAGGAAATAATAGCATCAATTTTAGTATTTCAAATAGTAATTTAATTAAAAAGTCCTAACAAGGTTGAAATTTCTGAAGTAGGCATCCAGTGTTAATCCTGATGCTAATATGCTGATGCTAATATGCTTTCTTGAAAGGTTAGAAATATTTGGAAGTGTCAGTAGTTGTTCAACACACAAAGATATTGTAAATCTTTCCCAAAGTGTGGCTTAGTAGTCTGATAGTCTGAAAAAATAAAAAAGTATATACTCTCAAACTACAATACCTACACTCCAGATGAAATTTATATTCTGGTGAGAGGTGAGCTAGTTTCTCAGATCAGCATTTCCCAATGCATTTCGCTGTGCCAAAAGTAGAGAAAATGTTAACAAAAGAATGAAAAAGACTGTCTTATGTAAAGGTGCAGATCAGTGAGGTAGAAATGATGCCTGTCATATAAGGAATCTGGCTTCCAGCCCTCACAGGGCCTCACAGATTTGCAGACTGAGACAAGGTTACAAATTTCCAAGATCTGTTGGTAACACTCGTAAGTGCTGGGGAGTATGCGGCCTCAGTGGAAATGGCTCACATTAGCCAAACTCACAGGAGACCGACATACTGACCAAATGACAAATCATTAATGTATAAACAGACATGTAACTCTCAAGGAGAGTGTAACATTCATTTCTCTTATTAAGGACAAGTACTCCATAGAGAAAAATCCTCCTGAAAAGCACAAAGCACCTACAGCTGAGTGATGGTGATAATTGGCACTTGCTACCAGAGGTGTTTTTGTCCCCCGGGCAGGGCTTCCCTGAGGACCAAGGTTGAAGATACAATAAACATCCTTACTCTTAAAGTTTTACTTTTCTAAAGATACTCTGCTAACTATTCTCACTCTGATCAAACAGTCTTCTTTCGAACAGGATAGAGAGGCCAAATTAGATTAATTAAAATCTTACATCAAATCTTAATGTGTGGAGGAATAGAGGGCTGATTAAAGGAGCACGAAAATAGCTGACATGGGCTGGAGGCCCACTGTTCTTCCCCCTCAGAAGAAGCTGTCTCATCCTACCTCCATTCCATTCGGTTCTTACAGAAATCTAGAACTTTTGTCAGCCATGATTGAAAACTGCTGCACTACAGAGGAGTATCCTCTGTGGTCAGTGATAGAATCTTATTTTCCCAGTGTTTAAAGCTAATGTTTCTTTGTTCATAAAACAGGGCAGTATAATAATATTATATTCCTATATCAGTTTAGAGGAGCTAGTTTACAGTTTAGTAAAAACAATTCTCAAATCTTGGTGACATAAAATCATAAATTCTTATTTTTCACCCATGTTCTTCACAATTCCCCTGCATTGCTTTTGTCCTTGCTCAGGACTCAACCACTTTCTGGACATTGCTGGAAACATTGAGGAGAGAAAAATGGGCACACAGAAGCACCCACAAGTGACACAGCTTAATTCTGCTCACATTCTATTGACCAAAGTCAGAAGGTCGTCGACCCCCAGGGTGCAAGCTCCTGTAATACTGATCCAGAAAATGATAGTAATATGGTCTCACACACTACTTAATACTAAAATTTACCACAGACTTCAGATGTGGTATGCATTGTGTTTATTCTCAAATCCCTGGTAAAAGTAGATGAGGGAGAGGTTTCTGGTTATTTTGGAATATTTCCAAGCAGTAGGATTTTGTTTATCATTTAATATTGATCTGTCAAGGTGAGAATAGAATAGACATAGGCCCAACAGTGTTAGAAAGAAGACATGATAGCACTTCCTGTATATTTGTTTTCTTATTTTCCTTAAATATCAAGCATGTTTATTTTCTTAATGGTCCTGAGAAATTAACTGCACAATTCAACCAGATGATCACCTCAGGGATGACTGAAAACCTTGTACTTCACAGAGACCTGCGCAAGTTGGCAAGTATGGAGTTCAAATATCTAATGTGGGCCAGGCACAGGCTCACACCTGTAATCCTAGCACTTTGGGAGGCCGAAGTGGGAGGATCACTTGAAGCCAGGAGTTTGAGACCAGCCTGAGCAACATATCAAGACCCCCATCTCTACAAAAATTTTTTAAAAATTAGCCAGACATGATGGCACTTGCCTGCCATCCTAGTGTAAGAGAGGGAATGGCCCAGAAAAAAAAAAAAAAAACAGTAAAAATTTTCTGTCTTTTTAAAACTTCCCCACTCTTTTTAGAAACTGCAGCCTGGCCTGCATTCCAGAGGCAGGTTAAGTCTTTTGTTAAAACTCCCAGGTGGTGCCAGCCCCCCAGGTGGGTGGCTGGTGCAATTCATAGGCTCTTTGTCTTTGGCAGAGACAGGAGATTAGAATAGTTAACCACAGTAATTGCCTGAAGCTGAGAACCCTCCCTTTAAAAGCTCTGTAATCCTGCCTATGTTTAGGAAATTTGGGATTTTGAGATAAGAAAGTCTACCATATTTCCTCCTTTGTTGGCAAAGTAAACTCTTTCTTTCTTCCTCAAACCACTTGTCCTCATTCTTCTGATTTGGCCCTGTGGACAAGTGGTTGAGTTTGCAGTAACACTAGTGACTCAGGAGGCTGAGGCTGGAGGATCACTGAAGCCTAGGAGTTTGAGGTTGCAGTGAGCTATGATGATGCCACTACACTCTAGCCTGGGCTAAAGAGCAAGACCTTGTCTACAAAAAAATAAAAAAAATTAAAAACACTCCACAAACCACAAATCACAACTGTCTGATGTTAGAAACGGCATATTTTGCACTTTCATCATCAGTTATCATTAAGAATGAGAATTAGCTACTAAAACTAAAGAATACCATGTGAACTTGCCAATGTTCATCTGTTCATATACAGCTAAGATCCAAAAATTGTATAAAGATATTGAATTACATTTTTTACTATACAATGTGATGGTAAAATATATATATGTAAGATGGCTATATATGGATAAAGAAAATATTTTGTCTGCAAATACTTTCAATTTTTTTAATAATAGTTTCACCTGGATTAGTATTTTCAAAATATGACCCAAAGAGGCATGTCACATATCCCTTTATGAGCTGTGAAATGCCAAGAGAGGATAAGGCAAGAGAGTGTGTTCCAGTGGGTCTGAGACAGTAATGAAGACGGGTCAAACTCTGGGTCATGGTTAACTAGTTGAAATAATGTAAAAGATATTTTCTGATCACAGTGTAATTAAACTAGATATCAAAGGTAGAATAGAAAGATAGCTAGAAAATTCCCAAAGACTTGGAAATAAATTATCACCCTTCTAATTTACCTATGAATCAAAAAAAGAAATAACAGCAAAAATGAGAAAATATTTTAAACTCATTGAAAATGAAATCACAACATATAAAAACTTATGATACAAACAGAGCAATAGAGAAAAATTTATTAGAAAGTAAGAAAGATTATGAAGCAATTACCTAAACTTCCATCGTAAAGGTTAGGAGAAGAAAAAGAGAGAGAGAAAATTAAACCTAACACAAAAAGATTGAAGGAAATAATAAAAGTAAGAACAGAAATGAATATAATTGAATTTTTTTTAAAATAGAAAAAATCAATAAAGCCAAGAGAGGATGTCTTGGAAAGAAGAATATTACAATTACTAAATCAAACCACTGTGACAAAGAACAAAGAAGATGGAAACCAGGAATTATCAATAAGTGAAAAAGGGGCTCTAATAACAGATGCTACAGATGTTAGAACCGGTTCCCCGTTCAGCCCCAGGAACAGAATGGCAGAGTCCAAGGCTGCAAAAGGCAAAGGAGTTTATTGGCTGGCTTGAGCCAGGGTCCAAGTCCCAGAGCACCAACACAGCGGTCTCTTTACGAACTAGGACCCCGCCCTGGGGTAAAAACTAAGCTTTTATGCTTTTCAGTAGGTTACATACGCTGGGCACACCATTCCCCCTCCCCCCTTAGTTCATTTGCTCCTTCAAAGGTGGCTTGATCGAGTTGTCTCCTGATTGGTTGGCTCCAAGGTGCTCCACGTCCCAATACTTTTCCAGCTGTTTTGCAGAGTCATTGGGCGGGAAGAGGACCCATCCCAGGAACTCGTGACTTAGACCCACCCATCTTGCAGAAACCAAAACTTAGGCCTGTGTCAGGAGATTCAGACTGTCATGGAGTCACTCCTGCTCCCCCTTCTGCCCTTCATTAAAACAATAAGACATTAAACAATAAGAATATATTAAACTTATGTAATTCCATATCTGTTAATAAATAGAATTCATAGTTAAAAACATTCCAAAAACAGCAAACATTCCAGGTCAAGGTGTTTTCAATGGAGATTTCTCCCAATCACGCATGGAAGAAATAATACTGGTTTTATTCAAACTTTTCCACAAAATAAGAGTAAAGAAAATTTTCCATTCATTTTATGAGGCCTAGCTTATGTTATTTTAATGTGAAATCTTTTCTTTTTATTTGTTCTTCTGTTTATAATTATAGTTTTTTCTCTCTAATTTCTTTAAGGAAGATACAAAAGCAAGACAAAGATAAAAAAAACTAGAGGCTATTATTACTAATAAAAATAGAAAAAAAAAAAACTCCTCTAATACTAGCAAATAGAATCCAGCAGCACATTAAAAGAATAATATATCATGACCAAGTAAGTTTTATCTGTGCTGTGTAAGACTGATTTCTTTTCTTTTTCTTTTTTCTTTCTTTCTTTTTTTTTTTTTTTTTTTGAGACAGTCTTACTCTGTCACCCTGTCTAGAGTGCAATGGCATCATAGATCACTGAAACCTCAAACTCCTGGGCTCAAGAGATCCTTCTGCCTCAACCTCCCATGTAGCTGAGACTACAGGTGTGCACCTTCATGCCCAGCTAATTTTTTGTATTTTTGAAGAGAGGGTGTCTCACTCTTGCTCAGGCTGGTCTCAGACTCCTGGCCTCAAGCAATCCTCCCTCCTTGGCCTCCCAAAGTGCTAGGATTACAGATGTGAGCCACTGCGCCCAGCCTAGGACTGATTAAACAGTTGAAAATTAGTATATTTCCTATATTCACAGATTGAAGAAGATAAATGGTATAATCTCACTAGACACAGAAAAACATATTTTTCGAAATTCAGCGTGTATTTATGATAAAAATGTTCACTAAAGTAGGATCAGAAAGAAAGTCCTTCAGCCTTGCTGAAATGATTGAAACATAGATCGATAGAATAAAATAGTCTATTTATCATTGTTTTATTTTATTATATTATTAAGTTTTGACAGGTTTCAATGTAGTCTAAATACAAGTTATTTATCAGATATGTGATTTGCAAATATTTTTTATAGATTGGCAGGTTATTTATTTTTAATAGTTTAAAGATGCTGCTCTACTGTCATCTAGTTTGTGTTGTTTTAATGTGAAATCTTTTTATTTGTTCTTCTGTTTATAATTGCATCTTTCTTCTAATTTCTTTAAATATATTTCCTTACTTTATGTAGTTTGGTTATGATATACCTTTTATACTTTTCTTCATTTTTTAGAATTGTTCAATTCCTTTTTGCTGCAACCTCTCCTTTGCTAAGTAGAGTAGCAAACTCAATTTACCTAATCGGAAAGTTCATTTACTTGTCTTGCTCCTCAACACAAAATAGCCATTGTCCCTAAAATGATTTATGCTCATGCCTCTCTCCTAAATATCCCTAAGTGGGGGGCAGTGAGGCACTATTTGATAGATGTAATTTAATATTTTGTTTGTATGTAGAGGTTAATGCTCTATTTAAATAAAATTTTAAATCTAACTGTAGTAATATCATAAATTAACCTGATCCCCAGAATAAAGACAGAATAATCTGTGTGAGACCAAAATGAAGTAAATCCTTATTTTATATGGAAGAAGTCAAAAGGCATAATTTTATTTTGTAAAACTAGAAAACCAAAGAAATGGAGACTAAATAATTTTTAATGTTAAAACTGACTTTAAAGATGGCTGCTAAATATTCATCCCTGATGGTTTCTTAATTTTCATAAAAATATTCCTAGCAAAACAGAATTAAAGGTAAGTTTATTTTTTTTAATTTTTATTTATTTATATTTGAGACAGAGTCTCACTCTGTTGCCTGGGCTAGAGTACCATGGTATCAGCCTAGCTCGCAGCAACGTCAAACTCCTAGGCTTCAGTGATCCTCCTGCCTCAGCCTCCCGAGAAGCTGGTGCACACCACCACGCCTGGCTAATTTTTTCTATTTTTTTTTTTTTTTTTAGTAGAGGTAGGGTCTTGCTTTTGCTTAGGCTAATCTTAAACTCCTAAGCTCAAGCTATCCTCCTGCCTCAGCCTACCAGACTGATAAGATTACACGCATAAGCCATGGTGCCCGGCCTAAGGGTAAGTTGATAACAGAGTTGTAAACCATAAATATCACACAGAGGTGATTTTTTTCTGACTAAACTATACTAGCACAAAAGTATGGATTCCGGTGAAAACACACCTGCTGGTGTTGCTGCCCAGCCAGGTTCATTGTCCACTGTTAGAGAGGAAGCAAATACACTGAGACAGCAGGCTTTATGGCAGAAAAAGAGTTTAATTCCTTAATTCCGCATAGCACTAAGTGGCGAGATGGGAGAAATTTCTCAAATTCACCTCCCCAAGAATTTGGAAGACAGGGTTTTTAAGGATGTTTTGGTGGGACAAAGGGTTAGGCAATTAGGTTTGCTAACAGGCTGGGTTTAGTGCAGCAGAACCATCCGTTTCTTGGTCTGGGCTCCTGGTCTGGGCGGGGCAGCCAGTCCACTGGAAGGCAGGACCTGGAAGGTATCTCGGAAACTACCTTTAGGTTCCAAAAGTGTGATGTTATCTACAAAGAAACCTAGGTGTTTTTATGACCACCAGTTATGTGACTCCAGAGTAGCAGTTATGGAGAAGCAAACAAGCGGACAGTGACTAATCATTATCATTATTTTTAGCTGGGCCTGTGCCTTATTTATAGCCATGCCCCTTGTCTTAGTTCTTGCCTTGCACCCCTTTATTTGTAAAGGGCAGTTTCACAAGGATACCTCACTAAGCATCTATGACTTAGAGGCCCAAAAAACAAAATATCAACAAAAATAATTTAGATGTGAGTGTCAAATAAAAACACCAAAATTCAATTAGCTGAAATTAGTAAAGATGTATGTAAAGGAAATTTACCCCTAATATACATAATTAAAATTTTCTTACATTATATAATATAATTTCATTGTAAAGTCAGGAGAGAAGTGACACTCATATGCACCCGTTTGCTTTTCCTTTTATTTTTATTGAATGTGGAACTTAAGTTTTCACACTTTAATTATCTCTTTTCAAGTTTTCTCCTAGTTTATTTCCATTCTGATGAATTATTGAGTTAATAGCATTCCCATTTATTAATATGTCATTTTATTGCACACTGGATGCCCACAACTCTAGAAGCACAGTCATATTATTTAATTAAGGAAGCAAGAGAAAGAAGAGAGAATCATACATCTGAAAAGCACTTTTGGTAACATTTAGTTCTATGGTGTAATATTGCAGATTATTAAAAAGGTGTGAAGAACTTAAGATGATTGTTTTTCAGATTCAAGTAGACCTACCATTTGATCCAGCAATCCCATTATTGGGCATATACCCAGAAGAACAAAAGTCATTCTTTAACAAAGACACCTGTACCTGAATGTTTATAGCAGCACAATTCACAATCACAAAGATGTGGAAACAACCCAAGTGCCCATCAATCCACGAATGGATTAGTAAACTGTGGTATATGTATACCATGGAGTACTACTCAGCTATAAGAAATAACAATGATACGACATCTCTTTGGTTCTCCTGGAGAGAGCTGGAACTCATTATATTAAGTGAAGTATCCAAAGAATGGAAAAACAAGCATCACATGTACTCACCAGAAAACTGGTTTCCCTGATCATCACCTAAATGCACATCAGGGCAGGATACCAATTGGATATCAGACTGGGATGGGGGGAGGGGGGAGGGAATGGGTGTATGCCTACATGACGAGTGCGTCGCACACCCTCTGGGGAATGGTCATGCTTGAAGGCGCAGACCTGGGGAGGTGGGGGGGGAGGGGATGGAGGTATGACTACATGATGAGTGCCAGGTGCACTGTCTGGAGAATGAGAACGGACACGCTTGGGACTCTGACTCGGGGGGATGGGCGGGACATGGACAATGTATATGACCTGAACTTATGTACCCCCATGATGAGCTGAAATAAAAAAAAAAAAAAAAAAAAAGATGATTGTTTTGGTCCACAGCAGGCTACTATCTAGTTAGCATTATAACATAATTATCCTCACTTCAAATCCAGTTTCTTTATGTCTCTCACTGCTGCCCTCTAAAAGCATACCAGGATATATAAAAAGAGATGTAGACTAGTATTATTTTTTAATTTTTTAAAATTTGTTTTTAATTGACAAATAATAATTGCATATATTTATGGGATAGACTAGTATTTTGACACAAAGAATATCACATAATATGATCACTCTGGAGAGTGAAAAGTGTTTACAGTTTTGTTTTACAGTTTTTACATTTACTCACCAGTCTGGATCACACTTGTCTTTAATCAGTTCACTTAATTAATCCAAGTCATTGGTATGTCCAAAATAACAAAGGTTATCTAAAATTTAATTACCTTCTCCTAAAATTTTCATGAGAAAAATACCTAAGTATAAAATAATTTTGCTTGTCTGTGATGCATCTGTGTGTCTGCTCTACCCTGGAAGCTGATGAATGAGGGTAGTTTATAAATAGAACTACAATGCAGCATAGAGGTGACAAGAAATGGTTTGGAAATTGTTTTACGCACCCAATGATAAGAGAAAAAACTCATCACTATGAATTTTTCACTCTGCATCCAATGATGAAGAAAATAATCCAAAAATATATCCAAAACTTATCAAAATTAATCATAAAGAGAAGTAGTCTAAACATGCAGTCTTTTAAAAAGAAATGTGTTGAAGTTTTTATACTATGATATTTACTCTGTGCCTGACTAGTTCTCATATTTTCTTCACTGTCAAAATATTAATATTAGTCTATCCCATTACTTAGTAGGTTACTAACACTACTTCCTAAACTAATGTTTGAGGAGTTTCACCTAAGTTTTGTAAAATCTATAAAATATCTCTTTGTAAGAATATAAAGATATTTATATATTTTTATTATAAAATGCATACTCTAATTTCTCCTAACTTGCTGCTACATGAATATTTTATAAAATAATCAATTAATGAGATACAGAAAGCATTCATGTGTCAAACCAGAGATTAAAATGTGCTTCATCTGTTACTGTAGGAGAAAAAATTAGTTTACAAATTCAAGTTTACATAAAATTTTTATAATTTACAATATTGCCTAAACTTCATTGATACTGCCTTATATATACCTATCCAGTAGTATATTTTATTTCTGCATGCATTTTTTTCTGAAATGCCTAGTTTAAATAAAATATTATCTTTGATTATTATTATCTCTTTTCTATGAATGTAATATATCCCAAGTTTATATATTCTGCCAAAGTAGCACATTACATAGCAGGTTTTTGTTCCTTCTGAGATTATTTTTATATCACATTGGACATTATAGGACATCATATAAAATATAATTTTGTCTAGTCATTAAAGCAGAATTTGTTTATATTATTAATCAAAAAATATTTTTTGTGATAACCTTTTATTTATATAGAATTATAAATTACAAACTATTATTTTTGCTCAAACCTTTTAACCACCACCTGAGGCAGACGTGCTAGAGGGTATTAGCTCCATTTCATAGGCAAGAATGGAAATACTGTTCCCATATTTATATAAGACAGCTGGGATTTAAGCCCTGAGCTTCCATTCTCACAACAGCTTTTTTTTCATGATTTTGTGATACATCATTTTAAAGTAATATGATTTCACAATGCTTTAAAATATAAGGGTAACATCTATAACACCTATTGCTGGCAGGTTAACTCTGGAGCCAACAAACCTAATTAATTACCTCATAACCTGGCACATTTCAGGCACTGTTATACATCTAATTCAATTTCACAGCTATATTTGAGGGCCCAATGAGCCAAAATTGCAGCAAAGCTGACGTGAAAGGACCAGGAATGCAATGGTCAAGCCTATTTCCAAATTTAACCTAGGCCTGGCACATCTTCACCAACTGAGGCAACCAAGTGAAGGCCTGCTTAAAAGTGGACACTGATGAAAAAACACAAGGAGTATCAGACTGACTTCTTTAAGGTTAACATCCTCAGAAAGCCTATTGCTGAGGTCTACATTACCGCCAGGACAAAGGGCAATACTTCTGGAGTCCAGAATATGCAAGATAAAGGTCAATTAAGCTGCCTGCCAGGTGCCCAAAAAGCCAAATAGCACTAGGCTCATCCATGCCAAACCACGAAAATGGTTCATTTCTTCCTGATCTTGGTTTTAAGGAGAAAGAAGATCATCACAGAAACCAGGAAATTCCATCATGAACCCCAGGGGGAGGAGGAGGAATGGTGGGCATTTCCCAGACTTGACAGTGCAGGGTCAACACAGTCTGCCACTGTGAAGTGGAAAAGCTATCTTGGTCAGCTTTAGTCTTCCGCAAGACAATGCAACCAGAGACTAGCAAGATCAGGGCTTGGGTGACCAATCCTGGGAAAAGCAGGACTTCCTCACATGAAGCGCAGAGGTCCCTGGGGAGAAGAGTCTATGAACACCCTAAAATTGTAAGCAAAATTTTGAGTATATGCATGTATCGGTCAAAGTGGTCCTTCATCCTCAAATCCTGAACTAGAGAAAGGGACTAAACCAGTTGCAGACTAGGATAGAAAAGCCACCAGATGCACTTAGAGCCAGCCAAGTCTGAGAGTTCTCAAAGGCATCACTGAAAACTTGGAACATAGATTCAAAGAGACAACTGAGCACTTGTTTTTGTATTCTTCTTCCTAATTGTATTTCAAGTCTTCAAAACAAAGCCCTGGGAATACCCAGATTCAAGTATGCCCCTGGGCTTGGTCCACTGTTGCGAGAATCTTAGGGATCCTCGTACACATGCTTGAGTCATTCATACACCAACGTTTAACCACAGGATAGAAGATCTGACAAAGCAGGGTTCTTTTCTCCATGGCATGTGATTTCAGAGGTGGCAGCAGCCAAAGTGGAAAACACTGGAATTTTTCCTTGGAACTGGACTGTGATGAGAGGTTCCTACCATGGGCATAACCAACTGTCTTTTCTCTGACATTTTCCTTCGTTTTTGAAAATAGAGCAGAAAATAATCTTCTCTGAAGATACTTGATAATTCCAAAACCCCAAAAACATGCTCCCAATGCACTGTGCTTTCAGATATTCTGGGTCTAGTTCATCTGGCAGATGAGCTGATTGATGTGCTCACCTAAATAGCCAGGTGAGCCCATCTCCTTGAGGAAGCCCACTTTAATCTTGGTAGCATGACGGGCCACTGAGAGTTGGAAAGGACGCAAGAACCATGAGATCTCCTGGAAATGCTTCCCCGGGAAGGCAATTTCATGAATGAGGTCTTCCAAGCAAATGACACCAAATTTCCCCAGGTGCTCTTCAATCACTGTGTTATCTGTCAGAGGGATGGTCTTACTCTTGACCTTGACCTATCCACATTTCAAGATGAGTTCGTGGATGGACTTCAGATTTGGAAATCCCCAGGTCACATAAGGTTCCACCATATGCAGCAATTTTAGGCTCTGTGGCGTGACTCTAACAAAGACGCCACTGAAAATTTTCTTTAGGCGAAGTCTTGCGATGGTCTTTTGCACCAGTGAACTCACCCCATTAATCCTTTGGATGCGAACAACAAAGGCCAAGGAATGTTTATCTGGCAATTCCAAGGCATGAGGATTTACTTCTAGTGGCCTGAGACGCACCCTTTTGTGTTGCTGTTGCCAGGAATCATGCAGAAATGATTCCAGTCGCTTAAACCTGGGTCCTTTTCCTTTCCTCTGCTCTTTCTTTGCCAAAAGTGCTTGCTTTGCCCGGGTGGCTTTGAGGGCTTGGTAAGCCTTCCTCTTTTTCAGGAGATTTTCTGGAACCAAAGGGATTTTTTTCCTTTCCTCTTGCTCCACCATCTTTCTAGTGTTGCAGCTACTGATCATGTGCACTCGCACCACATGGGGATGAGAGGAATCGTTCTCATTAATCAAAAAATATTTACTGAGACACCATACTTGGTACCTGGGACACATCAATAAAAAACAATAGATTTGATCCTGTCAGGGTTTTTTTTTTTTTTTTTTTTTTTTTGAGGTGTTGTCCCATTTCTTTGGCTCCTGACTTGAAGGAATTACAAGCCAGCAGTGTGTCAGACAGATGACAGATACTAGTATTTCCACACAATCAGCTTTTATTGCAGGCATTTCAGCATAGAATATAAAGCAAAAGTACATTTCCTGAGGGGAACTGGGTCTATCTCCACTTGCTGGGGTCTTAACACACTTCTACATTTATGTCTGCACCTTATGATATGCTAAATGGTGGGTGGAATATTCATTACTCTCCTGGGAAAAGGGTGGAGAGTTCTTAGAACTAAAGGCCCTTCCCATTTTTATTCTTATAGGGTAACTTCCAGGGGTTGCCATGACAATTGTAAACTGTCATGGCACTGATGGGAATGATTTTTACTATGTTAATGGATGTTAATGAGGAAAGGGTCACATTTGGACATGAGCTCCTAGGTTCCATGCAGGCTTCTGTCAGGGAAATGTCCCTAACCACAAGTTCCTGCCACTGAGGATTAGGTTGTAAATGCTGATTGGTCTTCTCCTTTTTGCCCCCTCCTTTTTTCCTGTGGTTAACACTGCCCACCTGCACCTGTCCCTAACAATCCCTGTCCAGACATACCTGACAATCTCTATTCCCTGCCATGAATGAAAAAGACATTTTCCCCCAAGTCCTTCTTTACAACAACAAAAGAAAGTAGATCCTCTTTTTTCTGTGGGTGTTCTACTCTCCTTCAAGTGGCCTCCTACTGCAGAGCTTTTAATGTGTAACTGTTATATGAGCTAATTTAATTTAAACAACATGTTCTAAATGTCTCATTTATTTTTTTCCAAACTGTTATGACATATATTGTATTTGTATAGGTACACAATAACAAATTTTATTTTAATTTGGAAAGTATTGCTTTGAAAACTCAAAGCTCTTCTAATAAAATAAAGATGCTAGACAACATTGTGTGTTATCTTTCATTCTTAGTTCCTCTTTCATTCTTGCCTAGATTTCATTTAATGTAAATTTTGCCATGACATCTTATTTTTTTGTTCAAAAGTCAATCTTTCAGCATTTACTTCAGTTTACATTTACTAAATACTAGACATTAGGCTAGAAAATGATGAATAGGATAGAATCCATTTTTTGAGAAACTTGTAATCAAGATTAGAAGGAAGATATATATGCAAAATATTTCAATACTGTATAATGTAATTATGTATAGCATTGTTAAGTTTTTAATATCTACTTCTATATCTACATAGATATCCTATAAATGAACACAATGTTTCTGGTACAGAGGAGATTATTATTTATTTACAGAAAATAATGTATGCTGGCTTCCCTTTGCTCAAATTTCTACCCCTGGACAACAAAATGAGAATTAGATGTCATTCTATGCCTAAAGAGGTCTCTCGTAAGCAATAAATTCTAAAAATGTGGATTTCTACGTTTATTTAAGAGAAAGAAGCAGCTGTGCCTCTTTCAATTCTTATAGTATCTCCTTGGAAATGTAATGGAATGGACTCTAAGTTTTCCCTCTAACTGGAATGCAAATAAATGTCTCTAGGGGAAAGATAAGACAATTTTATTCCAGCCAGAATACCAGGGGATGCCTCCATGGTCCTAGGATCTTATGCATCTTTTATATGTAAACACATAGCTTATGAAAGACAAATCTCTCTGGATTTTTCACTAATTCTTCATTTGTAAATTAACTTCTTAAATCTTGTCTTTTAAGCCCTAGTCCCGAGTTGCAGTGACATTTGCTCACAAAGTCCCAATGGTGCAGAAATAGTAAAATATTTTATTTAAAACCCACAGGCATATTAAAAATGTTAGGGAATCATGTTGGAGGGATGTGCAAACCAACTTAGATAGATTCAGATGGTTGTCCAAAAGGAATACTGCTTATGCCATCTTAAATAACAATTCTTAATAAAAATAAAAACAAGATCAGTGTGGTTATGTCCCTCTCCAAGTTCACTTAACTATTAAGTATTCTTTCCACCCTTCAGAGAATAAAAAATGACTAAGAAGAGGGATAGTGAAAGCATTCAGGCCAATAGAAAAACACTTACAAAGGTTCATATATAATATGAGTGAACTTAAAATAACTCAAATTAGCTAGAACTTAAAAGTGAGTATACAAGTGGAAAAAAATGAAGCAGAGATCTAGGAAATGTTCAAATTATTAAACTGATAAAATTCCAAGCTGAAGTATTAGGAACATATTCCAATAGGTCTCCATTATTTCCTTTCACTAAATTTCTTTAAATCTATGAAATAACACTCTTGTAAAATGTTCTTTCATAGACACAAATAAAATTTTGTTTTATTTTAAGGTGTCTTTGGTCCTAAGATTAAGAAACCTTCAATGAACAGACAATATGGACAGACATTTAAGATTTTAAGAAACACCATATGATGAGGGTTGTGGAGATAAGGTAAAAGACAGGAAAATAAGTTAAAATAATTGTCTTAAAACTTTAAGAAAAAAATATGAAAAGAGGGCAAGGAAGAAAAGAAAAGTATAATTTGATCAGGTCCCATTTGTTTATTTTTGTTGCTGCTGTGATTGCTTTGGGGGTCTTCTTCATAAATTCTTTACTTAGGCTGATGTCTAAAAGAATCTTCCCAACATTTTCTTCCAGAATTCTTAAGGTTTCACGCCTTAGGTTTAAGTCTGTTATCCAACGTGAGTTGATTTTTGTGAGAGATGAGAGGTGGGGATCCAGTTTTCCCAGCACAACTTACTAAAGAGATATTCTTTTCCCCAAAGTATACTTTTGTCTGCTTTGTCAAAGATTAGATGACAATAAGAGGATGGTTTTATATCTGGGATCTCCATCCTATTCCAAAGGTCTATATCTCTGTTCTTGTGCAAGTACCATGCTGTTTGGGTTACTATAGCCTTGTAGTAAAGTTTGAAGTCTGGCATACTGATGCCTCCCAATTTGTTCTTTTTGCTTATGTTTCCTTTGGCTATATGAGGTCTTCTCTGGTTCCAGATGAAGTGTAAAATTATGTTTTTTTCTAAATTTGTAAAGAATGATGGTAGAATTTTGATAGGGACTGTATTAATTCTGTACATCACTTTAGGTAGAATGAACATTTTAAAAATACTGATTCTAACAATCCATAAGCATGCTAGGTATTTCCATCTGTGTACACCTTCTACAATTTCTTTTCTCAGTGTTTCATAGTTTTCCCTATAAGTATCTCTCACATCCTTCATTAAATATATTTCTAAATATTTAATTTTCTTTGATGTTACTGTGAAAGGTGTTGCATCTTTGATTTGATTTTTAGCTTGACTGTTATTGATGTATATGAATGCCACTGATTTGTGTGCATTAATTTTTTATTCTGAGACTTTACTGAATTCATTTATCAATTCCAGGAGTCTCTTGGTTGAATCATTGGGATTTTCTAGATATAATACCAAATCCTCAGCAAAGAATGAGAGTTTGACCTCTTCTGCCCACATTCAGACACCCTTAATTCTCTTCTCTTGTCTGATTGCTCTGGCAAGGACTTCCAAGGAAACTATCATTAGAACAAATAGACAATCTACAGAACGTGAGAAAATATTTGCTTTATACACATCCAATAAAGGGCTGATAAAAAGAATCTACCTAGAACTTAAGAAAATCAATAAGAAAAAAATCAAACAACCCCATCAATAAATGGGCAAAAGACATGAACAGAAACTTTTCCAAAGAAGACGGACTAATGGCCAGCAAACATATAAAAAAGTGTTTAACATCTCTAATCATTAGGGAAATGCACATCAAAACCACAATGAGATATCTCCTAAGTCCAGCGAGAATGGCCTTTATAAAAAAGTCCCAAAACAACAAATGCTGGCATGGATCTGGAAATTCTGGAACACTGTTACACTGCTGGTGGGACTGCAAATTAGTACAACCCCTGTGGAAAGTAATTTGGAGGAACTTCAAAGAGCTAAAAATAGAAATACCATTTGATCCAGCAATCCCACTACTAGGCATCTATGCAAAGGAAAAAGAGACATTCTACACTAAAGACATCTGCACTCAAATGTTTATAGCAGCACAATTCACAATTGCAAAGATGTGGAAACAACCCAAGTGCGCATCAATACATGAGTGGATTAATGAAATGTGGTATATGCATACCATGGAATACTACTCAACTACAAAAAACAATGGTGATCTAGCACCTCTTATATTATCCTGGATAGAGATTGAGCCCATCCTTCAAAGTGAGGTATCACAAGGATGGAAAACATGCACCACATGTACTGGCCATCAAACTGGTATTAATTGATCCACACTACGGTGATCACATGGTAGTAATACTCATTGGGTGCTGGTCAGGTGGAGGGGTGGAGTAGGTAGCAGGGTAAACCCACAGCTAATGGAAATGTAGCACACTGTATGGGGGAAGGGCACGTTTGTAGCCCTTGCTTGGGCGAGGCAAAGGCATTTCATGTAACCAAAATATTTGTATCCCCATAATATCCTGAATTAAAAAAATAAAATAAAAAAATAAAGTAATCACTGAGAATAACAAAAGAAAAATATAATGAAAATGAAAGAAATGTGGAAATTATTAAATGCGGATCTAACGAAGAGAAGAAAATCTACAATGAATGTGCAAATTCTGGCTTAATAAGTCGAAGAATGATGACTTTAATGATTAGAATAGGAGATTTTATAGAAAAGAAATTTTGAGGGAAAGGCAGTAAGGTAATTTTGGATAGGGTGCACAATAAAGTCACAGAATCAGATAATTGGAAGAACTCACAACACTCCACAGAGCATATTCCTGGAAGGGTTTTTACATAGGTAAAATTTAGAGTATAACTGGAGAAATAAAGTGTGTGGAAAAATCAGGGTGTCATTCGCTGTGAGGAACTTCTCCCCAGCGTCCTAATTACACAGGACATGTTTCATGTTTAGTCTAAGCTAAAGATGAAACACTTAGAGGTGTGAAAGAAATCTCAGTTTCAGGAGAGCTCAAGCAAAAGATTTCAGTGAAGCTTTTATGCCTCATTAGTTGTGCAGCCAAACCAGGCACTTTAACCAGTAAAATCAGGTATAAATGATAAATAAACAAGATATACCTGGATCCCTCCAGGGGCATTTCAAATTTGAAACAGCATATGATAAGTAATCAGTTAGCTTACACACTCTATTTCAGCCAAGGGGCAGTACCTGACTTTCTGATGTTCCTGGAGATAAGCATAGAGCTCTACCAGGTCACCTCTAGTATAACTCTATCTTATAGGATTTGAAATTTGAAATCTAAAAACACACCTGGATGAAGAGAGCCTATAAGAATTTACATACATGAGACTGAAGCTTAACAAAAAGATAAGATGCAGCCTTAAAACTGAGCAATTCAAGCACAGGGCTAAGACAGCAGACTAGAAGCAACCTGCACATTGTCTCTCTTGTAGAGGATCAGAAATTGCAAACAGATATCCACCTTTCAAATGATTAAGAAAGAGCACTAGGAATTCATGGAGAGGAGGTGAGAGTGAAGTGAAGAAGAGAAAAGTGAAATGACCTGCTTAGCAGAACCTGAGGTACTTAGGGAAGCTGCCCAGACATGGGGAAAGGACAGAGGAGAGAAATCTCAGGTTCCATGATCCCCTTGAGGATATTACAACCAGAGCAGCAGGAAGGCTCCTCCACTGCAGCAGACTCCAGACTGATACAGAGAACTGACTAGAGGCTGTACAGCTGCATTGCTCTAGAGAGAAGACACAGGTGGCTTGCAACCCCTAGGGCTGGAACCATTGCGACATCCCAAACCCAGAGTGCTACTTTTTCCCAGGGGTCAGATTTGTAACTATTAACTTGCCCCTGCTGGGCAGCGAGGGAATGGGGAGTCCTGGCACTTGTGCACCCATGGGCAAATGACATGCACCCCCACCACTGCTGCTGGAGTACCTGGGAAAAACAGGAGACCACAGACCCAACATCCATTGCTGTGATCTGACTGATCCTGCTTAAGCACGCTTCCTGGTGGACCCAGGTGGAGCACACACTGTTACCTTCAGCACCCATTACCCATTGTTGGGGAGGCTAGACCATGACCACCATCACCTGGGAGGCTCTAAGTGGGGCTAAAGCCTTTGGATCTGGTAGGCCACCTGACATGTATCTGTGCCATTCTATGGTGGTACCCCATGCACCAGGCCCTGAGGGCTTGCTTCATCCCTTGCAGGAAGCATGTCCCACAGACCCACTCTGTCCATGGGACCCACTTTGCCCAGTGGGCCCACTCCACCCTGAACTTGCACCATGCCCCATGGGCCATGCCTTGAACACCCCCTCTGTCCTGCATACATGTCCCATCCCACAGGCTAGCCCCACCTCATGTGCACATGTTGCACCATGGGCCCACCCTGGCACAGTGGTTCTGTGACAACCACTTGAGAATGGGGGAGACACAGCAGAGTGACAATGTTAAGAGCTCACAGTTCATTCTCTTCTCTTCTGCCTGGTCAAATTTCCACAGTAAGACCCAAGTACATCATCCAGGGACACATCCCTCTCTTCACCAAGTAAAAGAGGTCCCAGCAGAAGAGACAGGTATACCAAATCTGTTGTTTGTTTGGAGCTGAGAGAAGAGGCCCAAGAAGAGAAGGAATAGGTGTAAAATCTCAGGCAACATTAAAATCCAGGCATCCCAACACCCCCAAAATATCTCAATAGCTCTTCAGCAATGAACTTCAACCAAAGGAAATTTTTGAAATGATAGATATAAATCCAGATTATGGATATCAAGTAAGATGAATGGAATTGAGGAAATGGTAGAAAACTATGTCAAAGAAACCAAAAAATAATTCAGGACATGAATGAAAAATTCACTAAAGAGATAGATAATATTAGAGAACAACTTAAATAAATCAAAGAGTAATTTAGGGAATTTCAAAAACCCACAGAAAGCTTTAACAACAAACTAGACAAAGCAGCAAAAAGGATTTCATAGATCAAAGACATCGATTTTAAAGTAACCCTGTCAGTAAAATATGTCATAAAAAGAATAAAGAAGAATGAATAATCACTCAGAGAAATATAGAATTATGCAAAGCAAGCTAATGTAAGAACCATAGGTATACCTGAGGGAGAAGAAGTAAAAGCAAAAGGCATGAAAAACCTATATGAAAGAATTGTGGAAAATTTCCTTGGTATTGCTAGAGATTTAAATATCCAAATACAAGATGGTCATAGAACACCTGGAAGATTCATAGAAAACAGGACACAACCAAGACACATAGTCATCAGTCTGGTCAAAGTCAAAGTGAAGGAGAAAATCCTACAAGCTGCAACATGAAAACTACAATTTACAAAGGAAAATCCATTAAACTAACAAACAGCAAACCTCTCAGCAGGGAAATTTCAAGCCAGAAGGGATAGGAGTCCCATTTTTAGTTTTCTTAAAGAAAATAACTAACAGCCAAGAATTTTGTATCCTGCAAAATTAAGTTTCATAAATGAAGGAGAAATAAAGTCTCTCACAGAAAAGCAAAGAGTAAGGAAATTTGTAACCATTAAATCTGCCCTACAGGAAATGCTTAAAAGTGCTCTATATATGGAACAGAACAATAATACTCAATAGTGTAAAAACGCCAAAAAGTTAAAGGTCACAACTCTTATAAAACAGTAACATGAGGGAGAACACAAAGCAACTAGGTATCATTGAACATGATGAAGAGAACAGTATCTCACATATAAATAATAATATTGAAAGTCAATGGTCATAATGCTCCATTTAAAAGGTATATACCAGCTGAATGAATGATTAAAACCACACCCAAAGTATATGCTGGCTCCAAGAAACCCATTGAACTCTCAAGGGTTCTCACAGATTCAAGAGACAAGAATGGAAATAAATATTCCATGTGAATGAAACCCAAAAGGGAGCAGGAATAGCTATTCTCATATCAGATCAAATAGACTTTATATCAACAATGGTTAAAAAAATACAAAGACAGTCATTACAAAATGATAAAGAGAGCAATTCAGGCAGAAGACATAGCAATAATAAATATATATGAATCTAACACAGGAGCTTCTAGATGCATAAATTCTACTAGATCTAAGCAAAGAAACAAAAGCAGTATTTTAATTTCCAGGGATTTCAACACTCCGGTGACAGACTAGACAGAGCATTGAGGCAGATCAACAAAGAAATACTGGACTTAAACAGGACTCTAGAACAAATGGACCTAACAGACATGTACATAACATTCTACCCCAAAACTGCAGAATATACACTCTGTTCATCAGCACAAGGGTTATTTTCCAAGATAGATTGTATATTATTCCACAAAAGAAGTCTTATCAAATTCAGAAAAATCAAAATCATTTAATGTATCTTTCCAGATCACAGTTGAATAAAATGAGAAATCAAATCAATTCCCTACTCTCAAATCCACACAAAGTCATAAAAATTAAACAACCTGCTACTGAATGATCCTTGGGTAAATGATGAAATTAAGATGGAAACCAAAAGATTTTCCAACTTAACAACAAACATGACACAAGTCTCCCAAATCTACAGGATACCACAAGAGCAGTGTTAAACATGAAGTTCATAGCTTGAAGTGCTTACATCTAAAAGACAGAAATATCATCAATTAACAATCTAATGTCACACCTCGGGAAACTATAAAAAGAAGGAAAAACTAAGCCTGAGCTAGCAGAAGAAAAGAAATAACAAATCTCAGAGCAGAACTAAATAAAATAGAAAATAAAAAACACAAAGGATCATCAAAACAAAAAGTTGGTTCTTTGCAAAGATAAACAAAATCAATAGACCACTAGCCAGATTAACCAGAAATAACAGAAAGGACTCACATAAGCTCAATCAGAAATTAAAAAGGAAACATTACAATTGATATCACAGAAATACAAAATATATCTGTGACTATTATAAAAGCTGTATGCACACAAACTAAAAAATCTAGAGGAAATGGGTAAATTTTTAGAAGAACACCACCTCCCAAGATTTAATCAAGAAGAAATAGAAATCCTGAAGAGGCCAATAAAAAATCTTCCAGCAAAAAAAAAGCCCAGATCAAACAAATTGACAGCCAAATTCTACCACACCTATAAAGAAGAATTGGTACCCATGCTACTGAAACTGTTCTATAACATCAAGAAGGTGTGAATCCTCCCTAACTCAGTCTGTGAAGACAGTATCACCCTGATATCAAAGTGAAGAAAGGACACAGCAAAAAAACTACCAACCAATGTCCATTATGAACATAGATGCAAAATCCTCAATGAAATACTAACAAGATGAATTCAACATCATATAAAAAAGATAATTCACCATGATCAAGTGGGGTTCATCCCAGGGATGCAAGGATGGTTCAATATATGCAAATCAATAAATGTGATCCACCACATAAATAGAATTAAAAATGAAGACCATATGATCATGTCAATAGATGAAGAAAAAGTGTTCAATAGAATCTAGCACCGCTTCACGACAAAAATCCTTGAAAGACTATGCATAGAGGGAACATGGCTAAAAATAATAAAGCCATATATGAAAAACTCGCAGCCAACATCATACTGATTGGGGAAAAGTTGAAAGCATTTCCCCTAAGAACCAGAACAAGATAAGGATACCCACAGTCACCACTTCTATTCAACTTAGCACTGGAAGTTCTAGCCAGAGCAATCAGGTAAGAGAAAGAAATAAAGGGTACCCAAATTAGGAAAAAGGAGGTCAAACTCCCCCTATTTACCCAAAATATGATCTTCTACCAAGAAAACCCTAACATCTCTTAGACAAAGGACTCTTAGAATTGATAAATAAATTCAGTTAAGTCTCAGGTTACAAAATTGATGTACACAAATAATAGCATTTCTATATATTAATAATAGTCAAGCTGAAAGTCAAATCAAGAACTCAAACCATTTACAGTATCCACAAGGAAAATAAATTAAATTAAATATCTAGAAATATATTTAACCCAGGAGGTGAAAGACCTCTACAAGGAGAACACTGATGAAAGAAATCATAGATGACACAAAGCAATGGAAAAGCATCCCATGTTAATTGACTGGAAAATCAATAATATTAAAATGTCCACACTATCCAAAGTGGTTTACAGATTCAACACAATTCCTATCAAAATTCCAACATCATTCCTCATGGATCTAGAAAAAAATAATCCTCAATTTCTTGTGTGACCCAAAAAAGTCCTGAATAGCCAAAGCATTCCTAGCAAAAAGAATAAATCTGGGGGCACCACATTACCTGAATTCAAATTATGCTACAAGGCTGTAGTAACCAAATTGCATGGTACTGGTATAAAAGTAGACACATAGATCAATGGAACAGAATGTGGGAAGTTAGCTATGCTCCCCGCAAAGAGGTTTTTCTCTGGTCGGGTCTCTCAGGCAGGGGTCATCGTAAAGGATGAAAAAAATAGTAGGAAACAGAAATAAAAAAATAATAATGCACAGAGCCAAAGATATAGTTTATAAAGTAAAGGTTTATGAAGATAGACAAAGGGAGGGTATCCGGATGGTATATATCTCTCCCGCAGAGATATAACAAAGACTGAACCTTTACATAGGAACTTTATAGGGCAGATACAGGCTCCCGTTGCCAAAGGCAATGGGATTTACATAATAACAGGCAGTTTGGTTTAGGGTCAAAGTCTTCTAAAAGGCTACTACAGATCCTTTAACTAACTTTATCTAGGTGAACAATGAGTTACAAAATCTTCTTAGGGCAAACTTCTAAGTTTTATGATAAGGCTATCACTTTAGCAAAAAACAGAGACATCTTGGCTCCAATAATTGTGTTTTTGGAGACAGAGATGATCTCAGAAGTCAACAGGAGTTGTGCCTTGTGCTAATTACTTTAACTGCATGGTTCCGTCTGGGATTGGCTTGGGCATTAGCATATCTATTTGATCAGCTCTCATCTCCAGCAGCCTTTGTTGATCAGCTCTGGCAACCTATGGCTCTAAGTGAGGCCTGCCTTATCTTTCAAAACAGGTGAGAACCATAGGCCCAGCTTATAGCTGTCTCTTTGAAATGCAGCTGTCACTGACCAATGAGACGCCCTTCTGAGCCAAGTCAGCTCTTGAACTAACACATTTATTTTTTCTTTAAGGCAAAGCCTTATTTGACTTCTGAAATCAAATCTTATCTCCAAAAATACAGGGAGCATTTCTATAATTCAGTATTCTTAGGCTCAACAACAAAATAGAGAACCCAGAAACAAAATCATATACACACAACCAACTGATTTTCAACAAAGCAGAGAAAATTGGGAAAATGATACCTTATTCAATAAGTGGTGATGGGGAAATGATGTCCTAGGCAATAAATGGTGCTAAGAAAACTGTATAGCCACATACGGAAGAATAAAACTGGATCCCCATCTCTCACCATGCACAAAAATGAGCTCATGATGGAATAAATACTTAAACTTAAGACCTGAAACCATAACATTCCTAGAAGAAAATGTAATAAAAAGTCTTCTAGAATTGGGTTAAGCAAAGAATTTGTGAGCAAAACACCAACAGCAAATATAGCAGCAAGGAGAATTAATAAATGGTACTAAATTAAACTTAAAAGTTTCTGCACAGCAAAGGAAATAATAAAGTAGACAACCTACAGAAAGGGAGAAAATATGTGCAAACTGTACATTAAACAAAGGGCTAGTATCCAGAACCTACAAAGAATTCAAAGAAATCAGCATAGAAAAATAAATAACACCATCAACAAGTGGGAAAAAGACATTAACAAACTTCTCTCAAAAGAAGATAGACAAATGGCCAACAAATATATTTTAAAATGCTCAACATCACTAATTATCAGGGAAATGCAAATTAAAACTGAAATGATATACCACTTTACCCCTGTCAGAATGGCCATTAATAAAAAGTGAAAAAACAATAGATGTTGGTGTGGATGCAGTGAAAATGCAATGCTTATACACTGTTGGTGAGAATGTAAATCAGTACTATCTCTATAGAAAACAGTATGGAAATTCCTCAAAGCACCAAAAATAGACATAGCATTCAATCCAGCTATGATACTACTGGGTATCTACCTAAAGGAAAAGAAGTCTTTTTATAGAAAGAACACCTGAACCTAAATGTTTATCACCACACAACTCACAATTGCAAAGATATGGAACCAACCTATGTGCCCATCAACTGATGTGTGAGTAAAGAGAATGTGGTACACATACACCATGGAGTTCTACTCAGCCATAAAAAGGAATGAAATAATGTCATCTGCAGCACGTTGTATGGAACTGGAGACCATTATCCTAAGTAAAGTTTCTCAGGAATGGAAAAACAGATACCACGTGTTCTCACTTATAAGTGGGAGCTAAACCAAGTATATATATGGTCATATGGAGCTGTAATGGTCATTGGAAACTGAAAAGGGGAAAAGGTGGGGGAGTGTGGAAGGATAAAATTTACCTATCAAGTACAATGTACACTACTCTGGTGACAGGCACACTGAAAGTCTTGACTTCAGCATGATACAATTCATCCACATAAAAGAAAAAAACCCATACCCCTTAAATTTTTTTGATATAAAAATTAAATTAATGTACTAAAAAAAAAATAACCAGAGTAATTTGAAATTTGAAGATAAATGGGACCCCTGAAGAGCACATATCCTAAAAAATATATGATAAAAATAAATGAACTTAAGTTTCATATGTCTATCAGAAATCTTATTGGAAATTTGATTAAACAGTTGTATCATTATATATGTGAGGCTGGATTTTAGAAGGAGGTCTAGGATGAGATAGATATAGATGACAGAGATATAGATACAGATACATACAGATATATACATATATAGATGTCTGAGATGCAACCATGTATTGATGGTATTTAAAGAAATAACATGAGACTAAATGAAATAACCAAAGGAATGGAGCACTAATTTAAGTAAAAAAAGAATTAGAATCTAGTAACAAGGCATCAACTTTTAACATTCATTGTTGCACTTTGGAGAGGAGCAGTGAATTGACAAAAAGAGCACCGGGGAAGCAACCAACGAAGAAGGAGAAAAACCAACAGCATGTATTGTCCCTGAAGGCAAGTGAGGAAGCTGTTTTAAGGAAGAAAGAGTGATCACTTTTCCTTAGGGCTGCTGAAAAGTCTAGGAAGATGAAGCAGGAGACATGACTATTGAATTCGAAAATGTAGAGATAATAGGTCCTTTGTACTTTTTATGAGTGGATAAGACTTCCGGCTTACAGAGCTGGGAAGACTGGGGCAGGAATGAGTTAAAAAGACTAGTAAAAAGGGAGGCATTTAAGAAAAATGAGTTTATAAAGACACTGAGACTAAGTGACCAGAGATATATGAGAGAAATCGGGGATATTTCCTTATGGCAGACAAAGGAAGAGAGTATTTCAGCAAGAAAGACCTGAATCAGATGCTGCTAAAGATCACGTAAAAAGAGAACTGAATGTAACTGCTCGGTTTAGCCCTATGTTCATTGTAGGCCATAGAAAGAGTGCTTTGGTAGAGTAATGATTCCATGAAAAAAATGCATGTGCATTGAGGAGAAATCTTTTGGAGAAAAAAAAATAGTGTTGGTTTTCTATGTGTAAAGTTGCTATTCCTTTTGTTATGCTTATTTCATCACAAATGTAAGTCACCCAGTGGCAACCATGTTTAATATATTCACATTAATGTTGGTTAATTCTCTCTTTGGTAAGCAGCCTTGGAATTTTTCCAAGGCAGGTGCTTCCCTTTGGGTGATACAAAACTGCTAGAAATTGAATGCTAATTAATACAATTAATTTACAGTGTCAAAAAATGGATGTTTGCTTCTCTGAGAAACAAATAACAAATTCACTGATTTTAGACACTAGGGGTCATTTAAAAATGCTATTTTTTGTGGCCAGATCTACATGAAACTTAATAAACACTGTCCACCAAAATAGCCTGTCATTATTTCCATTAAATTTAAAACCTTTAGATAGTACAGTACCTTTAAAGCAGAAGATCCAAGTTGGATATTAGAAGAAAAAAATGGAAACAACAAAGGCCTAAACACCAGATTTATAGATAAATGTCATTAAATTGAACAAATAATGGTCTCTCTAACACATGCTGTGAGAATAAAAGTAAAACATGGTGCCACTAATTCTGCTGACCACAGCCAGATCTATAACTTTTTAATAGTTTTTCTATAATCCAGTGGATTCTATGCTGTCTTTAAAACAACTATGTACTATATTGCTAAATAGCTGAGATCAACCTTTCAATTGGAAGTTACTGCTATTTAATATTTTACACAAGAAAATACTAAGCATTCCAAATAAACATTTATTGTCACTATGTATCTGACATTTGAGGTTCCAGTTTATAGAATAGTACTTATTTATTTAAAAAATATATTTCACAATTTCAATGACTATATTGATTCTTTTAAAAAAATAGAGCATGGTAAGATTCATTCCATCCACAGAGTATGGCATTTTAAATGCCATCAAATAAATATTGTGTTTACTCAATTTACCAATTTCTGTCTAAGTTTATATCTAACAGCAAAATTTAAAAATTGGACTATTTTGATAAAGAAATAATATGCAAGATTTTTTTCTTTGTAATTTGTGTGTTTCTTCAATAATAGAATCATTTGTTTAGAAAGCAGAATCAAGCAATTATTAAAAGTTATTATTAGTCAATATATCCTTTTATAATGTGATATGTCTTTTCCTGAAGCCCAGAGAGAGGAGGTATACATATTTTTCAATGAAATTGTCTTTCTTAACAAAAAATGTTTTAAAAAGTGTCCTTACAGAGTAACTAATTAATTCAGAGAATATAAGCCCTGCATGAAGTAAAGGAAGTAATTAGTATTTGTTATTTAAACTGCACTAATATAACCTTTGAATAAATGCATTTCTAAAAATCTTTTCCTTTTCTATGATTAGCTTACAGATAAATTAATTTGTTTATGTCATGCATTTCTGAGTCATTTAACATTAAATGCTATGGGCTAAATACTTAAATAGCTGAAGGCTTAAAATACAATGTAAGGGAAAGATAGCGGACCAGTGACACCAGCTGCCAGAGCATCTCAGTAGGAAGGAAAAGTTTTAGATGAAAGAGAACAAAATAGCTAGACATAGATTGGGGTATAATTCTGAGGGAAGGGTGCCGGAACCAGTGGGGACTCCGTGGGAAAGAGTTGCAGAGCAGAACAAGGAGGAGAAAGGTGAAGATTAACCGCTGAGAGGCTTGGAGTCTAGCGAAAAGAGTGGGTGGAGAGGGGCTCCTCCCACCCCGCGTGTCTGACCCTCAGCAAGCTTCTGAGCTGCTGGAGAGGCTTTTTACCCCCACAGGCCCAAAAGTTGCCCAGAGAGAGAACCGGGAGCTTCTTGTGAACAAAGTACCAGGCTCCCAGCCCCTCTCGGTGCTTATATCACCACAGACCCAAACTGAGAGGGCAGGCACCATATTGCTTCTCTACTCACTGTGCACCTTTGTCTTCCCCAGGGGACTTCAGACTCTCAGTCTTTGGCTTGCTGTTTCCCATGCAAACATTTCCCAACTCTGGCCTAGACTGTGGGGGCTACAAGAGTCCAGTGGGCCCCAGGGGATCTGAATGACCCAGAGCCAGGACATTCCAAGTGATGTGCCTTGCGGAGAGGGGACCAGAAATGACCAGAGTGCCAGAGTCCCCTACACAGACTCTTTTCCTCCCTTCCTCTCCCCAACCCTTGGCTGCTAAGGGAAACAACTGAGCCACTACACCATGCGTACTACAGAGAAAAGGGCTCAAACTGTTTCCTCTTACAGTCCCGCAGTGGACTAAGGGTGCTCAGACTGTGAGCTCCCTGCTCGCTGGCCCTCCCTGGTGCTGCATGCCGGGCAGCTCCATCAGAACAGAGCACACCCCAAAGTGGAGGGACATCAAACCTACTTGAGCACCCCATAGGCAAATCAGGACCAGCACACCCTGGCATGGTCACAGATTGTTCTTCAGGGACCTGGGGGCAGGCCTGCAGGCCACATCCTGTATCCCCAGGACTCAATTTTGTTGCACAGGGGCAAGGAGGGGAGATTTGTGAACTAATCTTGGGAGGCGAGAAAACCCCTGTGGGCAGAACTGAGAGGACTGTGCAATGTGGGTCCCAGCTGTGGCAGACTCGTGCGGAACTCTCCTCCCACAGGAGGCCACGCTCGCAGCTCAGGGTGGGATCCTGGGCAGCGAAGTCACCCAGGATGCAGCTCAGTCATGGGGGAGCTTGCGTAGTTTGAGCTCTTGCCTGCTGGCAGATGTTGGAAGGAGACTGTGGAGCAAGGAAGCAGGGAGAAGAGTGAAACCTGCTCCTGACAGCCAGATTATGAATCTCAGATGGCCCCATGTCCAAAGCAGTTGTTCTGGTAGGGTGGGGCCAGCTCATCACCTTCCTGGCAACTTTCCCCAGAAGCTGGGAGCATATCTTTGACCCCTGCCAAAACAGCTACATTTCCAGCTTTTCTGGAGCCTGAGGGAGGACTCACCCAACCCAGCCAAACTCAATCTCACTCCCCCACCCACCTCTGCGATGGCAGAGATGAGGGACTCACCTGGATGTTCCGGGGTCCCACCCACCACCTGGGGGATTCACGTGCTTCTCCTGAGGGACTACAGCCAGTTACAGGTCCCAAAACAACACTGCAGCTTGTGCCTTCCAGCATGCGCCACCTACTGACTTGGAGGTCAAGCTGCACAGACAATGAGCAGGCCCCTGTCACAATAGGAAGGCCCCAATTATGGTCTGGGGTCCCATTTTATATTGCCTACGTTGGGCCATCCTTGTGGTTCAAACATCATCATCAAATCATTTTGATGGATAGTTGGGAGTTATACAACCTGAGTCTTACTGTGCATGCAGACCTTCCATGAGCCTCTCTGAAAGCCCGTTTGGGTGGTGAAGAGCAATGTAGATTTAAGCTAATGACATGATAATTAGCTTTAGGTTGTTCTAGTTCACCTTACAGACCCTATTTTGCCTATACTGCTTGGCCCATAGGCTGGAGAAAGTTCTGCATTCTTTTGTAGTTGATATGCTAAGTTCTGATTGGCATATTGGTAGGGTGTTCCCTCCTCCTCAGGTGTGGCAATTGCTTGGGGTGCCCACCTTTGCCCCCAGGAGGGCCAGAGGTCTCTCTCTGTCTACCTAGCAATATGATCATCTGAATAGTTGTAGAAAAAATCTTTGACAAAATTCAGCACCTTTTCATGATAAAAACCCTCCACAAACTTGGCATAGAAGAAACGTATCTAAAAATTACAGAAGCCATATAGGACAAACCCATAGCCAGCATCACACTGAATGGGGAAAAGTTGAAAGCATTCCCACTAACTGGAACAAAACAAGGATGCCCACTGTCACCATTTCTATTCAACATGGTACTGGAATCCCTAGCCAGAGAAATCAGTCAAGAGAAAGAAATTAAGGGTATCCAAATCAGGAAAGAGGAGATCAAACTATCACTTTTTGCCCACAATATGATCTTATATTTAGAAAACTCCAAAGATTCCTCCAAGAGTCTCCTGGAATTGATAAATAAATTCAGCAGTGTCTCAGGTTACAAAATCAATGTACACAAATCAGTAGCATTCCTATACACAAATAACAGTCAAGCTGAGTGTCAAATCAAAGACTCAGTGACTTTCACAAGAGCTACAAAGAAAATAAAATACCCAGGAATAAACTTAACCAAGGAGGTGAAAGATCTATACAAAGAGACCTACAAAACACTGAGGAAAGAAATCACTGATGATACAAACAACTGGAAAAATATATCATCCTCATGAATTAGTAGAATCAATATAGTTAAAATGTCCATACTTCCCAAAGTGATTTACAGATTCAGTGCAATCCCCATCAAAATGTCAATGTCATATTTCGCATATCTAGAAAAAATAATTACACTTTGTTTGGAACCAGAAAAGAGTTCAAATAGCCAAAGCAATCTTAAGCAAAAGGGATAAATTTGGAGACATCACATTACCAGACTTAAAACTATATTACAAGGCTATAGTAAACAAAACAGCATGGTATAGGCACAAAAATAGACATAGACCAATGGAACAGAAAAGAAAACTCAGACATAAAAGCATCCACATACAAGAAACTGATATTTGACAAAACAGACAATAATATACAATGGAGAAAAGAATACTGATTCAATAAATGGTGCTGGGACAACTGGATAGCCACATGCAGAAGAATGAAATAGGATCCATATCTCTCACCACTCTCAAAAGTTAATTCAAGACGGATGAAAGACTTACATGTAAGGCATGAAACCATAAGAACTCTAGATGAAAATGTTGGAAAAAACACTTCTAGATATCAGCCTATGTAAAGAATTTATCAAGAAGACCCCAATGACAATCACAGCAACACAAAAATAAATAAGTGAGACTTGATTAAATTAAAAAGCTTCTGCACAGCTAAGGAAATAATCAACAGAGCAAATAGACAACCTACAGAATGGGAGAAAATATTCATAAGAATCTGCAAAGAACTCAAGCAAATCAGCAAGGAAAAAAATCAAACAATCCCATTAAAATGTGGGCAAAACACACGAATAGAAGCTTTTCAAAAGAAGATATACAAATCACCAATAAACATGAAAAAATGCTCAACATCATTAATTATCAGGGAATTGCAAATCAGAAACACATTGATGTATCACCTTAGCCCAGGTAGGATGGCTTTTATTAAAAAGTCCACAAACAATAGATGCTGATGTGGATGCAGAGAGAAAGGAATACCTCTACACTCTTGGTAAGACTGCAAATTAATATAACCTCTATGGAAAACAGTATGGAGATTCTTCAAAGAACTAAAAGTAGACCTACCATTTGATCCAGCAATTCCACTACTGGGTATTTACCCAAAGGAAAAGAGGTCATTTTATCAAAAAGACATCTGCACTCGAATATTTATAGCAGCAGAATTCACAATTGCAAAAATATGGAATCAACCCAAGTGTCCATCAATTCATGAGTGGATTAACAAAACATAGTATATGTATACCATGGAATACTACTCAGCCATGAAGAAGGATGACTTAATGCCCTGTGCAACAATATGAATGTAACTGGAAACCATTATCCTAAGTGAAGTATCTAAAGAATGGGAAAACAAATACCACATATACTAGCTATTAAATTGGAACGAACTGATGAGCACACATGTGCATAGAGGGGAGTATAACTCAATGGAAATCAAGCAGTGGGGAACGGCAGGAGGGGTTAGGCAAAAACCTACCCAACAAGTACAATGAACACTATCTGGGTGACGGACACACTTACAACCCTGACTCAAGCCTTACAAAAGTGATCCTTGTAACCAGAAATGTTTGGATCCCCATAATACTTTGAAATTTAAAAATGCAACTTTTTATATTAGTTAAAATATAATATGAAAATTTTATTAAGAAAGAAATAGATCAGATAAGTATGAAAGAATGCTTGATTTAAACTCAGATAAAGCATTTAATAGCTCTTCTAGCCATTCCCTTTTATTAATTAGACCTGTAGCTAATAGTAAATTCAATGGAAAATATTTTTTGTTGGATGTTTGGTCGATTAGTGGTTATCCTTAGTAACTAAATAATATAAATCTTGGAGAACAATCTTGAACCTAATCTGAACTTTAACCACTATAGAACAGTAAATTAAAATATCCCAAAATTTGACTTCCAGATGTGAAATAATTTATTACAGATATCTCTTTTTATATTAAGTGTTTGAGTTATAATCTATATATAGTGAAATGTGCCCATTTTAATTATACAATTCCATAAATTTGACAATGATATTTGCCTATGTGGCCACCACTATAATTAATATATCAAATCTTTCCATTACCCCAAAGTGTTCCTCTATACACTTTTGGAGTCAACACCTTCCCACACATCCACCATTGGCAACCACTGATATGCATTCTGGCACTGAAATTGACTGTTCTAGAATTTCATATAAATAGTCTTCTGGGCCTTACTTCTTGTACTTTGCATAATGTTTTTGAAATGTATCCATGTTGCTGTGAGCCTCACTCATTTATCCCTTTTTACTATTGAGTAATATTTCATTGTTTGGTTATACCATGATGAGTTTATCCATTCATGAATTAATAGACATTTGAGTGTGTCTTACATAAAGCTCTTCTAAAGATTTATGTGAAAGTCTTGTTTAGATATATACTTTTTTTTTGAGGATGTTTTTATCTTTAATATATAAACGTCTTACAGATCAAGAAGAAACATATTTTATAAACCCGTAAAAAAATGAAGAGATCATAAACTAGCCATTCACGGAAAAACAACCAAGAATGAGCAGCAAACATATGAAAAGATGTATAATTACACCAATAATCATATCAGTGCAAACAAAAATAGTTTCCGTCTATAAAGTTGTAGATATATACTTTTAAAAAAAATTCTCTTAGGTACATATCGGGCAGTACAATTGCCAGGGCATTTGGTATATATCTGCTCAACTTTACAAGAAACTGCCAAACCGTTTTCTAAGGAAGCGATACTACGTTTCGTTCTCACAGACAATGCAGGGGAGTTCCAGGTGTTCGGCATCCTCATCAACATTTGATATTGATATTTATATTTGCTTGTTTCGATTTTTTTGCTTTAAATTTGGTCATTTAGTTGGTGGATAGTGGTATTTCATTTCAGTTTTATTTTAATTTGCATTTTCCTGATGTGTATTATATGTAGCAAAAATTAGAAAATTTCCTTAAATGGTTAGACAGGAAAGAAATTTAGGCTTTCTGGTCATACATTGTCTCTTCAACCTGCTCAGCCCTACCACTGTAGCTCAAAACCAGTTACAGACATACATACAAGAGTAGATGTGGCTATGATCCAATAAAATTTTATTTACCAAAACAGACATCTGGCCACACAGTACCCTATAGGTTGCCCACATCTAATGTAGAGCATGCTTTTCTGTGCTTTCTGGAATCCATGCATCTCGATAGATAATATTGCAAATCCATTCTCCAAAGCTGAGGCTTGAATTTTTAATTTTCTTAACAATATCCTTGAAAAGTAGATGATAATTTTTAAATAAAACTTACCACTTTTTAAATAATGCATGAATTTTGTGTCATTTGCAGACCCCCTCATCATCTTCTTATAAGTAACCATCACGTACTATGTGAGCTGTGGATTTCTTGTAGATACCCTTTTTCAGATTGAGTAAGTTCTCTTCTAGCTATTTTTTAATAATAAAAGTATACTGAAATTTGTCTAATCCTTTTTATTCTTTGCATCTATTGCATCAGGTGGTTTTTGACCTTTGTCCTGCTGACACAGTGAATTACATTAATTAACTTTTCACATATTAAACCAATATTACATTCCTGAAGTAAATGCATTTGCTCATAAAGTATTAATACATACCTTTGTACATGTCGATTGATTCAAAAAACCTAGTATTCATACCTCCATCCCCTCCCCCCACCTCCCACCTCCCCGAGTCAGCGCCTTCAAGCATGACCATTCCCCAGAGGGTGTGCAACGCACTCATCATGTAGGCATACACCCATCCCCTCCCCCCACCCCCCATCTCAGTCTGATATCCAATTGGTATTCTTCCCCAATGTGCATTTAGGTGATGATCAGGGAAACCAATTTTCTGGTGAGTACATGTGATGCTTGTTTTTCCACTCTTTGGATACTTCACTTAATATAATGGGGTCCAACTCTCTCCAGGAGAACCAAAGAGATGTCATATCACCGTTATTTCTTATAGCTGAGTAATACTCCATGGTATACATATACCACAGTTTACTAATCCATTCGTGAATTGCTGGGCATTTGGGTTGTTTCCACATCTTTGCAATTGTGAATTGTGCTGCTATAAACATTCGGGTACAGTTGTCTTTTTTATAGAATGACTTTTGTTCCTCTGGGTAGATGCCCAATAATGGGATTGCTGGATCGAATGGTAGGTCTACTTGAATCTGTTTAAGGTATCTCCATAATGCTTTCCACAGGGGTTGCACTAGTTTGCAGTCCCACCAGCAGTGTATGAGTGTTCCTGTCTCTGCGCATCCACGCCAACATGTGTTGTTTTGGGACTTTTTGATAAAGGCCATTCTCACTGGAGTTAAGTGATATCTCATTGTGGTTTTGATTTGCATGTTCCTGATGATTAGGGATGTTGAGCACTTTTTCATATGTTTGTTAGCCATTCTTATATGTTCTTTTGAAAAATTTCTATTCATGTTGTTTGCCCACTTTTTGATAGGGTTGTTTGATTTTTTCTTGCTGATTGGACACACTTGAGGCTCTGACTCAGGGGGACGGGTGGGACATGGACAATGTATATAACCTGAACTTTTGTACCCCCATTATGAGCTGAAATTAAAAAAAAAAAACAACCTAGTATTTTGCATGAATTTTGGGGGGGATATTCTGTAGTTTTCTATAGCTTTCTTTCGCATGATGTTTTTGTCTTCTTTTACTATAGGTAGGAATACTGTCTCCTTATTAGTTTCTTAATGCTTTTTAGACCATTTTCAAATAGAAAAGGCTATATGGCTCGTGTTCTGGGAGCCTGAGTTTTTAGCATGCTTTCATTTTCTGAAAGCATATTGTTCTGCTTATTTTTCTTTCTTTTCTTATAATAACTTTCTGTGGAGCTAAAACTTATTTCTGTATGCAAAATTAATTTTCCTGAACTGAAGTACATGTACTTCAGGATGAATCTTCTAATGATACAGAGTTCAATCATGGTTGCTTTTGGTATGATGCTCAAAAACGTTGGTTTTGATTTCTGAAATCTCCTGACATAGTTCCTTCTCCTCCTCTATTTTTATCTGTACTGTTTTCCTTTTGTTCCTTTATTTTTCCTAATTGGCTTATTTTGCTTACTCCTCAAACAAGTTTTCTTCAGTGTGCTGTCCTCTCCCAGAAAATAGCTTTAGCTCTTAAGTTCTCAGAGTTCATGACCATGGGTTTACAGCTCAAGCCATGGGGAATCACCATGAACTCTTTGCACTCATCTGCGATTGAATTCAGCAAAAACTACTTCCCATTTTCATCTGTTAGTCCCAAATTGGACCCCATGTTTTCCAATAAGTAGCTGTTGTCTGTTCGAGGGTTCTCCTATTATCATGGCTATCCCATGTTATATTTATTCTCACTGCTTTTCTTCTGAACATATAATAGTAACAAATTTCTTGTGGCTGTTTGTTTTTACCCACCTTTTGAAGTTGATGGGGACACCTGGTCTCTAAATTTCATTGTAAATAGTGTCCAAAAATTTTATATTTTAGATATATAATTGCTCTCCTTTTTTATGTTAGGATTTAGATAACTGTGCTGCAATCTCCATCTTCCCAGAATTTCCTCATTACCTCTAAATGCCTTTAACCAATTGATTAATCAAGTGCTTCAGTCTAATTTTGTTTCCCAAAGTCATTTTCTCATTAAATTTTAATGGCATCCCCAAGATGAATATGATTACTTATGGTCACTGTACCACTAAACTGTTACCATTGAGAGAATTTTTTTCTTTTTTATGACTTACATCAACGTCAACTTTAAAAGATAGAAAATACAAGAAATTCTTCAGTGTTTTCAAGTGGCCACTCTTAAACTGAATGGAATGGATGTGATACTCTCTGTAAGATCTGTATGGTATCATAACAAATTAAGTTCATTGTTTTGGTTGCTCATATTAAAATATTAACAAAATAAAATTGAATAAATGGTGAAAATCCTTATTAGCAAAGATTTTTAACTTTTAAAGTTATTCTGTCATATTTGAGATCTGAGCCAAGGTCAAAATGAATTGGTAGAAAATGAATAAAAAGTTCAAAATATGCTCTGAAGTTCAACAACAACAACAAAAATTAATGAAGGGAGTAATTCAGCAAGTTTCAGTAAAGCAAATATTGATTGAGTGAGAATTTGCTTAATTATATTATAGATAATTACTCGTCAGTATTTATTTGGAGACTGCATTTGGCTAATACATTGATCATAAATTGACACACTGTTGTGAAGAAAATGCTGCAGAGCCACATACTGGCATAGCTTCCCCTTTTTTGTCAGAATTAGTTACGCTATTATTAAAGTGCTATGACCAGTTCACAGTGTTACAATTTCAAACTGAATTGCAACTTATCCAGTGTAGAAAATGATGATATGTACGATATTGCAGATATGCCAATTATTTGTCAATATTTTCACTCCCAGTAATCCTGTGGTTTATTACTACACTTGGCTTAGGACCAAAGTTTGACAATGTGTTACAATATCTGCTCTTTAATTTCTCCAGTTCTTCATCACAAGATGAAATATTGAGCCTAATAAAAGGCAAAAAATTTAGTTATAAAATAAGTTGAACACTTTTTGTCCACTCACAAGTTGTTTATGTAAAATACATTACAAAAAATGCATGAATTTTATAATATAAAGAAACATAGGAAAAATAGAATGTAACTGCCTGTAAATATAGATAATAATTGAATATAGTAGACAAAAACCCTTAAATCTGATGAATAATCCAATTATAAAAATGTATATTATTCCATGTACTGGTTTGAATAGAGATTTAAACATACATGCAAAATTTAAAAGCAAAATACCAAGCAAATAACTCAATAAATGGCTGCTACTAACTCAATAAATTCTCAGAATTGGAGCTTGAACTTGCTTTCTTGTCCTCAAGATTGTATTCACTTCATCTTTGTGTTGACACTTTCTCTTTTGCTGGGAAATATGTGTCAATAAATTTTGCAAACAATTTTAATATATCTAAATGTTAAAGAGAGTGAAAATATGAAAAAAATAAAAAATATATGAATGTAACTATAGAATATATAATACATATACCAATACTGAAAATGCATTCAAATGAAGTTTTATACTATAACTTTAATTTATTTAACTGAAATGATCAAAGGTATCACATGAAAATTCTTCTCCTAATATTGCTCTTATTCCATATATGATTAAATTCATAGAAATAACTATTAAAAAAGAGAGAAAGATAACATTAGAATTCAGCAATGTTTTCTCTCTCTATAGCTTCAGGCCCTGGGCGTATGGAAATGTGCCAATTTACCTGGATGAATTAAAGAGTTGAAAAATCCTACTGGTATAGCAGTAATCAATTGGACGTATTTATCACAGAAAACATTTTTTTTTTCAATTTAGAAAATGCTCCTCTATATACTGATAAACATTTATTTTACAAACGTATTTTACACACAGATAGAAGAAATAGGGCAAAAATGCAACGTGAAAATTTTGATATCGATTCATAGCAGTTTCTATCTCTGCACATTAACAAAATGTCCTAATTGAAAGGTAATCTGACAAATGTAATATATTATACCATCTTAAAAGAAATGTAAAACAAATTCCTGGAACTTTTCTCTATCATATAATGACAATTAATTGTCAAAAGACGGAGTACTGGGGCCCAGGTTTGTCCAAGATTAGATAAGTAAGAAAGGTGAAATAGTATTTATTTTTATGAAAGGAACAACTGTGTAGCTTTATTGTAAAAATGTGATACTAGTTTTAGGAAATGGTCCTCAGGTTTAATTTCTATTTTTTTGAATCACATAACTAGTTTTGACTACATGACTTTTTTTATGAATTCTTATAAAATCCACTAGTGCATCTATGTGCATTTTAATAGAAAACTTGGGACTTCACTGGAAAACTATTTTTAAAAGTACAAATGCGTATGGGAAAATCAAATTAGGGTTAAAAAGCGCATGAACAACTTTTTCATGGAGAATATTTATTGTTTAGTTTAAAGTAGCTGAAACTATTTTATGATTAAAATACTGATCTCCTGCCCAGTTAAATGTTGCGGAAAAAAGAGGTGATCTTTTTCAATTGTGTAATTCCTCTTCCCATGGTTAGATGAAGTTGTTACTAGCAAAGGCAGATTGAAGACTTTGTAAGCAGCAATTCAAAAGGCATTGATGACCCTATGTGATGAAATAATGAGAAAATCAGCTTAGGAAATTAATATTTGTTCAATACCTCTTAACAAGTTCCTTGGCTATGGGACACATGATACAGGTGGTAGGTATAGTGGTCCTAGGGACTTTCTCAGTGAGCTCATCACTAGTGCAAAATTACTCTCTTTATTTCTCATTTTTAAAATTTGAGATGTAAAAATAACTTCTGGAAGACAAAAATTCCTGTGATATTATAATGTAGGTATTAGAGATTATATTCTTTCTAGTAAAATATATTTATGTTTCATATTGTCTTTCACATATGTTGTATAATCTTACAATTATTTCTTAACATCTCTATTTGTTCCAGTTCTGAATCTATTGAGGGTGAAGTAGAAATCCAATTTCTTTCTATAGTTAGATTACTTAGTACAGTGACTGGCACATAGTACATTATATACACACATATTTAAATGAATGGCTAATCAGGAAATGAAATTATAGAAAAATGTTGATATAAACTCAATTAATGATGACATTAAAATAATCACATTATCTTCTTACAAAATATTTAATATTTTCTTTCTCATTGTAAGCTAAATTTTTTAAAAATGTAACAGTGAATTCTGAAGATGCATTTTAGAAATATAAAATGAACACTTATTTGGTAAGAAATTTGCAAATTTTATTACTTTTTGAGATAAATGAAGGCTTTATGGCTTAAAAAAAATAACAAGTCTCTGAATATTTTTACATTCACTTTGGCCTGTAGTGTTTTTTCTAACAAATATAAAAGTAGAGTTATACATTAAAACCATCAAGGTCATGATATAAATTTTCAAAATATCTAAATTAGCATTAGCCTATGAATAATTTCTACACCAAGCACTTACAAGGATGAATATGATGCCCTGTAGCTCATAATTTCATCGCTAACAGAAAAGAAATACACAACAGGCTGAAGTAAATCTCTATAAACATGTTTTTAAGGAAGCACAAAAAAGAGGAGCTATCTGCTTTCTTACCAAACAACTTTTTGTGTTACGTGCAAAAAATAAAGTTAAATTATCACTATCATACAATATAATACGTTTATATTGTCAAATAATTTAAGATTAATCATTTTCCACACCAATCATTTTATAATCAGGTAAGATCACCCATTCCAATCCAAAACACAGAGAGAGAGAGAGAGAGAGAGAATACATTGTGTTAACAATACTATCTAACTGAGTTCAATTTCCTTCTGTTTCAGTGGAGCAATCATTAAGTAATCAATGTATTACAAATATCAGAACATGAACTTAACAAAGCCGATGTGACAGAAAAAAACCCAAGGTTGTATCTCGTATGAGGGATCACACTATTTCAGGGTATAATTTTCACCTTTTTCTTTCCAGAAACTCAGTTTCACCACAGCATTCACAAGAGAATAAACACTTCAGAAATGATTCATTCTAGCCAAAGGCGCGTGGCTAGATTAGATTATAATACAATTCTTTACAAACGGAATGACAATTTTCATGTCTTCAACACGCAAATCAGCTGATATCCTTCCTGATATCAAATCTCCTAGGTTGTTAGTCAGTAGTAAGAAAGTTTCATGTTAAACATGCAGCCATGCTTAGATTAAATGTAGTGTTTTAATAACTCGGAAGTTTTAAAGCCAATTTTATTTCAAGTATTTTTCTTATTCCCCCACTGATTTCTCCCCTCAAGCAAGTTGTACTCATTGACTCAAGAGAAGTGTGAATTTGTAATAAAACAAATAATTAATTGATGAATTTTAAAACCCACAGCAAATGCACTAGTATGAAAGAAAATATATTTAAAAATACTTTAAAAATATTTTTGAATCATTTTAAATGTACAAAATTTGTAGAAACAGTGGAAAAATTTTCCCCTTTGTCCCTCTATTAGTTCCTCAATTGTTAGTATGTCAACATGGAGCATTTATCAAAATGAAGAAATTGACATTGACTCATTATTATTGACTAAACTCTAGATGTTATTTGGTTTTTCCCTTTTTTCTCATTAATATCTTCTTTCTGTTTCAGAATTCATTACAAAGTGTCATGTTATACTTACTTGTCACATCTACCAATCTCCTCTGATCTGTTGCAGTTTCTCAATACTTCCTTTCCTTATTTTTTCATTACCTTCTTAATCTTGAGTACTAAAGACCAGGTCACCTGTAAAACCTCCCTCAAAATGAATTTATCTGGTACATTTATCATGATTAGACCAGGGTTATGGATTTTTTTTTTCTTTTTGTTTTTCTTTTTTGAGACAGAGTCTCGCTCTGTCACCCTGGCTAGAGTGCTGTGGCGTCAGCCTAGCTCACAGCAACCTCAAACTCCTGGGTTCAAGCGATCCTCCTGCCTCAGCCTCCCAAGTAGCTGGGCCTACAGGCACGCACCACCATGCCTGGCTAATTTTTTCTATTTTTAGTTGTTTGACTAATTTCTGTCTATTTTTAGTAGAGACGGGTCTCGCTCTTGCTCAGGCTGGTCTCGAACTCCTGAGCTCAAACAATCCTCCTGCCTCAGCCTCCCAGAGTGCTAGGATTACAGGCATGAGCCACCATGCCCCACCAGGGGGTTATGGATTTTAGAATATGATAGAGTTATTTTTCTCATATTATATCAGGTGGAACATGGTATGCATATGATATCATTGATGATGTTAATGTTTACCATGTGCTTCGGGTAGTGTTTGCTAGATCTCCGAAAACTGAAATTACTGTTTTTCTCTTTACATACCCTATTCTTCAGAAATGGGAGGTCACTGTCTCACTCATCCCCAGAGGGGAGTAGGAGGCTAGTAATTAAGAACTCATCCTGGAGGGGGAAGTATTTACATATATTAATATATTTGGGATTCTCTTGCAAGGAAGTTCTTTTTTCCCTCCCTCATTTATTTATTTGTTTGTTCAACAATTTATATCAGTTAGAGCTCACGTACATCTAGTGTATATGTTAGATTATTGCTTAATACTACATGATCTATTTTGTTGTTCAGTTTATTCCAGCTGGGCATTTTGGAGCTTTCTCACATTGGCTGCAGTGTCCATTTGACATGGCCCCCTACTTTTATTTCTGAGTCCTTTCTTACTTTGTGGCACTATTTGAGCTCAAAGTTCAGTGTATATTTTTCCTGCCTCAGCCCTAAAATGAGCTGCTCATTCAAAGAGTGCCAATTCTCTTTTATTAGAGAATGGTATTTAGATACCCAAATCTGAGTGTTGCATGTGCTCATTGCTACTAGCATATCCTTGAAATTTTTTTTAAATTGCTTTTAGAAATTTTACTTTTGAGAAAAGACTGTTTTAGGAATTCTAAAATATGGGATATATGTTTCAGGAACAAAATCATTTGGACTTATACCTTGTCTTGAAGGATTTTAAGTTGAACTACAGAATAAATAATGGTGTGTGTGATGATCAAAGTAGAGCAATTTTCCTTCTGACATGGATTAAAAATTAGACTGTATGCTTGGCAGAGAATATGAAAGTCTGTTGATCTTTAAGAAGTCACTATTCCTTTTTTCCACTTTGGGTTGGAAATAAAAAAGGGGGGGTAGGTATAAAATTGACAAACAGATTTGAAATATATTGGTACATAAATGCCAGTACTGTTCTTTCCATAATATAATCCAGTAAACTCCAAATCTTGAAGAAGTCTGTGTTAAATATGGCACCCTTGCCATAGAGTTACAAAGGCTCAGGCAGTCTTTGGGACGCTCAGAAATCCCCTCACCTTTCAACACGCTGCTTCTGTAAATCTGAAATGGGCCTATGTCTAGAATTTAGGTTCACAGGGACTCTGAAGAATGCCCAAAATCATACATACATCTTGGTTTGGAATTTTAGTGGGATGATGGAAAATAAAAATTACAGAAAAGTCTGAAGAATCCCAGACTGGAAGGAAGAGTTTTCGGATTTCCTATGGTATAACCCAGAAACTATTAACCTTGAAGGAAACTTGAGTTCAACATAGAATGTGACAATTAGAGTCATAATGCATGAGAACCATGTCTAGAGAGGTGTATCTCTCTCTGTCCATTCTTAGATGACCAATAAAAACAGTGGTTACCAAGGAACCAAACAAAGTGAGTTACAACATAGCTGAAATTAGTGAGGAAAGAGAAAGGCATTTGTGGATATTATTATTGCTGGACTACCAAGTCTTCTAATTCTCCCTGTAGGCCTATAATAAAATTGAAATTCCTTACTACTTGTGTCCAGATGGAGTCATGGGACTATTTCTGATTGATGAGTTGTGAGCAGTTGTATGTTCCATGTCCAGAATGAGCATTTAATTTTCAGTATAAGACTCTCCAGAGCACTTTTTTCACTCTCCTATGCTACTATCAATATTTCAGATTTCTTTTCCCTTTCAGATAACTTTCTGTTATCCTGAGTGCCACAAGAAAGTAATGATAATGAAAGGCAGAATTCTAGTCTAACCCTTAAGGGACAAATAGTACAAGCAAGAAATGAAATCACTGAAATTTTGAGGTTGTTCTCTAAACATCTTAGGTCATCTTGACTAACATAGCAACAAAAGCTAAAAGCTATAAGATGACCTTCCCTTAATTCCAGGACAATATGTAGCTCTAAAAATATAACTCTGACTTGGGGAGAAATAATAGATGCATAATTCCAAAATTCTAAGTTTAACAAGAAGGGATATATTATTTGATAGTGTATCAAGGGCTAAATTATCATTAGTTAGCTTTAATATATTTTATTTGCTATATCTGCTGATATGTAAAAAAAGAAATGAGCCATCAAGCCACACAAAGTAATGGAGGAACTTTAAGTATATATTTCTAAGTGAAAAAAGCCGGTCAGGAAAAGCTACATATTGTATAATTCAAATTATATAGAAGTCTGAAAAAGGCAAAACTATAGACATAGTGAAAATATCACTGGTTGGAGAAGAGAAGAGGAATGAAAAGGTGAAGCATAGGGGATTTTTAGGATAGTGAACCTACTCTGTATGATACTGTAATGGTAGATACATGGCACTATGCATTTGTCAAATCCTGTAGAAATTTACAGCAAAAAGATTCAACCATAATGTATGCAGCTTAAGAAGAAAATAATGTAGAAAATCTGGGCTATCCTAGGAAAGAATGCAGGGTATGACAAACAAGAGAATCTAATAGCATGACAAATATGTGAAATATCTTCACTGAAGGTGGTGGGGGGAAAGGGTCTGACTTAAGTGCCAATAATTCAAACTAAGTTATGTAGAAACTCCACCCTAAAGGAAGGGGAGGCTTACTCCCCGTTACTTACATGTGGGCTGCATAGAGTGACTTCCTACCTCAGAATACAGTATGGAAAGGGAAGAAAAAAGAAAACTGATCACCCATGCAATCAAGGCCAACATCAACAGTCATAAATCATATTAAATGTATCTACTCTTGATATGATGCTATGAAAATAACATTTTACCTCTGTGTTGCTCCCCTCAAAATCCATAAGCTCAGTCTAGTTATGAAGAAACATCAGACAAATTCCAATAGAGCAGCAGCCTACAATATATCTGACGAATATTCCTCAAAACTGTCAGGGTCACTAAAATCAAGGAAAGTCAGAAACTGTCACTGCCAAGAGGAGCTCAAAGAGACATGACAACTTAATGTTACGTTTTATCCTTGATGGTGTACAGAACAGATAGAGGACATTAGGTAGAAACTAAAGTCTGAATAAACAATGGACCATAGTTAATAACAGTATCAACATTGCTTAATTACTTGTAAGAAATGTGAGGTGTTAATAATGGAAAAAATTGTGTTTTTCCAAACTATATACACAATTTTTCTAAAAAATCTAATTTTCTATAGAGTCTATTAGAGGTAGCATATACAGCTGAATCTCAAACTGTCATATTAATTTTCTTCTATTTCTTTTCTACTTTTATTTATTTTCTATCTCTATTGCTCTTGTATCTATCCATATATCTTAAAAGTCAGCCAAAAGACAATCTTGGTTAAGTGATAGTTGTGTTAAAATTAAGATTTCAACAAATCTTAAGTTCAGTTGAATATCACCATCATATAATAAAATTATTGGAACAGAAGATAAATATCTTAAATTTTGTAAAACCATAATTTTATTATAAATTTTTAGCAATTAACTTTACAGTTATAAATTACAGTACAGAAACCATAATTTCTCAGCACCGGTTGTTGCCAGATTATTACTCTTCTTATGGACAATACTGAATAGCCTTTCTTCCAACCAAGTTTAGTGGCCAAGCAAGCCATTTTTAATACAACTCACTTTTTTTCCTGATACTCTGTTTTCTTTCTTTGTTTTGAACCAAGTTTGGTTAATCTGGTATGATCTTGTTCATGATTTTTTTGTCTTTTCAGACAGTTAAGATTTAAGGTAACAAAAATAACTCCTATTTTAGTTTTAGTCTCACAAAATGTAGAATATTTATAAATAGGACCTTTTTCCAAAACTAATGGTTTAAATTTTAATTAAATTCTTAAAAATTCAATTTTAACTTAAAGGTATTGAAGTTTATTTTTAATGTTATAAATATTAATATATAAAATAATTATATAAAATTAGAATTATAATGCCTAAATACTATTATTTTATCAATTAATATCTTATAAATATTTGATGTGAAGGCTATGATATTCTTCACAAAATTATTTAACTAACGTACTCTCTACACACATGTTTAATTTTTAATTTACTTTGAAAGTTCTTTATGTTTTTTATAACAAGCAATTTTCATAATCATCATCTCAGCACTTGAAATAATATACATTTATCTGTCTACTGAATAATAAAATTACAACATAGAAAGAATATGGAGACATTTTACTCCAAATTACATATACAATATTGCCTTTATGTAAAAGTGAATATTTGATAATACTAATATGTTCAATAATATAACTTTTTTGTATCACTAAAGTTGTTAAATTTTACAAATCACTTATAATACAAATGTATTTGAATTAAAAATAATAATGATAATAAATTAAAATATAATTTTTATAATATTAGAAATGACATTGAGTAGGCATCTGCTCTGAGGTCTTCTAAAAACTGATTTGTCCAATTCTGAAACTAAAACTTAAAGATGTTTTGTATTTAAGTCTATTTATAATTCTTTTTGGAATGCTCATAACAATGTATCTGAAATCATATTTCCTAAAACACTAACTAGCATATTTGATGGTGAGATTTAAAGCAATACTCTATTCTTTGCAAATTTCTCTATCGTATTAATTTATTTTTATTTTTAAAATAAGCATGTGTGATTTTATAAAAATTCTAACATTGTAATTTTAAAATGTCATTCATAATACAATATGAAGAGTGTTTTCTCTAATAAGGGGTTGCAATGTCCTTATTCAAAGCTTGTAATCAGAAAGGTCAAGTGAAATTAGTAACTGTATTTGTATTTACAAGATACTAAACAATTACTCACAAGTAGGCTAATTTTATAGTAACTTAGTGCCATGTCGAGATTAATCCTTTTCTTGAATGTGTTGTGTAGATTGGTGTTTGTCAGTTGATTGTGGAATTGAACAGTTTAATCGCTTTCTTTTCTTTATTGAAGGCAGGAAGAGTTGGAAATGAAGTTTTAAGAAGTCACAATTTACAGATACCTTTTTGTCTGTAACATTAGCAAAGTTCTTCATTAAATTATCATGCCACTGTTCACAAAAGAAAACATAGACTTTAGATTAAAGGACTGAATAAGGAGGCTAAACAAAAAACAAACCAGTGTTGTTATCTTTAAGACAAATAGTAATGCCAGAATTTTGACATGTTCTAGTGCAATATGTATGCTAACATGTAATATTTCATCATTTTTAAAGGTTGAAATTGTAAACATAAGATATAAACTATTTAAATTATTTCATTAGGCATTTATTTTGTTCAACGGTATATATTAACATTACTCAAATTTTATTTTGTAATGTAATATTTTGCTAAAATTCATTTCTAATTCCAGATAAGCAAAATCAAAGTAATGGAACTTCAAACTATGACTACCTATGTTATCTTCAGTTGCTCTTCTATGTAACATTATAAGCAGGAATGAAGAGATTTATGTTGCCAATTATGTCACCATTTATGTTGTGTTGCAAACTTAGAATTTAGAGCACAGAAACTTGCTGAAAAAATACATGTGTAAGGCTGAGCACGGTGGCTCACGCCTGTAATCCTAGCACTCTAGGAGGCTGAGGTGGGCGGATCGTTGGAGCTCAGGAGTTCGAGACCAGCCTGAGCAAGAGCGAGACCCCGTCTCTACTAAAAAAAGAAAGAAATAATATGGACAGCTAAAAATATAGAAAAAAATTATCCGAGCATCGTGGTGCATGGCTGTAGTCCCAGCTACTCGGGAGGCTGAGGCAGAAGGATCGCTTGAGCTCAGGAGTTTGAGGTTGCTGTGAGCTAGGCTGATGCCATGGCACTCACTCTAGCCCGGGCAACAGAGTGAGACTCTGTCTCAAAAAAAAAAAAAAAAAAAAAAAAAATACATGTGTAAATAAAATGAAGAAACTAAAACACCCAAACATTTTCAGAATTTTGATTTCTGCTCGTATCTTTTTAAACTTTGTTTCTTTTGACATATGCCGATGGTCTTCGTCTGTTACAAAGTTGAGTACTTAGCTAATATATGTTCAGTCCTTTCTCCTTTCTCTTCTCTAGGTTTTTTTTTTTTCTCATGAAATATTAGCTTATTTTTTCTTTCTTTTTTTTTTTTACAAGTATGCAGGGAAGCAATTCCATCATGCATAGTTGCTAGAAATGTAAATCATTCCCTTCTATTTTGAGGCCACCACATATAAATCCTTTTAAAGTGTGCATGTATTTGATCATCAATCCCATCTCTATACATACTAAACAAATAGTTATGTGTATGTGCTATGAATTTTCCCTAAGGATATATAATCACATTGCTGTTAATATAAAGGGAAAAAAAGGAAATAATATAAATACTCTAATTTCCAATTTGAAGGAATTAAGTTATGGTATAATCATACAAGATTTCCTTGAATTTCCATGAAAACATCTAACAACATGCAACAATGTATACTATATATTAGTGTAGAAGAAGATCAGATTAAGATTAATGATAAATTAATGCAAAATATTCTGTACATAAGAACAAAGAATATAAAATGCTCAACTAACCTTAAAATTTTTAAGAAATTTTAAGACTCAATTGGAATGCTTACATAGAAAGAAGATAGAACCATATAGCTCTGTCACTAGCTAGGTATATGATCATCAACATCACTTAACTTTTTTGAGCATCAGTTTTCTTAAGCATTAAAATTGGAATAAAGATATGAGGACATATATTAACTTCACAGATTTTTGTGAATACATTAATTGAGGTAATCCATATTTTAATTTATTTTTACATAAATTCTTTATTGAGGTATAATTTATATACAAAAATTACACATAATTATTGTACATATTTTGATGAATTTGAACATATATATATATATCACCATATGATTATGGTGATACTATCACCATAATCAAGATACTAAATATATATATCCATCACCTCCAAAATTTCCTTGGATTCTTTTTGTGTTTATATATCATAAGAACACCTAACGTGGGATCTATCCTCTTAACATATTTCAACTTCCCTAAAAGAAATACTTTAGACACAATATATTTAACACAGTTTATTTGAGCAAAGACTAATTCATAAATCTGGTAGTACTCAGAACCGGAAGTTCAGAGAGCTTTCCCCACAGCGTGAGCAGTAAGCTTTTATAGGCTGAATGTAGAAGGAAAGCACAGAAATCACCTGCCTCGCTAGAGCAGGTATCCGCTTTATTTGGTCTGATCAGTCGGCTGCCTGTGATTGGCTAAAGCATGTCTGTTTGTGATTGGTTAAAATTCAGCCATTTCTTACAGAATATATACTCCTAAATTAAATCTTGGTTTGCTTTCATGCTCAGTTAGATTACAATTTGTTGTGTAGGACTTACACTATAAAGACAGCCTCAGGCTAATGGAATCCCATTTATTTAATTTAACAAAGAGCACAAAATTCTATTGTAAACCATGTATGTTGTGCAGCAGATATCTAGAACTTATTCATCTTGCATAACTGAAGTTATATCCATTCAGCAACAATTTCCCATTTCCTTCTCCACCTGATATCTGTAAACCACCATTCGATTATCTGTTTAACTATTTTAAATACTTCATATAAATGGATTCATGCGGTATGTGTCCTCCAGTGACTGACATTTCACTTGGCATAGTATCCTATGGATTCATTTATGTTTTCAGAAATTGTAGGATTTTCTTCTTCTTTAAAAGTGAATAATATTCCACTGTACATATAGGTAAAATTTCCTTTATTCATTAATTTATTGATGGACATTTGGGTTATTCCTCTATCTTTTTTTCCATATCTTGCTAGTTTCAGTTATTGTATCTTGAATAATGCTGCAGTGAACATGGAGTGAAGATAGCCCCTTGAGATTCTGATTTCAATTCTTCCAGATAAATAACGAAAAGAGGGATTGCTGGATCATATGAAACATTTACACACTACTTTTATATTTTTGAGTTCTATTTTGTTTTCCATAATGGCTACAGCACTCTCATTTTCACCAATAGTTTATAAGGGTTCTGATTTTTCCACATCCTCATCAACATTAATTATTTTTTTTATAATAGCAATCCTAACATGTGTGAGGTGATGTCTCATTGTAATTTTGATCTGCATTTCTTTGATGACTAGTGATGTTGATCATTCTTTTTGTATACCTGTTGGCTATTTGATTGTGTTATTTGGAGAAACGTCTATTTAAGTCTACGTCCATGTGTTAATGGGGCTATTTTTTTTTTCTGTTGAGTTGTAGGAGATTCTGACAAGTATACTGACAATGATTTCTTGGATTTACGATCAGAAACACTAGCAACAAAACCAAAAATATAAAAGTGGGGCTACATCGTACTAAAATGCTTCTGCACAGCAAAAGAAACAGAGTAAAAAGGCAATCTAGGCCGGGCGCGGTGGCTCACACCTGTAATCCTAGCACTCTGGGAGGCCGAGGCGGGTGGATCGCTCGAGGTCAGGAGTTCGAGAACAGCCTGAGCAAGAGCGAGACACCGTCTCTACTAAAAATAGAAAGAAATTATCTGGACAACTAAAATATATATATAGAAAAAATTAGCCGTACATGGTGGTGCATGCCTGTAGTCCCAGCTACTCGGGAGGCTGAGGCAGGAGGATCGCTTAAGCCTAGGAGTTTGAGGTTCCTGTGAGCTAGGCTGACGCCACGGCGCTCACTCTAGCCCAGGCAACAAAGTGAGACTCTGTCTCAAAAAAAAAAAAAAAAAAAAAAAAAGGCAATCTACAGAAGAGGGGAATATATTTGCAGACCAACTTTTCTGCTTTTGTCTAATGCATTTTGCATTGCTCACATTTTATTGTATAATATTTGGGTATCACTCCTTTTTAGTTTCCATTGTGATTTTATCTTTAACCCACTATTTATTTGGGGCTATGTTGTTTAGTTTCCAACAGTATGATTAGATTTTACATTTATTTCTTTGTTTATTTTGAGGTCCTATAATTGTATCATGTTCATTATTTACAGACTCCTATCATTTACCTTACTCTGGGTTCAACACACTTTTCAAAATCAAAAGTTGTTCTTAGTACCCCAGACCCCAGTAGAATGTGTAGCCACCCTCCACTTTCTCTATACTGTAAGTCTTTTTAGTTATATGGAAGACCATCTCATTTTGCCTTTCCCAACTTTAAAATCCTCTTTAAATTTTCTGTCTTACGGTATTGATTCGTGAGCTCCTTCCCTCCATATATCTTCTATGTTTCAGTGTATTTTTCAATATTTACCATAAGTCCACAATACATATAGCAATTAATTATTCATCTATAAATATAAGTTCTTTAACAGTATCTAACTTTATGGTATTACATTTGGGATACTTACCCTTATAGTCACTATTTTTCTTTGAAATTTGATACAATTAACATATATCCTTGAATTTAAAATATCATTTTTAATACTCACTCTCATGTACCACTACCACTAAATGGCCACACTTAGAACTTTCATTTTAGATTTAGTGAAAGATCATATATAGACTTATTTGGGTATTTAATAATTTTATTTTGCCATCGAAAAATTTTGTTTTATTTTATTTTAATTCCAAGAGATTTATGGATTACAAGTGGTTTTTTGTTACATAAATGAATTCTGTAGTGGTGATGTCTGGGCTTTCATGTACCTGTCATTTGAAGATCCCAGCTGTCTCTCCCATTCAACACTCCCCACTTCTGAGTCTCCAGAGTCCATTAGACCACTCTGTATGACCATACCTACTGATGGTGTAGCTCCCACTTATAAGTGAGTACATGAAGTATTTGCTTTTCCCTTTCTGAGATCCTTTTCTTGGGATAATGGCCTCTAATTCCATCCAAGTTGCTGTGTAAGACACTATTTCATTCTTTTTTATGGCTGAGTCATATCCCATGGTGCATATATATATATATATACACACACACACACACACACACACACACACACACACACACCGCATTTTCTTTATCCATACAATCATCAGTTGATGAGCACTTAGGTTGATTCTGTATCTTTACAATTATGAATTGTGCTGAAATAAATATACGAATGCAGGTGTTTTTTTGATATTATGACTTATTTTGCTTTGAGTAGATACCCAGTACTTGGGTTGCTGGATCAAATTCCTTAATACTTCGAAAGTGACTTTTTAATGTAAAACACTTATTTAGTTAACAATATCAAAAAGTTTATCATACCTAGTAATATTTGGAAATCACCATTTTTACATTTCCTGTTTTCCATTTCTACCTCAAGAATTTTGTGTGCATGAAGTATAATCTAGTACTTCTTTATATTTTCTATAATTAATTGGCTTTACAACATATACAGTCTTCCTCAAGAACTCTTTTGAACATTTAAATTGTCTTAAAAAATCACATATCTGACAATTTATATTTAATTCAGCATTTATACATTGTTACTTCCTTATATAATTTTAATTACAATATTGATGTGTAGTATGTGAAAATTTTTTCCCATTCTGTAAAATCAGCAAGAAAAAATCAAACAATCCTATCAAAAAATGGGCAAATGACATGAATAGAAATTTTTCAAAAGAAGACATAAGAATGGCCAAAAAACGTATCAAAAAATGCTCAACATCCCTAATCATCAGGGAAATGCAAATCAAAACCACAATGAGATACCACTTAACTCTGGTGAGAATGGCCTTTATCAAAAAATCCCAAAACGACACATGTTGGCGTGGATGCGGAGAGACAGGAACACTCATACACTGCTGGTGGGAATGCAAACTAGTGCAACCCCTATGGAAAGCAATATGGAAATACCTTAAACAGATTCAAGTAGACCTACCATTTGATCCAGCAATCCCATTATTGGGCATATACCCAGAAGAACAAAAGTCATTCTTTAACAAAGACACCTGTACCTGAATGTTTATAGCAGCACAATTCACAATCGCAAAGATGTGGAAACAACCCAAGTGCCCATCAATCCACGAATGGATTAGTAAACTGTGGTATATGTATACCATGGAGTACTACTCAGCTATAAGAAATAACAATGATACGACATCCCTTTGGTTCTCCTGGAGAAAGCTGGAACCCATTATATTAAGTGAAGTATCTAAAGAATGGAAAAACAAGCATCACATGTACTCACCAGAAAACTGGTTTCCCTGATCATCACCTAAATGTACATCAGGGAAGGATACCAATTGGATATCAGACTGGGATGGGGGTGGGGGGAGGGGATGGGTGTATCCCTACATGACGAGTGCGTTGCACACCCTCTGGGGAATGGTCATGCTTGAAGGTGCAGACCCAGGGAGGTGGGGGGGGAGGGGATGGAGGTATGACTACATGATGAGTGCCAGGCGCACTGTCTGGAGAATGAGAACGGACGCCCTTGGGACTCTGACTCGGGGGGATGGGCGGGACATGGACAATGTATATGACCTGAACTTATGTACCCCCATGATGAGCTGAAATAAAAAAAATAATAATAATAAAAAATAAATAAAAAATAAAAAATCCTTACAGTGAAAAAAAAACAATATTGAACTTTAAAAAATAAAACTATAGGGATTTGTAATATAGTAGTGCAATGTAAAGATCTCTATGGCTGAGTAGAACTCCATAGCATACATATACCACATTTTATTAATCCACTCATGTATTAATGGGCACTTGGGTTGTTTCCACGTCTTTGCAATTGTGAATTGTGCTGCTATGAACATTTGAGCGCAGATGTCTTTTTTATAAAATTCCTTTCTTTTCCTCTGGGTAAATACCCGGTAGCGGGATTACTGGAGCAAATCGTACTTCTACTTTTAGTTCTCTGAGTTAACTCCGTATTACTTTCCACAGAGGTTGTACTAGTTTGCAGTCCCACCAACAGTGTATGAGTGTTCCTATCTCTCCACATCCATGCCAACATTTATTGTTTTGGGACTTTTTGATAAAAGCCATTCTCACTGGAGTTAAGTGATATCTCATTGTGATTTTGATTTGCATTTTGTATTATGCTGGATGGAGCTACAGCCCATTCTTCTAAGTATCACAAGAATGGAAAAACAAGCACCACATGTACTCACCATTAAATTGATATTAATTGATCAACCTTTATGTGCACATATGGAAGTAACATTCACCAGGAGTCAGGCAGGTGGGAGGGAAGGGGAGGGGATGGGTAAAATCACACCTACTGGGTGCAGTGCACACTGTCTGAGGGTTGGGCAAGCTTGTAGCTTTGACTCAGGAAGTGCAAAGACAATATATGTAACCAAACCGTTTGCACCGCAGTAATATTCTGAAAAAAATATCTCTATCCTCAATTCTGTTTTCTAAAGCTGATTTCTGATAAAAATATGGGATAGTCATTTGGATACTTTGCCATGTTTCACTAGCAAAGTGTAAAATGTAGAATAATATAAGTTTATTGTACTTTTCTGTGAATACAGTATATGTCATATGTATATATGCGTAATACATAATATTATAAAATAAAACATACCAAAAATTGCTATATAATTTGATTTTTACCATTCATAATTTATATTGAAATTTAAATATGCACTACATATAAATTATTTAAATCATACTCATTGTTGAATAGTATTTTGTCATTAGATGTGCTGAGGTCTATCCAGATACTACAAGATATTCAAACCTCCTCTCCTGTTATCATGTTATCATTCAGCCATAGTTAACAATGCTAAAGTGAACATATCTGTACAAATATTTCAATGCATTTGTTGGAAGGAGTCTATAAAATAAATCCTTAAATATAAAATAACTGAATCTTAATGTATATACATCTTTATTTCATACAATTATTGCTTAGTTGGCCACCAGAGAGCTTGTGGTAAATTGTGCTCACAACACGCAGGACAGGAGAGTGCAGCGCGTAGCTATAGGATGTGGAGACTTTCAGATTTGTACCAAGCTGATCAGAGAGCATATACCATTAATGTTTAATTATTTTTCTCTAATTACTACATTTGCATATTTTATGTTTACATTTAAATATTTTCTTTTGTGAAAAAAGTGTGTTCAATCACTTTGTTCAGTTTTGTAGAGTTTGTTCCACTTACAGAAAGTTAAGAAAATATCTATAATCTTGATGTATGAATAAAATTGTACATGACGTATAGGTTTTTTTGGTAAAAGATGTATCTCAACACTCTCAGCATTTTATTCTTATATTTTTACATTACATTTGATGAAGAAATTTCTAAAGGAAGATTGATGCATAGATATTCTTTCTTTGTAGAGTATGTATATATCCATTTAAGGTGAGCAAGATTTATTTTCATGTTTAAATTCTCTGAAGGACTATTTTAAGTATTTCTCAGCATCCTCGCTAACATCTGTTGTTTTCCATTTTTTTGGTTATAGTCATCATGGTAGATTTTTACTTTATAATCTCATTTTTTATCTCTTATTTTATAGAATTTAACTCCTCTTTGAGATCACAAAGTAGATACTATATAAAAATTATGTCTCCAATGATAGCTCTGTTCAAAGCATTTTCTTCCTCTTAGGATTGTTTAGAATCTTTTTTAAAGTTATTCTGTTTCCACAGACACTCCTTAGAATTTTTACAATCACTCATATATACTCAAGCATGACATCTGGTGGGAAAAAAAAATTCTACTTTGTGATTATATTGCGCTTGATGGCCTATGCTTTCCATCAGTAAACAAACTAATTTGTCATAAATGACTTAAATGCAAATATTTTTTAAAAATTTTCTACATATCCTTAGTGCACTCAAGTGACTATCTTTGGAATCAATATTTGTACATGAATTTCAGAAAAGAGAACTACACTGTTGTTTCCTTCCATTTGTAATAAATTCTAAGCGTTATCTTTTCGCTATGGACAAAGAATAGAAATAGTAATAATTACTCAGATCAGTTGGAAACACACAATATACAGATGGGAAATTTAAAAGCCTATATTGTAGATCTAAACTAAGTATACATCAAAAATGAACTATACTAAAAATGATAGAATAAAACAGTGAAAGAATTGCTATTAAAAACATCACACTTGAAGCTCAGACTCGGGGGGGGATGGGGGTGCATGGGCAATATATATAACCTGAACTTTTGTACCCCCATAATAAGCTGAAATAAAAAAAAAAAGAAAAAAAATGTTTTCAATCTTTACTTGAAATACATAAATACATTTAGAGATTTTCTCATTTTGAATTAGAAATTATAAAAATTTTCTAATATTAGGAGAGCATATATATTACTGCCTAAGTATCTATTATTTCTTAAAATGCTTATGCACTAAAAATTTAGTATGTGCATGTCAATAACAATAACAACCTAGTAAAAACTGAAGTTGCCTACAGGGAACTGGGTAATAGACATTTATTGGTAAATTTCTACAAACATAAGTATCTGAGTAAATGGATTGGAACAGAGAAATACAAAGCAAACGAAAACATTCTTAGTATTTCATAACATTATATGTTTTTTATAAAATATATGATACCAATTTATTATAGATTATATTAAAAACATAATAATAAAATAAATACCCATAAATCCACTTGTGAATTAGGTGAAAAATTTTAATTGACTCTACTCTGTTTCTTTCCATGCTATTTTCCTGAAACACCTCAGAAACTCCACAGACCACAACAATGTTTTTATCAGACCTATGTTTTCTTAGTTTTATACATGTAATATACACTTGAATAATATTAATTTAGCTTTTTATTCTAAATGAAGTTTAATTGAAGTTTCAATTGAAAAATAATGATTGTACATATTCATGGGGTGCATAATATTTCCATATATATAATGTATGGTGATCAGTTCAGGGATATTAGCATATCCATTATCTCAAACATTTATCATGTCTTTGTGTTGAAAGCATTCACTATCCTTCTTATAACCATTTGTGAGTTTTTTTTCCAGCATGTTGTGGGGGGTACAAATGTTTAGATTAGATATATTGACTTTGCCCCCACTGAGTCAGAGCATCAAGCATGTCCATCCTCCAGGTGGTGCACGCCATACCCATTAGGTGTGAATATACCCATCCCCTCCTCCCTGATACCACCTGCCTGAAACCTGATGAATGTCACTATTTGGGCACATAAGTATTGGCACCAATTTGATGGTGAATACATGTGGTGTTTGTTTTTCCATTCTTGGGATACTTGGCTTAGTAGAATGGGCTCCAGTTTTATTCAGGATAATACAAGAGGTGCTAGATCATCATTAATTTTTGTGGCTGACTAGAACTCCATGGTATACATATATCACGTTTTATTAATCCACTCATGTGTTCATAGGCACTTGGGTTGTTCCACATCTTTGCATTTGTGAATTGTGTTGCTATCAACATTCGAGTGCAGATGTCTTTTTTATAGAATGTCTTTTGTTCTTTTGGGTAGATGCCCAATAATGGGATTGCTTTCATCAAATGGTAGTTCTACTTGTATCTCTTTGAGGTATCTCCATATCACTCTCCACAGAGGTTGTATTAGTTTGCAGTCACACCAGCAGTGTATGAGTGTTCCTGTCTCTCTGTGTCCAGGCCAAAATTTACTGTTTTGGGACTTTTTGATAAACTCCATTCTCACTGGAGTTAAGTGACATTTCATTGTAGTTTTGATTTGCATTTCCCTGATGATTAAAGATGTTGAGCATTTTTGTTGGCCATTAGTCTGTCTTCTTTTGAACAGTTTCTGTTCATGTCCTTTGCCCATTTTTTGATAGGGTTGTTTGATTTTTTTTCTTGCTGATTTTCCTGAGTTCTATATAGATTCTAGTTATCAGTCCTTTATCAGATGTGTAGAATGCGAATATTTTCTCCCATTCTGTAGATTGCCTGTTTACTCTCGTCATAGTTTCCATAGCTGTGCAGAAGCTTTTTAATTTGATTGGGTCCCATTTATTTATTTTTGTTGTTACTGTAATTGCCTTTGGGGTCTTACTTTCGTCCAGAATTCTTATAGTTTCATGTCTTAGGCTTAAGTCTGTTATCTCCTGTGAGTTGATTTTTGTGAGAAATGAAAGATGCAGATCCTGTTTCAGTCTTCTACATGTGGCTATCCAGTTTTCCCAGCACCATTTATTGAATAAGGATTCTTTTCCCCAGTGTATGTTTTTGTCTGCTTTTCAAAGATTAGCTGGCTGTATGAGGATGGTTTTATATCTGGGTTCTCAGTTCCGTTCCATTGGTCTATGTCTCTGCTCTTGTGCCAGTACCATGTTGTTTTATTTACTATAGCCTTGTAGTGTAGCTTGAAGTCTGGTAAATTGATGCCTCCCAATTTGTTCTTTTTGCTTAAGATTGCTTTTACTATACAGGGTCCTTCTGGTTCCATATGAAGTGTAGAATTATATTTTCTAGATTTGCAAAAAAATTATATTGGTATTTTAATAAGGAGTGCATTGAATCTGTAGATCTCCTTGGGTAGTATAGACATTTTAACAATGTTGATTCTGACAATTCATGAGCATGTTATTGTTTTCCATCTGTTTACATCCTCTACTATTTCCTTCCTCAGTGTTTCATAGTTTTTCCTGTAGAAGTCTTTTACCTCCTTAGTTAAATATATTCCTAGGTATTTTATTTTCATTGTTGCTATTGTGAAGGGTATTAAGGCTTTGATTTGGTTCTCAGTCTGACTGTTTTTTAGCATTTAGGAATGCTACTGATTTCTGTACATAGATTTTGTAACCTGAGACTTTGCTGAATTTGTTTATCAATTCCAGTAGTCTCATGGCAGAATCTTTGGCATTTTCTAGGTATAAGATCATATCATTAGCAAAGAGCAATAGTTTGACCTCTTCTGCCCCCATTTGGATGCCCTTAATTTCCTTCTCTTGTCTGATTGCTCTGGCTAGGACTTCTAACACAAAGTTGAATGGAAGTGATAATAGATGGCAAATTTGTCTGGTTCCAGTTTAAGTGGGAATGCTTTCAATTTTTCCCTGCTCAGTATGATATTGACTATGTGTTTGTCATATATCGCTTTTATTGTTTTTAGGTAAGTCCCATCTATGCCTATCTTCTTAAGCATTCTTATCATAAAAGGGTGCTGAATTTTGTCAAATGCTTTTTCTGTCTATTGAGAGGATCATATAGTCTTTGTTTTTACTTCTATTTATGTTTTGAATTACATTTATAGATTTGCATATGTTAAAACATTCTTGCATGTCTGGGATGAAGTCTACTTGGTTGTGATGGATTTTTGTTTTATAAGCACCTGAATTTGGTTTGCTAGGATTTCATTAAGAATTTTTGCATCTATATTCATAAACAATATTGGTCTGTAGTTTTCTTCTTTTTGTGTGTCCTTTCCTGGTTTTGGTATCTGAGTGATATTGGCTTCATAAAACATGTTGGGGAGGATTCCTCCTTTCTCAATGTTACAGAATAATTTCTGCAGGATAACCACCTGTCCTTCTTTGTAGGTCTGGTAAAATTCGGGTGTGAAACTATCCAGTCCAGGACTTTTCTTTTTAGGAAGGATTTTTGTTATTGCTTCAGTTTCAGTACTTGATATTGGTCTGTTTGAGAATTCTGTTTCTTTCTGATTGAGCCTAGGGAGTCTGTGTGTTTCTAAGAATTTGTCCACTTCCTCCACATTTTCAAATTTATGCACATACAGGTTTTTATAGTATTCATAGATGATAGTTGGTATTTCCATGGTATCAGTTGTAATTTCTCCTTTTTCATTCCTGATTGAGCTTATTAGAGTCCTTTCTTTTCTGCTTCTCATTAACCTAGCAAGAGGTGTGTCAATATTGTTTATTTTTTCAAAGAACCAACTTTTTGTTTTATTAATCTTCTGTATAACTTTTTTATCAATTTTATTTAGTTCTTCTCTGTTCTTTGTTATTTCTTTTCTTCTGCTGGGTTTGGGGTTGGTTTGCTCATCCTTTTTCAGTTTTTTGAGATGATTTATTAGATTGTTGATTTGTGACCTTTGTGTCTTTTGGATGGAGGCATTTAGGGATATAAATTTTCCTCTCAGGACTCTTTTACCTGTGTCCCACAGATATTGATAACTTGTGTGTCCTTTTTCATTTACTTCAAAGAATCTTTTGATTTCCATCTTAATTTCCTCCTTAACCCAATAATTGTTCAGCAGTAGGTTGTTTAGTTTCCATGACTTTGTGTAGAGATGAGAGTCTCTGTTGGAGTTGATTTCTAATTTTATTCCACTGTGGTCTGAGAAGATGCATGGTAGAATTTCTATTGTTTTAAATTTGTTGATACATATTTTGTGGCCTAGGATATGGTCAGTCTTAGAGAATGTCCCATAAGCTGATGAGAAAAACATGTATTCAGTGGTTTGGGGGTAGAATGTTCTGTAAATATCTGTCAGGCCCATTTGTTCTGGAGTTCTGTTTAAGTCCATTGTTTGCCTTTGTTTATTTTCAGTTTGGAGGATCTGTCCTGCTCTGTCAGAGAGGTGTTGATGTCCCTGGCTTTATGATGCTACTGTTTATCATTTTGTTTAGACCAAGTAGGATTTGCTTTACAAACCTGGGTGCACCTGAGTTAGGTGCATAAATATTTATAATTGTTATGTCTTCTTGTTGAATTGTACCCTTCACAATTATATAGTGACCATCTTTGTCTTTGATTACTTTTGTTGATTTGAAGACTAAGTTATCTGAAATCAGAACTGCTATGCCAGCTTTCTTTTTGCTTTCATTTGTATGAAATATTGTTTTCCCATTCCTTCATCTTGAGTCTGAATGTATCCTTGTGGGTTATACATTTTTCCTGAAGACAGTAGATATAAGCATGTCCATTATCTCAAACATTTATCATTTCTTTGTATTGAAAGCATTCAGTATCCTTCTTATAGCTATTTGGAACTATGAATATATATTATTGTTAACTATAGTCATCATATATTTATTATTTTGAGATTTAAAGTGATAGCATAAATATAATAGTCTTTGCTATGTGCATTTCCCCCTTGCATTACATTTCTCAGATCTCTCCCATGTTGTCACTTATAAAGATAGTTCAATTTTCACTCTTGCAAAATATTCTATTGTGTGGATATCCTAATACTAATTAACAATATTTGGGGCTGTTATAGGAATTATCACTATTAGCTTTCTTGTACCTGTCTTCTCCCAAATATATGCAAGAGTTTCTCTAGGGCATGCACCTAAAGGAGAATTTGCTAATTCATGGTGTATTTGTAGTTTTAAATGTAATTAAAAACTATTCTACAAAATAGTCACCAAGATTTATATTCTACAAACAGTGTATGAGTTTTTGTTACCTCATACCTTAAGTAAAATTTTGTATTTCCCACTTATGTGAATAATGTGATCATGTAATTATGTTAATAATCATGTCTGTGATTTTTAATCCTCAGTTTATCAGGAAAAATATTCAACAAACTGGATCCAGTGAATCTCTTTTATTATTTTTAAAAATATATGTTAAATAATTTTATAAATACTTTCAGCAGTAACAAACAACTTTATTAAAAATTCTAATAAGAATTTAGACAAAACAATATCAAATTTTGCTCCATATTTTCCTAGTTTTGAAGGCTAATATTATATGAATACAACTAATTGCTCTTCAGCTATCACTTAAGAACCTTGAACATATATATCTGGTAAGTAGTGATTCTAAATTTTAGATAAATCTCATATGGGGTCTATCTTATCACTACTTCTGGTTATTCTTTTTGTGCTTACATCATCAAAATGCAATAATGATTTCATATTTCAAATATAACTCTAATAGTTTATACTTATTATTACTCCTATACTTTTTCTTGCATTAGCATTTTGAAAACACAATACTTTCAAAAATTTCATTAGATTACAATTTTAGGAAAAGATAATTATCTTCTGCTCTAAACTTGCAAAACATGTTTAACTTTATATTTATAAAAAATTATAATGATTAGTCCAATATGTCTTTCATTTCTACATTACCTATTTCTTTCCAATAATCTTTTCCTACACTCCTGCCTTCAGTATCTGTACAATTACAAACTGAATCAAGTAAATTTGGTACATAGATATCATAAAAGATAAAAGTACTATATACTGTCACAACTCTTTTAGAAAAATGGAATGATCTAAGTTTTTTTCACAAAATGTTAGGTGATACACACACACACAGACACAGACACATGCCAGGTTTTCTTTATCCACCCATAGATTGATGGGCACTTAGGTTGATGGCACATCTTTGCAATTGTGAATTGTGCTGTGATGAACATTCTAGTGCAGGTGTCTTTTTGATAGGATGACTTCTTTTTCTTTGAGTAGATACCCAGCAGTGGGGTTCCTGGATCGAATGGTAGATGTGCATACATTTCTTTGAGCAATCTCCATACTGTTTTCCATAGAGGTTGTATTACTTCGAAGTTCCATTAACAGTGTATAAGAATTCCTTTTTCTCTGCATCTTCACCAGTATCTCTTGTTTTTTTGCCTTTTAATAATGGCTATTCCAATAGGGCTAAGGTGGTATCTACTTTCTTTATTGATTAGTGATGCTCTTATCTTTTTCATATGTTTGCTGGCCATTTGTCTATCTTCTTTTGAAAAACTACTGTTTATATCTTTTGCCCACTTTTTGATTTTTTTTTCTTTTTGCTGTTTCATTTTCTTTTAGCTACTGTAAATGGTATTCAGTTCCTTATTTGACTCTAACAACTGTCAAAACTTGACAGTTATTAGTATATAGAAATGCTACTGATTTGTGGGCATTGACTTTGTAGCCTGAGACTTTGCTAAATTTATTTATCAAATCTAGGATTCTTTTGGTAGAGTATTTAGGGTTTTCTAGGTGTAAGATCATATTTTCAGCAAATAGTGATTGTTTGACCTCCTCTTTTCTGACTTGCCTTTTATTTATTTATTTCTAGTTCTTCCTGATTCAGGTTTGGGAGGTTGTATGTTTCCAGGAATTTATCAATTTCATTTGGGTTTTCTAGCTTGTGTGCATAGAATTTTTCATAGTATTTACAGATGATACTTTGCATTTGTATAGTATCAGGTATAATGTCTCCTTTCTTATTTCTGATTGAGTTTATTTAAGTCCCTTCTCTTCTATTTCTGGTTAATCTGGCTAGTGTCTATCAATTTTGTTTATCTTTTCAAAGAACCAACTTTTTTTCATTGAATTGGAAGCATTCCCCCTAAGAATCAGAACAAGACAAGGATGCCCACCGTCACCACTTCTATTCAACATAGAACTTCAAGTCCTAGCCAGAGCAATCAGGCAAGAGAATAAACCAATGGAACAGAATAGAGAAAATACATCCATACATTTACAGTTAACTCATTTTCAGCAAAGCTGCCATGAACATACACATTGAAAAAAGGATAATCTTTTCAATCAACGGTGCTAGGAAAACTGTATACTCATATGCAGCAGAATGAAACGAGACCCCTATCTCTCACCGTATACAAAAATCAAATCAAAATGCATTAAAGACTTAAATCTAAGACCTAAAACTATGAAACAACTATAATAAAACATTGGGGAAACATTGCATTGGTCTGGGCAAAGATTATTTTCAGTAAGACTTCTAAAGTACAGGTAACCAAAGCAAAAATGGACAAATGGGATTACATAAACCTAAAAAGCTTCTGCACAGCAGAAGAAACAAGCAACAAAGTGAAGAAACAACCAACAGACAGGATATTTTCAAACTATCCATCTGACAAGGTATTAATAACCAGAATATATAAGAAGCTCAAACTCAATAGTAAAAGCTCAACTAATCCAATTACAAAATGGGCAAAAGATCTGAATAGATATTTCCCAGAAGAAGACATAAAAACAGCCAAAAGACATATGAAAAAATGCTCAACACCACTAATCATCAGACAGATGCAAATCAAAACTACAATGAGATATCATCTCACCCCAGTTAAAATTGCTTTTTATCAAAAAGACAGGCAATAACAAATGCTGGCAAGAAATCAGAGAAAGGGGAACACTCAAACTGTTGATGAGAATGTAAATTAATACAGCCAATATGGAGAACAGTATAGAGGTTCCTCAAATATCTATAAATGGAACTACCATATGATTTAGCAACCCCACTGCTGAGTATATATCCCACCCCCCCAAAAGGAAATCAATATGTCAAAGAGATATCTGCACTCCAATGTTTGTTGCGGCACTATTCACAACCACCAAGATTTGGAAACAACCTAAGTGTCCATCAGTGGATGAATGGATGCAGAAAATGTAGAAAATATACACAATAGAATATTATTCAATCATACAAAAGTATGATGTCCTGTCATTTGCAACAACATGGATGGAACTGGAAGACATTATATTAAGTGACATAAGCCGGGCAAGAAGAAAACTATGTTGCATGTTCTCAGCCATCTGAGGGAGCTAAAAAAAAAAAGAAGAGGACCTCGTGAAGATAGAGATCAGAATGCTGGCTACCAAAGGCTGAGCAGGAAAGCCGGGAGGGGGCAATGAACTGGGGATGTGTACAAAAATACAGTTAGATGGAATGAATAAAATCTAGTATTCTAGAACACAATGGGGTGACTATAGCTAAAAACAATTCATTGACAATATAAAGGAGGAGAATTGGAATGTTCCTAACAGAGAAATGGTAAATGCCTGAAGTGACAGATACTCCAGTTACTCTGGTTAGGTCATTACACACTTCATGCCTGTATGAAAACATCACATGTACCTCATAAATACGTGCAGCTGCTAAGTATCTATCATTGAAAATTTTTTAAAAAATAAAAAGTTAAAACCAAATAATAGTTGATGTATATATATCTTAAGTCACCTCTTTACACTGGTAAGTGCAAAAGTTTCAAAGTGCAAAGTTTTTTTGGAAGAGGATATATGCAGCCTCTTTGCCTGTGAATCTAAATTCTCATTAAGCAAAACACATCTGTAAAAATTTCAGCAGACCTTAATTTAAATATGTGTTTTAGTCAGATATTTTCCCAAATGTTAGGAGTTGAATGGATGTCCCTTTCATGTGTTCTCATGTGCCTTATCTTTCTCTCATCTTAGCCTACATCACACACTATACCTGCCTTTCATTCTTTCTCATTAGAACATGAGCGCACTCTCTCTTGAATGTTACTGCATCTGCAGGCACACAGCTGGCAATCAATAAATACTTGTCAACTGAATAAATGAGTGAGCTTCCGGTTTGAAATGTTAGAGCAATTTACAAAATTATTCATTAAATTTTGAGTCACTTATGAGTGTAGGGAATCACTGCATAAATAACCTGCTGCTTCTTTTGGCACATCTACATTCCTTTATTTCTCTACTTGACAACTTTTATTCATCATTCAAGACCCCTCCAAAAAAATCTTCCTCAATGCTCCCAAATGTATTTGTTTCTTTTTTTATTTTTCCCCAAAGCACTTTAAAGAAAAAAAAAACAAAATCCTGAATCCATGAACATCTTACTCTGTACCCAACACTAAGCTAGAAACTGAAGACAAAGGCCTAAAAATTTTCACACTATGGGTATTTATAACTTTGCCCTATAATGTACTAGTTATATTATATTTTTATGAATTTCATGGGTTTAGTCCCAACATAAAATGAGCAGCTTCAGAATCACGTTGTTCATCTTTGGGACCCTGCGTGTTGTACTCCCTGCTGTGTGTGCTCTCAGCACACTGTCGGACACACACAACTCCTGCATGATTTGTATTCAATAAAAATAAAATCTTAGCAAAACTCTACCTATTTAAAATAAACTATTTATTATAAAACTTGCTGTAACTGCTAAACATGTAAGTGAGGATGCGATGCAAAATAGACTTTGTAAGAATAAAATTATGAAGATGACAAATATGTAGAATTTAGTTTGGAATTTTAAAATGTAAGCAAACAAGAACCTAAGTAGCCTATGGAAGGACAAATGGTTTTAATGGATTTAATTAACTTACCCTATATAAAATGTAAATTAAAGAATTATTCTTGTCTGAACTGAGCTATTAACATAGTCTTAACTGCAGTCTTTATGGCATGAAAGTCTTGGAGCAGATGGTAAATTTATAGTTCTTTTGCCCCTATGGAGAAGAAAGAAGGAGAAAATATAGTGCAGGAATTTTATGTGTTTCATGAATAAACTTAGAATGCAAGTTGTTGGAACCATTTCTAAATGGCGTATGAAAGTTACCATCATATATTCTACAGCTATATAAACAACACATTTTTTACGCTATGATAAACTCTTCCATAAATATGAAAAAGGCACTCATTCTATGAAATACTAGGAGCATTTCTACTGGAGTAACTGAAAGAAAGAAATGAATGTGCATGCTTATTTTCTAATTAATTTTAAATACAAAAGCATGAATATATACATAAAAGTTTTACGTGCATATAATTAAAAATATTTCCCTGAGATATTTTTTCATTACATTCACAAAGAGAATGGTATTTTGACTGTGTAATATGCCAAGAAATTTTCTAAAAGTCCTAAGTGCTAGTGTAAAATATATACATATGATTTGATACCTGTAAATATATAAAATTTATAAACATGTCCTTCATATATTTATATAAATGCTACCTATATAAATATTTGTACATTGAGAGAAAGGGAGAGTTTAGCAAAACTATCAAGTCCATTATATTAGCCACAAATAAATGGTGATATATATGCGTGGATTTATATATAATCATTATGTTGAAGCATGTTTTCAAAGCTATTATTTCTCCATCTCCAAAATGTAAAGAGCTTGTACAAATTCACACAGTTTTAAGGAATAGAAGCAAGATTCAAAGCCTTGTAAACTAGTACATTATATTTCCAAGTTCTACCTATGTACCTTTGAAAAGTATAGTCTCATGTAATTGTTTTTTCTTTTTACATTTTATGGCTATGCCATAAATATTTTGTATGGCATAAAAAGCATAATACAATGTGTAATACAATCTATAATATTGTGCATATTTATGTTTATTATTGAGGCATTAAAATATTTCATTTTAAAGATATTGCTAGATAAACTCAAAAGAGATCAGTACTTGTTATTTAATGATTAGAATAAATTCTTTTATGAAATTTCTGATGGTAAACCATTCACTATTTTTCTAACAACACTCTTATTTCATGTTTCAAAGTCTCATTTGGCCGATCAGTTTTATCTTAAAATATGTCAATAAACTTGTTGAAATGTAACCCTGGAAATTTTTTTAAAAGTCATTTAACTGTACTATTTAACAAAGACAGTTGAACATTCTATTTAATATGCCTTGCATCTTTTATAGTTTCAGGTGCAATAATTGGTTGGCTATCTTCATAGCATGCCTAAGAAAGGAACCATATAGATACGATATAATAATAGCTAATATTAATTGAGCATTATCAGTCAGTCATTAATGCATTTACTTTTGTTTTCTTATAACATGAACACTAAAATAAAACAAGAAACACGTTGATATCATAGCCAGTATAATCATGAGAAAAAGAAAAACAGAAGTAATATTTCAAATAATGTCCATAGTTCAATGTACTAATGCAGAGGATCATATTAAAACTTTTGAGTAGACTCTGGAGGGTTTATAAATAATACACATTAAACAAAAATAAAAAAATAAAAAAGCAAAGCACAGCATCTGCTGTGTGAAAGAGTCTTTATTTTTCATATTCACAAATGGCTGTACTAGCTACCATTTCTTGGGTGCTTATTGCTTGCCAGGCATCTTACCTCCTGATTACCCTTCATTGTAGATTATTAGTTTAGTTCACAAATTAAGTCAAGAGGTCCAGAGAAAGCAGATAACATGATCAGTATACTTCACAACTGGGATTCAAATCTAGATCTGTGACTCCATTATCTCATTTTCCCAATAAATTAAGCTGTGTTACAAAGAACTTAGAACTACTCTAATTCAATGCGGGCATTTTATATAAGATGAGATCCAGAGAGAGTTTTATTTTATTTTCAAAAATACATTGAATACCTACTATATTTAAAACATATTTAGATACATAGGTTGGGACGAAGGGAGGAAAATAAACATTTAATATAATATTTTGCACCAAGTTGGAAGCTTTGCTGAATCTGTTTCTTTTGGTGTATTCTGCTTCCTCCAATGTTATGTCCACTCTAATGATGATGAGCATGATTATATAACCCAATTGCTTTGGGTTATATACAGGGTTAAGCCTGGGTTAAAAAGAATGATCCTCTACTGTCATGTTTGTTTCTGTATTACGCAGTCATTAACATTGGATGCAACAGCTCAGAGATTTCACTCTGCAATTATTTCAACCTCACTATTGGGTCAACTAAGTGATGATCAATACTTTTCCAAGTCTGCTAAACTCGATGACTTATGTTTCTGAAACAGAAAGGAATGATCATGCAGATTTCTAAAAACCTCCTATTTTCCCTGATGTCAGCATATTTCCCTCCCAATACATGGATCAAGTGCTGTGCATTGCCCGCCCTTTCCATTAATGGCTTGTCTCTCTACCAAAAGACATAATTTACACAGTTACATAAGTAATTATTTTTCTAGATAAAGTATAAGTATCAATTATTTATACACCAATACAGTTTTAATGCAATCTTTTGAAACATATTTGAACACAGTCTTATGTTATTCAATTGGGTATGCTGGGAGAATCTCTAACAATCTCATTATTTTTTTGTCCTTGTTATGATCACTAGTTTCCAGAGTAAGACCCCAACCTAAAAGATGAGGACAAAAAGTTCTTCCAAGCATTTATACTGTGCTTAGTATATGGTAGATTATTGGAAAAGTTAAGGGCACTAACACCACATAGATTTCATAGAATAACTTTCTCTAAAGCTAACAAAAAATACATATATATAAATTGCAGGACAATAGTACAATGAACACCTGTGAACCACTACTCAGGAACTATAATATTATTCATATCCTTCCATCTGTACATTTAAAAAAAAAAAACCTTATTACCATTTCTTCATCCAGATGAGAAATTTTGCATCTATTACTTACATGTATTTGAAAATAGTATTATTACATTTACATGAATCCCCAAGAAATGCATTATTTACATTCCATTTTTAACATTGTTAAAATGTTCTACTATTAGTGGTATTCACCAAATTTATTTTTTGCTTAATAATAGGATTCTGAAATCTAATCATATTTTTGTGTTTTGTTGTAACTCAACATTTTACTGCTGCATAATATTCCACAGGGTACATATGGCTGTGTTGCTATTTGAAAACCAGCAAGAATATGCCCTCTATGTAGTTAAATGTTGATGGAAGAAGGCAAAGCAGGGGATGGGAGCTGTCTTATAACAGTGGAATTGGAGCTCCCACACGCTGGGAAGTATTTGGATATTTAGATTCTTGATCTGCAGCCAACAGCCTTGCTGTATGATCGGACAAATTGGATCTATATAAATGAAAGAGAGCAAATCCTCCAGAACTGATTAATCTGTTATGGTAACGAATATTTCTGTTTGGAACAGTTATTTATGGTGAGAAACACCGCTGCATGGAGCATATGAATAGGAAATATTTTGGGGAATTTAGAGGTAGACGTAAAGTGAATCATGTAGTTCCTCCTACCAAAAAGAAGGAGGAGGAGAAGCAGAGGAGGGGAGGAAAGGAGGAAAAGAGGAGAAGACCATGAGGAGGAAGAAGGGCAGTGGGCTCAGCAGCAGCAGCAGCTAGGTGCTGGCTCAGATGAGAATGAGAGTCCTCAGGCAGACACTTCTTCCAGCCAGCTTCCTGAGCTCCTAAAATTAGCGAGTACATAGGTGCTCCGGCCATGCATCAGAGTCCTCTGCAGTAACGCATTCCCCTTGAGCTGATATTAAGAGTAATGTGACAAACTTTTTTTACCCAACGACAATGGGAAATAAATCCTATGAAAGTGGTTGTAGGTAAAATTCCCTAAGGATGAGTAAGTACCGGAGCACAGGTGGTAACCTGCTGCTGGTAGCCTTAAGAGGATACAAAGAAGGTTTAATACCTATTCTACTTTGAGCTCATTTATTCTATAATAGAAGTAACCTACAGCTAAAGATCTGAAAAAGTGAATTCTGTATCAGAGCTTCATTAATATATTTCTTCTGATCAAAATAGGCATTTCACTGCCACCAATGTACAAAAATTGGCAATGGAAAATAGTATTACTTACCGTGCCATATTTCTTATCACTCTCAGAGCAGTCATCTCATTTAAAATTTAAATAGGCAAGAAAAAACTTATTACTCAAAGAAAGTGTTAAACAAGGTTTAAGACTAAACAGATGCAAGCTAAAATTGGATGTAAGAGGAAATAATGTGAAAATTCAGCTAGGAAGGTGTTTGTTTGTTTGTTTAATTAGAAAGTAGAAATTAGCTGGTGGAAGAGAATGCAGTTGTGTAACTATAAATCTCTCCCATGTCAAAATTTTTTCTTTCATTTTGCTTGATCCAGTGGTCCCAAGCCAGTTACTTTTATCCAAGAAAGATGCTGTATTAGATTCAGTGCTAAGCAACTGAAACATATTAATTCACATGGTATCTTAGAAGGAAAAGAGGTTTAGCTTTATTTTAACCTGATATTGAGGGGTTTGCTTACTTGGTTTTTTATAAATGTAGATCATTTACATTATAAAGTCATCATATTCATCCCAAACTATTCTTGCTTCTAGTAGGAAAAATATTCTGTCCACAGAAAGCAATAATATCTGTATAAAGCATTTTATTATGTTCTATATTCTAGCAAGGGCAGCAACTATTAAGATGTATTTCAAATGACTAAATGTTTCAAAAGAAACACAGAAACTTCATATGCCAGATGATCTCACATGTAAATTGGAACTAAACTATGGCTACACAAGGGTACACAGAGTGCAATAATGGACATTGGAGACTCACAAGGGGGGAGGATGGGAGGCAGTGAGAGATAAAAATTACCTGTGGGGTACAATGCACAGTACTCAAGTGATTAGTACACCAACAGCTCAGAATCTACCACTACGCAATATATAAATGCAACAGAATTCAACTTGTACACCCTAAACATATTACAGTTTTTAAAAATGAAAAAAGGAGAATGCTACCATGCACACTAAGACTTGCAGTGAGAGATGACAGATAGAGAGATGATAGATAGATGCACACACAACGGATGAGGATATCATAGAAGCAAATGTGCTACAGTAAAGGAAGAAAATGCAAGTTAATAAGAAGTCAGTATAATCATTATTAAATTAATTCTAAAAGTGCCACATTTTCAAATGTGGGAGACTAATATTTTTCTTTAAAAAACCTGATCGGGGAAGGATACCAATTGGATATCAGACTGAGATGGGGGGTGGGGGGAGGGGATGGGTGAATGCCTACATGATGAGTGCATTGCACACCCTCTGGGGAATGGTCATGCTTGAAGGTGCTGACTCAGGGAGGTGGGGGTTGGGGGAGAGGATGGAGGTATGACTACATGGTGAGTGCCAGGCACACTGTCTGGAGAATGGACACGCTTGAGGCTCTGACTTAGGGGGATGGGCGGGACATGGACAATGTATATAACCTGAACTTATGTACCCCCATGATGAGCTGAAATAAAAAAAAAAAAAAAAAAAAACCTGATTATGGTAGCAGTTACAATTCCTCTTTATTCCTGTATATTTGATTTCAGAAATTTTATAAAAATTCACACAACTATGTCATTTAATACAAGAAGAGGAAACAATCCTATCCCTTTTAAAGCACTTTAAGATATGTTTATTTAAGAAATATAATCATGAATATTTAAATAACCACCAATAAATTCAATGTCCATTAGTCTGTGGTATGATATTAAGTGCTATATAAAACAAGTGAGATAAATGTTGCCCTGGGAATTTAAAAATTTTCAATACAAATTTTTTTGGAAAACTTTAATATACACAGAAGAGAGATGTTATCCTTAAAAAAAAAATCCTTGTGAAACAATAAAAATGATGTCTTTCAGTCAAAATGTAGGACGTAATAGACTTATGCTCCCATAGTAAAAGAAAATACATAGTTTTAAAAGACAAAATTTCTATGGGGTTAAGGAGATAATTCATTCAGCCACATGCTGCAGTGGGGGGAAATCCAGAAGCCTGAAAGAACTGAATCTGAAATATGCCCGAACTCTCTGAAACTGCATTTCAACCTCTTCTCAGATGAAATTTTGGCAAGATCAAAGAGCTCAGTACCTTGGTGGCTAAACACAGATGAGCTGAATTTAATTATTGCCATTGCTCCATCTCAGCTCAACTAGACTCTTGAAGAAATCAGAATGATCAGTCCAAGGCTCTCATAATATTAATAATACACAGGAAAGGGTCAACACTCTGTGGAGAAAAAGCAAAAAAATAAAATTTCCATTCCATTATGCTTTTATATGCAATGTCTGGATTACAATAATTTGTGAGGAAAGAACCAGCTGGGCGCGGTGGCTCATGCTTGCAATCCTAGCACTCTGGGAGGCCAAGGTGGGAGGATCACTTGAGCTCAGGAGTTTGAGACCAGCCTGAGCAACAGTGACACCTGATCTCTATTAAAAATAGAAAAATATTAGCTGGGCGTGGTGGCTCATGCCTGTAGTCCCAGCTACTCGGGAGGCCAAGGCAGGAGGATCACTTGAGCTCAGGAGTTTGAGACTAGCCTGAGCAAGAGTGAGACCCATCTCTACTAAAAATAGAAAGAAATTATCTGGACAACTAAAAATATATAGAAAAAATTAGCCAGGCATGGTGGATTATGCCTGTAGTCCCAGCTACTCGGGAGGCTGAGGCAGAAGGATTGCTTGAGCCCAGGAGTTTGAGGTTGCTGTGAGGCTGACGCCACAGTACTCTACACTCTAGTGCGGGAAACAGAGCACCACTCTGTCTCAAAAAGAAAAAAAAAAACTTGTGAGGCAGGTGAAAAAGTAGGAAAATGTGACACATGATTGAGAGGAAAAAAACAGCATATAGAAGTAGATCCACATATGATACATCTAATGGATCTAGTAGACAAGGACTATAAAATAGCTAGTATAAATATATTAAAGATTTACAAAAAAGATAGATAAAATAGCATAAGAATTGGGGCATTTATTAAGGGAAATCAAAAATCTAAAGAAAAAAAGAGTGAAATTTCTAGGCTCAAACATTATATCTGGAGCACATGCATTAATCAACATAATGTTCTTACATTTTAATTTTCTTTCTTCTAAATAAATACCACTAGATTATTGAATCTTTTTTTTTTATTTCAGCTCTTCATGGGGGTATAAAACCTCAGGTTATATACATTGTCCATGTCCTGCCCATCCCCGAGTCAGAGCCTCAAGCGTGTCCATTCTCCAGACAGTGCGCCTGGCACTCACCATGTAGTCATATACCTCCATCCTCTCCCCCCACCCCCCACCTCCCCAACTCAGCACCTTCAAGCATGACCCTTCCCTAGACGGTGCTCAACGCACTCATCATGTAGGCATACACCCATCCCCTCCCCCGGCCTCAGTCTGATATTCAGTTGGTATCATTCCCCAATGTGCATTTAGGGGATGATGAGGGAAAACAATTTTCTGGTGAGTACATGTGATGCTTGTTTTTCAATTCTTGGGATACTTCACTTAATAGAATGGGTTCCAACTCTCTCCAAGAGAACCAAAGAGGTGTCGTATCACTGTTATTTCTTATAGCTGAGTAATACTCCATGGTATACATATACCACAGTTTACTAATCCATTCGTGGATTGATGGGCACTTGGGCTGTTTCCACATCTTTGCAATTGTGAATTGTGCTGCTATAAACATTCAAGCGCAGATGTCTTTTTGATAGAATGACTTTTGTTCTTCTGGGTAGATGCCCAATAATGGGATTGCTGGATCGAATGGTAGGTCTACTTGAATCTGTTTAAGGTATCTCCATAATGCTTTCCACAGGGTTTGCACTACTTTGCATTCCCACCAGCAGTGTATGAGTGTTCCTGTCTCTCCGCATCCACGCCAACATGTGTTGTTTTGGGATTTTTTGATAAAGGCCATTCTAACTGGAGTTAAGTGGTACCTCATTGTGGTTTTGATTTGCATTTTCCCGATGATTAGGGATGTTGAGCATTTTTTCATATGTTTGTTAGCCATTCTTATATCTTCTTTTGAAAAATTTCTATTCATGTCGTTTGCCCACTTTTTGATAGGGTTGTTTGATTTTTTCTTGCTGATTTTCCTGAGTTCTAAATAGATTCTTGTTATCAGTCCTTTATCTGGATTATTGAATCTTTATGGTAAATTTTAAATGTCTCCCTTGTATAAAATATCACATATGCAAAATTATTAAAATATATTTTAATATGGTTTTCATGAGAAATTGTTCTCATGTCATATCATAACTGTATACCCACAGCTTAAAGTCAAAATACTTTGGCATTGTTAAAACAAAAAAGTAAACAAACATTACGGCATTAGATATATTATCTTTAAACAAACATAATAGACTAAAAATAACATATTTTTTAATAATTCTATAACCAGTATGGCTTTCTGTTTTTATAAATGTGTTTTATGTAATTCTATACAATCAAGTGTTAAATATTAATTTTTAATTATATAAAACTCTGTTGAAAACAATCACTGTACATGAGCCTTATTAATATCATTCAAAATAGCTAATGTCATGTTTCACCGGAAACAATTGAACTGTCAGGGCTACAAAAGAACTGCATGACACACTTCCCAAATGCTATCTTATTGGTGATACTCTTGACTTTATCATCTACTTAAACTTATTTTACAAAGTGAAATACTTAGACTTTCTAAAAAATTATATATCGTTTTTTATTCTTAAGGTGGATAATATAATGGTAATGTATGATTGGGCATGAAAATAGAACTCTCTTAATCCACACAATTGTGAATTAAATGCTAGTCCACCATATTGCCAATAATAACATAATGTTATGAGGTGATGGGATTTAAATATTTAGTAGAATATGTGTATCAACCCATCAGAATTATTAATATATGCCTGAAATAATCAGAATGAGCACAAGCCATAAATAATTGACCTGACTGTTCTGGGACATATCAGATGCATGTCAAATTTGCCTTTACATTATATATAGTGGAATAAAACAGAGATTTATAAATAAATGCAAATGTATTTGCATTTGGATCAAGAGGATCCAACATATTTGTACTAATTTGTGCAAATATTATCGACCTATCATTCAGTAAAATATAAACATATGCTGTTTTCAACACAAGGAATTTTTCAACTTTTTATCAGAATAATTTCTCATTTTACTTAACGACAAATCAATAACACGTGCACAAGTTAGTGTATTAGTTAGCTATTGTCAAAATAGCATTGCATAACAAGCAGCCAACAAACCTCAATGGCATAGAACAATAAACAGTTTGTTCATGCATGCTGGGTTGACGGAAACTAAGCTAGGAGAGTCTGCCATACTGGCTGGGATTACTCATATATTTAGGGTTCAGTTCATAGTCAGCTGATCTAGCATGGCTCCAGCTGGGGTAACATGGTTTAACTCCATTTGTGTGTAGTCTTCCACTTACCTGGCTCTGACATGTTCTGTGGAAATAGCAGAGAAATAAAGAGAAGATTGCGATATACAATGCCAAGTTAAGCCTCTGCTTGTGTCCCATTTATTAATACCCCTTGACCAAATAAAGCAGCATAGCAGAGCTCCAGGTCAAGAAACAGGGCAAATCTGCATGTCCGTGGTGAGAGGCCACTATAAAGTAAAATGTGTAGACTCTCAATGTCATCTAACATCATCCACCTTTATGTACGCATTTATTCACATCCTTTCTATGTACAAATATGTTCAAATCATTTGCAGAACCCTAAAAGTCTCATTCAATCATGGAATCATGCTCAGCATTGAGGAATTTTTATTCAATAAAAAAGTTAGATGTAGACCTTCTTGATCCACAGAGCTACAAACAAATAAAAAGAAGCAATCTGTACTTTTACACAGACAGCATTCAAAAGGGAAGACAGAGTTCAATTGGAAAAGAAGAATTAGAGATCTGTAGAACTCAATAATCAATAAAAATTCTGAAATCCCACTTAACCAATGCTCACTGGTCACTGCAGTAATTTTATGCAATTGGTGAACTTGTTTATTATTTATAAACTAAAAGGAGAAATGATTCCTTGGGAGTTTTATTTAAAAATAAATCTGGAAGGAAAATATAAAAGAGACAAAATAATACCTCAAAATAAATAAAAACAAAGTTTTTAAAAATAAATTTAAATAAATATTCTGAATATCACAAATAATTAGCACACTGATTGCATCTAGCATATTTATTAATCAATAGTAAGCCTATTCATATAGAAATGTAGTTGATATTAAACACATTGGGTTATTTCTTCCTAATATGTATTATAGAGAGCCACAGAATTAAATACATCTTCATTCATACTCACCACAAATATATAAAATAACTAGGAGAGATCTAAAGAAAAAACTTGTGAACAAATAAAGTGGTTTATTATGTGAAAATTATTACAGGAACTTTTCTTAGAGATATTAGACTTTAATGAAAACATATATTAGGATATAGGATATATATCTTATTTCTCATCAAAATAACTTGTACATTTAATGAAAATTGTAAAACAAAATCTTCATTTCAATGTAAGTACATTATTTTAAATGTAATTAAAAAGTGATGAGAATTTTAAAAAATTTAATGAAGTAAAGAAAGTGAGTGGACAATTCTAGCCAAATGTTAAAACATTTATTTGAAATAGTAATTTACTCCAGCATCCATTAATGAGGAATTAAGTAATTCAGGGCCACGTTTCTGCTTAAGACAAGAAGAAAAATTAAGTAAAATATTTTAACAAAAAAATCTTAATTGAGGTTAACAGAGACAGTATTTCTGAGACAGAATCCAGAGGAGGAAGGAGTCTCAGGGAGGTGAGTCCAGAACTGAGGACTGATTTTGCTTTGGGACTTTGCCAATTTGGGGGCAGGTGATTGAGTGTCTGACAGTTTGAACTGTGCTTTTAATCCCCTCCCTGCTCAGTGAGAAAAGGGGTACTAGAACTCGGAGCCTGCTGAATGGTGGGGATAGGGCATAGGTGGCAGGGGCTGGTGAGAACTTGATTTGGAGGTCAAGTGTGAAGGACTTTACCCTAGCGAGAGAAGTAAAGAAGCTCTCCGAGTGACTGAAGTCCATTTTCAAATCTGACAAAACCTGACACGCAATAAAGGTAATTGGACATAACAGAAAAAAAGTAGACAGTACAAATGCTGCCGATAGGAAAAAAAAACCCAAATACAATAGAAGGAGACTATCAGAGACTATTAGAGTTATAAACACAGAGCTTAAAATATATGATATGACTTTGAGAACTGAAATCTACACAAGAGATCTCACCCAAGATTTTGGTTCATTCAATGGTGATGAGACAACTTACAAGAAACTTGGGGCCGGGCGCGGTGGCTCACACCTGTAATCCCAGTATTCTGGGAGGCCGAGGCAGGCGGATTGTTTGAGCTCAGGAGTTCGAGACCAGCCTGAGCAAAAGCGAGACCTCGTCTCTACTAAAAATAGAAAGAAATTATATGGACAGCTAAAAATATATATAGAAAAAATTAGCCGGGCATGGTGGCACATGCCTGTTGTCCCAGCTACTCGGGAGACTGAGGCAGGAGGATCGTCTGAGTCCAGGAGTCTGAGGTTGCTGTGAGCTAGGCTGACGCCATGGCACTCACTCTAGCTCGAGCAACAGAGTGAGACTCTGTCTCAAAAAAAAAAAGAAAAAAAAATTACTATAAAACAAACAAAAAAAAGAAACTTGGAGCTAAAATGATTATCATCTTCAGTTCATATCATAGAGCAAAATAAATTCTAGGTAATTTAAATATTTAAAGATTATATAAAATTGGACTAGAATATAGTATAGCAGAATATAATTCTAATTTAGATAATGTTCTATTTTTTTAAAGCCAGTGAACTTAATCATGAAATAAATTAATTCTATAGAGGAAGTTATGCCTTGTCCATTGTTTTTCCCTGACTGGTTGTGGAATACTGCATTAGAAAATAATTCAGTCAGATGGATATGTGTTTATTCCTTTAAAAAATAACTATTGTGAACTTCTTTGTGTCAGACACTGTGGCAGCTATTCTGCATATCTCAGTACACAAAGAAGATAAACCCTTAGGAAATTATAGGGGAATTTCTGGATGACTTAGAAACATTCATAAAATTTAAGGCATAACCATGGTCTAATACACTAGAAAATGTGTGATAATAGAATGCACTCAAAAAAGTTGACTATTTTTTTCCTTCTGAATACTAGCAAGTAAGCATAGCTATTGCTTATAGAATGAGTGTAAAAACAAGTTTCTCTTTTTGCTACCAACATAATGCTCATCTCTGTTATCTATACTAATGGGGAGGAGCAGTAGTGTGAAACATCCAGAATGCCTGATAATCATAAAGTCAGAAATGCTTGCAAACAATTTATATGCTATATGTTTTAGTGGCTTCACCTTCCTGGTAATATTTTGCTTCAGTGCACATTAAAATTAGTTTGCATTCCCTGTGTACACACTATCTAGACGATAAGGAAACATGTCCAGGAAATATGCAGTACAGTTAGCAGTACCTCTTTCAATAGATAATACACAGAGCAACCAATCTGTATGTAGTTAACTCACAATTGTCAATACATAAATTTGTTGATACAGTTGCAAGGATATGAGTATGATTTCTATTATTATGATCTGTATTTCATCTTTCGTTAATCATATTTACGAGAACCTATAGCAACTTACATCTGGAAGTATATTGCAAAATTTTATATTTATTGCTCAAACAGAAACAAAGCTATCTAAAAAATTATATCAGTCACTAGGGATGAACAGAATACAGAATAAAGAATTGATTTTTTGTCTAAGTATTCTGGTAGCTCATAAAGAAATAAGAAATTTTAGTTAAATTCTGATTAATAAAATACACTGCTTTAATTTCTGAATTAGAAATATTGACTTTATAAAATTTTAAAATTCTAGTGTTACAGCTCTTTTAGAATTTGTCTAGCAGCTTTTCTGGTCCTCACCGGAAGACCCAAATAAAAAAAATAATAAAATAATAAAATAAAATGTTAAAATTCTAAATGGTTACAGAAAAAATACAAAAATTAATGGTAGCATCACTAACCATTATTATACTTGAAGGAAGTATAATAAGGTATATACTTCCTTCAAGTCTTAACTGTTTGCTTTTATGACAAAAAATTGATCTTTTTGAATATCATGTTTTATAATCTATTTTCAATTTTTATTTTCTTAAATATCTTATTCTTTGCATGATTTTAATATTATCATATTATTCACTAATATATTTAATTTTTTTCTAAAATTAAGGTCCTATCATTGAATACTATGATTTCCTGAAAAATTTTTTTAGGACAAGGAAATTTTATGTGGTGGCTACAAGTTCAGGCTTTAAAAGCAGAAAACCTGTTTAAATTCCATTTCTATATTTTATTTGCTGTTATTCATTAATTATTTGTTCTACAGTCTTAGTTTTTCTAGGTAATTATTACAAAGTTAATAACATTGTCCCCTCTATTATCTTGGGATTGTTTTTATTGGATTGTTTGTATTTAGCTTTATTTATTGTTTTCATTGTGAACTGGGGAGAATTTTTAGAATAATGTTACTGGAAATGATATACTACTAAGTTATATGAGAAAAACTGGTCTGTTTCTATGTTTTTGTTGTTGTTGTTGTGTGTTTGTTTTTGTTTTCTTGAGACAGAGTCTCGCTCTATGCTCTGTTGCCCAGGCTAGGGTGCCATGGCGTCAGCCTAGCTCACTGCAACCTCAAACACCTGGGCTCAAGCGATCCTCCTGCCTCAGCCTCCCAAGTAGCTGGGACTATAGGCATGTGTCACCATGCCTGGCTAATTTTTTCTATATATATTTTTAGTTGTCCACATAATTTATTTCTATTTTTTTGTAGAGACGGGGTCTCGCAAGCTCAGGCTAGTCTCGAACTCCTGAGCTCAAATCATCCACCCGCCTTGGCCTCCCAGAGTGCTAGGATTACAGGAGTGAGCCACTATGCCCAGCCTGTTTCTCTGTTCTTATATTGATTGTTGTTTTGAAATAGGCAGCATCAGTCTCTAAAAAATGGATCATTCTTTTCCTAGTTTACTTGAATATTTTACTTGAGTATTTTCTTTTAATTAAAATATATTTTAAATATTATAAAACATGTAATCAATTGACATGATCAAATAGTTTTGCCTTTTGATATACTCCTTTTGCAAACTTATTCATTCAATAAATATTTATTGTGAACTTATGGATTAAGGTGATATTTTATGTGATAAGAATATAATACTGAGAAAAACAGATAAAAATCCTTGCCTTCATCTTGCTTCTATTCTAGGCGGAGAGGATAACAATAAATAAGTCAGATGTATAGTAGGTCATATGGTAATAAATAATGTACAGAAAAATAAAAAAGAGAAAAAGAATTGCAAGTGTCAGTTTATTGTTTTCAATAGGATTGACAGGATAGGACTGAGAAGGAAACCTCTGCAATACAGTCTAATTCAAGAAGTGATAGAGTGAGCCATACATTTACCTGGTTTCTTCTGAGAACAACAGAGAAGCCAAAGAGTTAAAAGAGAGGAGTGACAAGTGAGGTCACAATAAAACAAAACCTAATTAAAATGGAGGTGAGGGAATATATATCCAGTATGGTCCAAGAGGGAACTGTATGGACGCAAAACCGGCCATTGATAGGGTTCTGACTGGAAGAAGACTTTATCTGAATTACAATTTTAAAAGATTACCATGGAAGAGGTGGTGGGGAGGCAAAAACAGACGCTGGGAAACCATTAGCAAGCAGCTGCAGTGAGAGCAAGTGGAGACTTGGCCAAGGTGGTAGAGGTGGAGGTGCTGAGAAGTGGTTACATTAGAAATATATTTTGTAACTTGAACAGAATTTCAGCAAATCGTATGTGATATGGCAAAATAACATAAAATAAATAGATAAGAAAGTAAAATTCTGAAATTTTTAGCATGAGCAACTAGATAGGATACAGTTTACATTTACTACGATGGGAAATAAAGAGCAAGGACAGAACAAGTTTGGCAGTTGTGGGGGTCAGGAGTTCAGTTTGGACAGGTTAAGTTTGAGAAATTCTAATCTAAGAGAAGATGTGTCGTAGACAGCAGGATACTTAACTTGAAGGAGAGATCTAAGCAGGAGACATAAATATGAAAGTTATTACCATGCAGACTATTTAAATTTGAAGATATCATCATGGGTTTGAGGGTAGTTAGTAAGAGGTACGAATGTTTGAAGTTTAATAGAGGTACTGAAATGAGCAGAAGAGATCAAGGAGGAGAGATTAACGGAGGGAAAAGTGTTCTCTGGGAGGCAAGCGTAGGCGATGTCTCAGGGAGCAGAGATGAATCATTTATGTCATCTGCAGCTGATAGGACAAGCAAAATGAGGGCTGAGCAATACCATTGGATTTAGCAGTATGGAAGTTGTGTGTGACCTTTTTTTTTTTTTTTTTTTTTAACATAGTGGAGCTGAAAGTCTAATTAGAAAGGATTTAAGAGAGAACGGAGGAAAGTGATGAGAGGCAACAAGGACCGACGCACTGTCCGGGAGCTGCGGTGCTCGTGGGCGCAGAGCAATGCAGCGGTCCTGGAAGATGGGTGTGGGTAAAAAGGGCATTTTTAAGACAAGAGAAATTATGTCATATTTGATGCTGTTGAGCATGATCTTTGTGACTCATTCCTACTACAGAGAAAATCTTACTGAGACAGAACAGAGACAGTAGCATTTCTGGAGCGCCGCTCCTGAGCGAGCGGGAGCGACGGCAGGTGGAGCGCGAGCAAGAGGTTCTGCCTTGGATGAAACCACAGACAGCTCAGCCCGGTAGCGGGGCTGGGCGCCAGGCAGCAGCCCAGGTGAGCGGCGCCAAAGGCCTGTGATAAGAGGCCATCAAATGTGTACCGCAGCAAGTGCTAGGTAAAAGCAAATTGCCTCTGTAAAACTTGCTAACTGGTAAAAGAAAAAAACAGAATAGGTTCTACTAACAGGTATAGGAACTCACTGCAGTCCACTCAGTTATACCCATTTCAATTTTCTAAGTCCCGATATTTGCCGGTAAACACCCTAAATATATATACAAATTATGAAGAGGTTGTCAATTCAAATTGTATTATTTTAAATTCTGAAAATCAAAACATGGTTGGATGACACCAACCATTTGGTTAAAAAAAGGTAACAAAATGTCTCCTAATAGTTATAGAATCCCTCTAGTTTTCCAAACAAGTTTTGAACTAAATACTGAAAAGTGTGAGCTTGTTATTTTCTTTCTGTAAGTTCTCTTTTGTAATGAGAACTATCAGCCAACCCACAAGTTCTTATAACCATTTCCACAATATTATATTGCAGAAGCTATTACTCCCCCAAATTTTTGCCTTCAATAGATGCTTTATTCCAGGAAAACAGAGCCAATAATTTAATGAGCTCTTTTTTCCATAACATGTAATAAATTATCAATATTCATTCCTGACTGATGATACTTTTGCTACTTTCAAATCCGAATAGGTCAGACATTCTTCTCAGATTGCATTTTATGTTCTTGCAAGGACCACTTGAGGTACAAATGTCAGTCAGGAGTCTAACAAGAAAACATCAATCACTGTAGACTCTTCTGTCTGGAAGGTATTTAATACAGAGAAATAGAAGCATCCAAAACTGCTAGAAGGGCTACTGCCATTCAAAAAATCTGTAAGAGTAGAAACCACAGGATATTTTCCCCTACAATCTCCCTGAACAAGATGATTCACAAGAGAACTCACAAGTCTTGGCAAAAGTTTATGCCTGTCAATTTCTAAAACAAGGGATCTAATTGCTGTCCCCAATAATGAATCCTGCTTCTTTTTCCCTTTTGCTCTTGCCTTTCAGTGGCAGAAATGCAATTATCAGACTCCCAGTCCTTGCAATAAAAGAAGAGAAGGGGACTATGGTGTTCAATTCTCAACAGACAATTTAGCACAGATATTGAAACTCTCCCACTTACATGAAGAGTGGTGTTGGAAAGAGGTGCAGTGAGTAAGAGATAAATCTTTAAGGAATAAAGGAGAGATTGTTAACTGAAATTTGTTTTTAGTTTTTTAAATTATTTCTTAAAGTTTATGCCTCTGTCTCCATGTGAAATGTCATTTGTTATTTTTCTCTTTTAATGTTCCATCACTGACATATTTTAAGGTATGTTTTGCTGACTTTATGAAAATCAATTAAGAGTTCTCACTTGGCCGGGCGCGGTAGCTCACGCCTGTAATCCTAGCCCTCTGGGAGGCAGAGGCGGATGGATAGCTCGAGGTCAGGAGTTCGAGACCAGCCTGAGCTAGACCTCGTCTCTGCTAAAAATAGAAATAAAAATTATCTGGCCAACTAAAAATATATACAGAAAAAATTAGCCGGGCATGGTGGCGCATGCCTGTAGTCTCAGCTACTCGGGAGGCTGAGGCAGGAGGATCGCTTGAGCCCAGGAGTTTGAGGTTGCTGTGAGCTAGGCTGACACCACGGCACTCACTCTAGCCCGGGCAACAGAGTGAGACTCTGTCTCAAAAAAAAAAAAAAAAAGAGTTCTCACTTGTCTTTTATGTTCTGAAAGAGCTTTAACTGCATGTAAATTAATTGTACCTTGAATGTTTCAAACCCTGAATATTTTAAATAAATTTCTGCTAAAACTATAGTTGTTTGGAGAATTTTTAAACACATAACTGACAGATTTTTTTAAATTTTCTTTTCTAATCTTTTAAAAAATTATTTTTAATTATTATGGGTACATAATAATTGTTTATAGGGTACACGTGATTGTTTTGATATAGGCATACAATGTGAATTAATCAAATGAGGGTAAATGGGGTATCCATCATTTTAGGCATTTATCATTTCTTTGTGTTAGGAGCATTCCAATCCCTCTCTTTTAGTTATTTTAAAGTATACTCTAACTTATTGTTGATTATAGCCACATTGTTATGCTGTCAAAAATTGTTCAAACTATCTATATTTGTTATATAGGTTTTCTACCTTTTTTAAGTAAATTAGGCATTTTCCATTTTTTAAGAATAACTATTAATTTTTATACATTTCTCTATTTGCATGGATTTTACATAATATATTTCTCTTTGGAAAGCAATGTTGAAAAGTCATTAATACTGTGAGCTTTGGGGAGGAGTCCTGAGGTAACAGCTCCCCTGCACACTGGCTATGTGCTCGTGATCTAACTTACTTAACTGCTGTGTGTCCTCAGATGCCTCACATGGAAGTTGAGGGTCCACACCAGTAGTGTTCTCATAGGTTTGACTGTGATAATAAATCAAATAGTTCACCTTATTTAGTATACAGCAAGACCCAAGTTGACAAACATTATAATGAGTATTCATAATAGGAAACAAGTTTGGCTTTGCTCCTAAATTCAGAGACTCAGTGTTGTACAATTTGGCTTGTAACTCCTTATGAAAAGAAAAATAGTTTTGTCTTTGCCATTCTTTTTCCCTAGACCTCACCAATTAAAGCTTTTTTATTTGCTTGCTTGTTTGTTTGTTTCCTTATTGGGCTTGTCCTAAAGTTGAGTGACTCTGCTGAGACAATCAGGCTGTACTACACTGCAGTGTAGACTTCACAGTAAATTTCCCCATCTCCATCCTTGCCCTTGGCCCCCAGAACCTGAGCAAGTGAATCACAAAGCCTTGTAATGCTGACAATGCCTGGAATCTTCTGGAAGGCTTATTGGTGATCCTGAAACTGCATAGCTTTTAAAATCCTTTTCAGTAAACTATTTTAAATACCTTTCTTGAGTTCACCTACTGATTGAATAAATCCCTTATCTGTTCCTGCAGGCAGAAAATGTCCTAGCAGAGAGCCTGGCCTGGTTCATGAGCGGCACTATAAACTTCAAGTTTTATGGTTTGATTTTCCTGTATCTGGCAATCCCCAAATGACTGTCTGATCATTTCTCTTATGATATTGTATTAATAAGGAAATCATAGAAGATATGAGGACAAAACACAAAAGGAGCTGGGTTTGGCCCAAAGTGTGTACACCATATGTCCTGGCCTTCACAGTCACTCTGTTACTACATGGATTATAAAATAAATATGAACATGCTAATAATACTTTTGCCTATATTTATGTCCTCTTCTTTAACAATTCTTTGATAACTTTACACTCACATTTGTAGAACTTTTTTGTATTGCAGTGTTAACCAGTGGGAATTTATTAACTGAGCATTTTTAACCCATCCACCTTTCATACATTTAGTAATTCAAAAAATAATTATTCAGAAAAGATACCTATTGAGTGACAGCCATTTTACTAGGTTTCAAGTATACAACAGTATACAAAATTGAGGAAGTGGAAAAAGAGTCAATTACTATGTAACATATTAAGTGCTAAAATACAGGGCAATTTAAAATGTTATGAGCTAAGACGAAACAAAATAAATATGGCATAAACGTGGGAAAACAAAAGAATGCAAAGGAGTATATAACCATGAAGCAAATGTTTAATCTCAGAGATAGAGGCTTTAAAAAAAGAAGAGATTAAAACCTAAAAAAAGAAAAGAAAGAAGAAAGATCCTAGCATGATCAAGGAGAACAAAATCCCCAATATCCATCCTTGCTTATTCTTTCAATATAACACACACCTAGGTTCATCTTACCATATCCTGGTTAATGCCAATTTTATCAACTTTTTCATTAAAGCCAAACTGGACTTAATACAGTTAATAACAAACTGTCTGTATACTAAATGTATCTCTTCCATACTTGTGTAATGCCTGAAATTTAAAAAGTGAGCCAGAAGTAATCGAGTGCCTCTGACAGTTGTCATGATTTCAAGATTTAAAGGATTCTCATGCATGTGCAAATGAACCTGGCAGATGACTACTTAGCACAAAGGGTAACTCAGCACTATTGTTACGTTGTGGCCACAGTTGACTGGAACCTTAAGTGAAAAATATGGATGATCTTTGGAGTCCCTATCATGTATATTTCTCAGCATAGATACTATATATCAAGATTATGGAACTCCTCCATTCTATTTCTTATAAGACAAAGTTCTCTGGCTCCTTTGATTGACTTTTTCTTTTACTATCTGTTAAACATGCAATATCGTAATTTTTTAATAGCATAAATTGTCATTCCAGCTACCCATTTGTTCTATTTCTAACTGAGTATGCTTAAATACACTGACTTCTTAATGTTGTTTTGAAAAAAAATCTTTTTCATTTAAAAATTCATTATATCTTTTTATAAATCAGATGCTCTTATGATCTTTGCCTTATATTAATTTACTCAACAAATATTTACTCAGTCCATACGAGGTGCCTAAGAAGATATTGTCTTGCCTTCAAGACATTTATGTTATGATGGGGAAAGATAAGAAATTAATAAATACAGTAATCAGGGGGTATGAAGTGGACACATGAAAGAGGAGGGAATGGCTTTTTCCACTTGGTTAAGATAGAAAGGGAGGGAAAGGGTGGAGGTGGTAATGTGTGAGTTAATCCTTAAAAATTGAACATGTACTTGCTCAATAAACCAGGCAAAGAAGATGAGGCATCGGAAGCAGTATGAACAAAGGCAGGGAGACAGGAAAGTTTTATGCAATAATGTGCTTTTCTGCTCAGATAATTGCCAAAATATTTTTATGACCAGAACATAGGAAACAATGGGAGAAAGAGATCTGTACCTACATCTGAAGGAGAAGAAGGGAGGAGGCTAAAGGGTATGGATTTGATCCTGAAATCCAAAAGAAGTTATTAAAATTGTAATCAGAGTGGATAACAAGATCACATTAGGTGTTTTAAAATGCATAGTGTAAGAATAGACAAATAGATTATTGAAACATAGTAGAAAGTCCATAAACAAACCTAAGTATTTATGGGAATTTGGTACATTACCAAGGTGGTACTTTAAATCTGTGGGAAAAGGAAATTGTATTAGAGGCTGAAGAATGTGGAGTCATTTTGCTAGGGTTATAATCCTGATTCTACCAATTAATACCTTTACTAATCGGGCAAACCACATAATTATTTGATGCCTTACTTGTCTGCTCTTTAAGATGTTTAGTTTAATTCCCAAACTAACTCCAAAAAGGTGGGATTAAATTGAACAATACCTGGCATACATAAGTGTTGTTCAGCAAATATTAGTGACAGCTACATTATTATAATGGCAAGTTGGCCAGTCATTACAGATTATTTAGATACCTATTTCATGCCATTCACAGGAATATATTTCAAGTGGATCAAAAGCCTAAACTTTCTTTTTAAATTATGGGACTATTAGAAAAAAACATATAGAAAAATGTCTTTATAACTTTTGGGTGGAGAAACCTTTTTTAAAATAAGAAAAAATGTTAAAATCATAAAATAAAAGATTGATAAATTTAAATATGTTACAATTATAGTTGTCATGCAAGATATCCTCTCCTCCAAATTAAGACGAGTGACTGACCAGATTTTTATATATATAATATATAAAATATATATGATACATATATAAGATACATATTATATATATAAAATATGTAAATGTACAAAACAGCTGGTGGCAACGGGATGGAGAAATGGGTATACATGTTGTGCTCATGGGAATGCAAACAAGTATTACCATTTTTGACAGCAGTTTGGCAGGTGAGTGCCAGGCGCACTGTCTGGGGAATGGACACGCTTGAGGCTCTGACTCAGGGGGATGGGTGGGACATGAGCAATATATATAACCTGAGCTTTTGTACCCTCATAATAAGCTGAAATAAAAATAAAATAAAATAGAACCCAAATTTAAAAAAAAATTAAAATAAAATAAAATAAAAATCATTGATACCCTGTGAACCTATTTCTATTTCTTGGTTATTTATAATCATAAAGGTAATTTACATTAAAATACCTCAGCATGGACCGTGTGATATAAATGCGTGAACAAGCATTCACACATATGCACAAGGAAGGATAGGAAAGGATGTTCATAATGCCATTGTTTATAATATAAAAAATTTAAAACAACCTTAATTTTCATCAAAAGGGTTTTAACTATGCTATGTATATGCTATGGAATGCCATAAGCATTTAGGAGGATTATTACTTACATGGAAATAACTCTATGATACATTGATAAGAGAAAGAACAACCAAGTACAATGTGAAGTCTGTTTTAAACTACAAAAGTTTATAAATGTTTATATAGTGCTATGGTCTGAATGTTTGTGTTCCCCAAATTCCTATGTTGAAACCCAATCAGCAGTGATGGTATTGGGAGGCCTGTGGAAGATAATTAGGTCACGATGGCAGAGCCCTCATAAACGATACTAATGCCTTTGTAGAGGAGGCCCCAGAGAGCTGTCTTGCCCCTTTTACTACATGAAGTCACAGCAAAAAGACTGCAGCCAGCAAGCAGCCCTCACCAGACACGCTAAATCTGCCAGCACCTTGGTCTTGGACTTCCTGCCTCCAGAACCATAAGAAATAAATTTCTGATATTTAAAGGTGACCTAATCTGTGGCATTTTGTTATGGCAGCCCCAGGGAACTAAGACTAATATGCATATATTATTGAGAGAAAAAGGTCTGAAAATGTTGCCTTTCCTTCCCTCCCATCTCTGGTAATAAAATTAGCCTTAGGGAAAACCAAATGTCTTAGGACTGGAGTGTGGCTCATTTCTCTTCAACCCATAGTATGGATGGACACATACTCCTCACTGGACCAATCCAGATATCTTTGTTCCCTTTGCCATGGTGAGTATTCAAAACCTGGGTGACCAAAGTCAAGACAAATAGTCTCAACCAGAGGGTTTTTTTTTTTTTTTTTTGATAGAGTTGAGAGTATGTTTACTAAACTTAATAATGGCATCAGAAGACTGTTGCAAACATGGAGCACTACGCTAATGTAGACTGCCTCGGCGCATGCCCACCGGCTGCCCATGGGTCACAGGAAATTAGGAAGAAGAGGTAGAGTGAAGTCAACCAGAGTTTTACTAAGAGTTGATGTCTTTTTTTTGGAAGAACTGTTAGGTAAAGTAAGCTTTGAAAGTGAGTGACTGTATATGCCATTGCATTAGGAATGTTTAATTGTAGAGCCAAACTTAATTCGAACAAATATAGGATGTATGTCTCTTAAACCAACAGAAAGAAGAAAAGGGGGAAAAAAGAAACTTTTTTTTCAAGCAAAATTTATGAAAGCACACATTAAACTGCACCACTGAGGACCCTGGATATCTGTATATTTCACCATATGTAAATTTAAAACAAATAAAAGGAAAAAGAAATGCAAAAGGCAGAAGGAAAGAAGAAATAATGGTAAATAGAAAACATAAAATATTATGGTAGAAATTAGGAATAAGTCAAAACATACAATAGTCCTGATCAATATAACTAGATTAAATTCCCTTCTCAAAAGACAAATACTCAGATTTGATATATTAAGAATCATATATCTCTATGATACTTACAAGGAACATCTACAACAGAATGACATAGAAATAAACAGAATTTATCAGAAATAAAGAGAAGGAAGAATATACTTAGCATATAAACCAGAAATCCTAGGTATCTACCTGAGGCAGTGAAAACATATGTCTACACAAAGACTTGTACACAAATATTTATATTTCTTTATTCATAATACACAAAAGTTTTAAACAACCTAACAATCCATCAACAGGTAAATAAACAAACAAATTCTTGTGCATGAGTACTATAGAATACTACTTAGCAATAAAAGGACTGAATTACTGATACAACACATAGTTGAATTTCAAAGTCATTAAGTTGAGCAAAAGAAGCCAGACACAAAAAAATACATGCACATAGTAGTACAATTCCATTTATATGAAGGTCTAGAAAAGACAAATTTAATTTGTAGTGATTGCCCTGGATGAAAGGGAATTTTGAGGGGATGATCCAAAAGTTCTGCATTTTAGTCGTTGTGATGGTTACCTGAATATATTAACTTGTCAAAGCACATTGAAATGTACATCAAATGGATACATTTTATTGTATATAAATTCTACCATACTAAATAAAAAGATGGAAAAGGCAAAAAATATCGTGGGAGCACAAAGAATAGCTAACTTGGTTTTGGAAGTTGAGAACAGGCTTTTCTGTACAGAAGAATCAGAGCATTTTATTCTCCTTTTTAAAGTGAGAGCTGAAGAAAGAGCAAGGATAAGCCAAAGTGGAGGGAAAAAAGAAGAGTATTCCAGACAGAGGAAGCAGTAAGCACAGTTTCAAGAAACAGATAAGAAAGACCGTGGCTCATTTGAGAAACTGTGAGTAGCTTAACAAATCCAGAAAGAAAAGGTAATTGAACTGCTGTGATAAACGGAGAATCAGGTGAGGGTACTTGTTCTACGCCTCACTTACGTGAGGCTGTCTTTATTTTGCCCTTGCATATGAATGGTGCTTGTGGAGGCACAGAAATCTTGGCTCACTGTTCTTTCCCCTCGGCAGTGTGCAGCCTTGCTCATTGTCATCGGGGCTTCGCGTTCTTGAGATGTTCAAGGTTGCCTGGTATTTGTTCCACTTCGAGTAGACTAACTCTTCACACTCATTTAATATAGTGCTATATTTGGATATTATTTTGTTAATATTATTTTCCTGACATTCAATGAGTGCTTTCAATTCACTCTTAATTTTTACCACTACAAATCCCTTTATCATCTTATTATCTGCTATTAGAAATCTTACCATACAGACATCACAACTCCTCCATCAGTCATGTTTCATCTTTTTTGATAACTCCTTCTCCATTTCTAATGAATTCTCAGAGAAATTTTTATGCCTGGTTTTTCCTCCTAATTTAATTATGTGTTTTGTTAATAACTCAGTGGTTTTCTTCCTTTGTTACCGTTCTTAATTCACCAATTATTTTCTTTAACAGCGTGTAGTCTTTCCCTTTTCATTACCATCAGCTCTCATTTCATACACATGATGTCCTCTCAAATTTTTATTATTGAATTACTGTAAATTTCTAATTACATTATTTATTTGTCAAGGTTTTTCAGAGAAGCAGAAATAATAATTGCTAACGAGAAAGAAAGATTGATTTTGAGGAATTAGCTTCTGCAACTGTGAGGGCTTACAAGCCTGAAATCTGCAATTTCCAGGCTGGCGGCTGGAAACTCAGGTGGGATTTCCACATTACGGTCCTGAGGCAGAATTTCTTCTTCCCTAGGAAACCTCAATTTTTGCTCTTAATGCCTTCAAGTGATTGAATGAGGCCCATTTCCATTGTTCATGGGAATCTCCTTTCCTAAAAGTCATCTGATTATAAATGTTAATCACGTTTACAAAATATTTTCACAGCAACATTTAGATTCGTGTTTGACCAAACAACTGGGCGCCATAGCCTAGCCAAGTTGACAAATAAAATTAATCATTGCATATTGCAATTTACATCAGTGACTATTACATTCATATAAAATATTGCATTTGCCTGTGATATTATTGGCCCTCTTCTTTCTTATACTATTAAACTATTTATTCTCATTCCTTCATGCAATTATATTTCTATAAAATGCACCATCATTTCACTTGTCCAGATTTTTGTGTTTTGTTTTGTTTTTAATCAATAGAGAAGTTATGTGAATGTCTGTACCAATCTGGAGGTTGAAATTAATTCTGTCAAATCAGACCAGGTTAAATAACTTATCTAAGATTCCCATCTTAATCTTTCATAGGGGTAAAAAGAATTAACCCCTTTAATAAAAGAAATATGTTCATAATAACCCTCCCTTGGTATGTCAGGTTGAATACTCACTTCAAGCTAAAAGTGGTAACATTAGGAAAAAAGTTTTCTCAGACCCTCATTTAAAATTTTTCTGTAAAATTAAAGTGAAAAAGTCACAATCACAGGCAATAAAAATGATTCATTTGGCAAGCTACATATAAGCAAGTTTGGAATCTTGTTAAAATAATTAAAATTAAGCTATTGATACCTTTTATAAAAACAAAGGGAGTGGTCAGTGGTTATTAATAAAACAAATAGTGCCATCTACTGACTACAAAATTGTATTGTGAAAGTTGCCATAAACATCAATATTATACCTCATTATTTTCTAGTCTGATAGTGCTATGGTCAGTTGATTTGATAGTTTGGATTTTCTAAGAATCTCTATTCATTTAAAATGATCACATTTCAATCTCTAGTTCTGCTAACTGAAGTGGAATTTACATGTGCATAAATCAAATGACTGCCACTTTACAAAATCACTGTCATCAGGAAGCAATTTTTTAAATGTTCTTTTGTGCTAAGAACTACAAGATATAAAAGAAATATCCTTGTATCCTTTTCAAGAAGAATGCACATACACGATTCAGTAAGAATTGCAGAAATGTAAGAACAATTAGATCAAAAAAAAAGATGAAAAGAAAAGAAAAAGGATGTTCCAATGACTAAAGAAATGAAAGCATTGATGTAATTTACTAATAAAGGTGAATCTGTAAAGTATATTTTATAATAGGTATACTAAGTAGAATAGAGTTAGCCTTCATCACCTTTTAATAGAGACATACTTTTATACAGAGAGTAACATTAGAGATCAATATGGGCAATCAAAACAGTAACGTGAGGATAGCATTATGCACTGCATTTAAATAGAATTCAATATTTTTAAAGTGCAGAGACAAAACTTCGTCCTGTGGCTCATGAGCTACACTGGAAGTTTCTGAGAGTCAGAGTATGGAAGGGCAGGCCTGGGCTTGCGACACAGGCTTGGAGGGTGTTGAAGAATAAATGGCTTCAGAGCCAAGGACCTGGGGTCAGAGAGGTGTAATCTCCAGGAAACTCTTTCCAGGCCCACGGTGGGACTTCAGCGTTCCAGGTGTGGCATGGGGAACACATTAGCATTCCTCACCTTCCACTCCTCACATCAATATCAGTAACTGCCACTTCAAGACATTAGGACTGAAGGTCTGATCAAAGAACAACATGTTAATCTTTTCCAGTGACAACTCTTATGTCCTAGAATCTCTTCCAAAATGGGACTTTTTCTGGAACATTGTTTGACTTCTCTTAACAAGAGGAGAAATTATGTGGAATTCTAGTATCAAAATAGAGTTAGAAGTAAATTCTAACTTTATTGCTTTATTCACTCATTTCATGGAGTGCTTCAAAGAAGGGTGGTTCACCTGTATAATGATGTATTTTATTTGAGTTAAAATAATTTTGCTTAAAAATAAATAAATACATAAATAAAATAGCACATGCCTCCAGACTTATGGTACATTAGGAAGGAAAAGTGGTGCATGGGGTGTAAGGGCCCAAACCTAAGGCTGAAAGGTCTAGGAAAACCTTAAATTCTTCAGTGAATATGCTTGGATGTAGATGATGATACAATTGTAGAGATTTACAAGAAGAAGGTAGGTTACGTTCATACCCACAAGCCATCTCTTTTGAAAAGCTTCCCAGTGTAAACTTGCACTTTTCACATGCATTTCTGTGATGAGAAGAAGAGTTAGTAAAAACCTGATTAGAAAGTGTGATAATTTGGGACCCCAAGAAGCAAAAGCTTCTCTCTCCATGAGTCAGACTTTTACCAGAGTATGGCACTACTGCCTCTATAAGGCAACAATGCTATGTGGATAATCAAACATAAAATTGCTAGAAAGTTTAAAAGCTGATATTGTCTATCTTAATGCAGGTAAAATTCAGGTTAGTTGCAAGAAAGCAGTACTAATAAGTTTATTTTATAGGAGATATTCAGAATTAATTCTATTCCTTTTAAAATTGCAATGATACTCAAATTCCCTAACTTTTGTGGTAGGCTGAATAATGGCCCCTAAAAATATTAGGTCATAATCCCTGGAACCTGTAAATGTGACTTTATATGCAAAACATAATGTGATTAAATTAAGGCACTTGAGATGGGTAAGTCTTGGATCACAGCGTTCTCATGGGAGGGAGGCAAAGGGCGATTTGACATGCACGAAGGAAAATGCCACGTGGAAGCAGAGCAGGGCGAGAGTTAAAGATTCAAAGATAGGAGTGATGTAGCCACAGCCAAGGGAGGCCTGGCAGAAGCTGGAAGAGGCCAACACCTTGATTTCAACCCAGTGGTACTGATTTCAGATGTGCAGCCTCTAGAACTGTGAGAAAGTAAATTCATTATATCAAGCCACTAATTTTGTGGTAATTTTTTATGGCAGCCACAGGGAACTGATACACTCCAGGTGATTTTCTTATTCTATAATCCAGGATTTGCTTTCATAATAATGAATATTATTTAAATATCTTTGGTAGTATTATCATTATGCTAAAACTTTGGCAAAAATAAGCCCTCAAAATCTCTAACCCTTATACCTGTTTTCTCCCTAAATCATTCTGCTCTCCTCCCTGCGCACTCTAGGCCAGCATACTGGATCCCTTCATGTGGAAGAGTATTTTAGACTTGTGCATTGGCTGTTTCCTCTAATCGGAATATTTTTTTCCTCAAACATCATAATGATTACCTCTTTTGCCTTCTTCAAGTTTTAGATCAAAAATGCCCCACTTATTGGGTATATTACAGCTATAGCCATCCCTTGGTGTTTCCTGGAGATTGGGTTCCAGCACCCTTGAGGACATCAAAATGTAAGGATGCTCATAGTATTTGCACATTCTCCATATACATTAAATAATCTCTAGATTATGCATAATACCTAATACAATGTAAATGCTATGTAAACAGTTGTTATATTGTATTTTTATTTGTATTGTTTTTTGTTGTTGTATTTCTTTTCCAAATACGTTTGGTCCATGGTTGGTTGAATGCGAGATGCGGAACTCACCCAGGCAAAGGGCTGGGGGGACTGTCCTCGACTCAGCACTGCAACCTCTTTCCCCCCCAGCACAACAGAATAATTGCAACCTGCCCCTCTCATTTTTAAAGTCTCATTTCAATATTTAAGCTGTTATATGATTTACTTAAGTATTATGTCTATTTTATATCATCCTTCTGCTCCCTCTAGTATGTAAGCTTCATGAAGTAAACTTTATCTCTTTTTTTCAGTAATATATTCCCAGTGCATAGAACAAAATCTAGCATATAACAGGTACTCAGTAATTCTTTTAGTAGTTGTTGTTTTGGGTTTTTTCATTTTTTTTAAATTTTAATAATATATTTTATTTAATCCAATATATGAAAACATTAATGATATAAAACCTAATAATGACATATTTTATATTCTTTTTATTTTCATACTATCCTTGCAATTCAGTGTATATTTTAGAGTTACAGCATATCTCAGTTTAGATATTACATTTGCATCAGAAATACATTCTCATCTATGCAAATCAAGTAAATTCTCTAACTTTTTATGTTTTATGTCTTGTTTTTTTATTTCAGAATGTTTTGGTTACATGGATTGCTTTTGTACTGTTTGAGATAAAGTTGTAAGTGTGCCCATCTCCCAGATAGTGTACCTTGTGCTGGTTAGGTATGATTTCACCCTAATTATTGAGTCACACAGTATTATTAATGTTGAATTCAAAGTGGTATTTCATAAATTAGAAAGCAACTCTGCATTTATACATAACAGCAAAGTGTTCTTCAAATTTTTCTTGTAGATTTTCACAGCAAATTTACAAAATGATTCCAATTAAAATTAAAATCTTCTACATATTCATGTTACAAAGCTTTTAAAATAATTTTATTGATTAGAATTAAGGAAAATTTTAATGTCAGCATAAATTCCTATACCTGTCTAATAAGTCAAATGTAAGCTTTTCCTTTCTTTGGAATTTCAGAGTTAGCTTGTTCATGTGCAACATGATAATAGTGAGAATACATAAGTTTTTCAAATTTTTTTGGCCTTTGAATATTAAATGTTTGTCAAACATTCATTTACTTTCAAGAAAATCTTGTAAGACTCTTCTAGTACTTAACTAATGAGCACTGGCAAAGAATACAAGGTCATTATATAAATCATTTTCTATTTCTTTTTTTTTTTACAAAATAAAAATAAAATTTTATTATGACAACTTTCAAACATACACATAAGAGTAGAGAATGCCTGAATCTATATGCCCATCACCTCGCTTCAGCATTTACCAATATTCTGTCAATCTAGTTTCATTTATTCAAGATATCATATTATTTTATATGAAAATACTTTAGTATTTACAAACATAACCATAATACCATTATCACATCTAACAAAATTAATAATAATTTCTTAATGTCTTATAATGCCCTGTGTTCAAATTTTTCCCAACTATCTCAAAAATACAGTTTTTTTTTTAATTTTAGCATATTATGGGGATATAAAAGTTTAGGTTACATATATTGCCCTTTCCTCCCCACCCCACCCCCAGTCAGAGCTTCAAGCGTGTGCATCCCCTAGACAGTGCGCACCGCACTCATTATGTAGGTATACACCCATCCCCTCCCCCCCCCCCACATCTGAATAAATAATTGAAGGAAAACACTTAAAAATCTATGCATTAAGGTACAGATGTTGAAAGCCTGCATCATCCTACGGCTAATTTCCAGTTTCACTTCAAACTGATATATTGTCAAATCTTCTTGTGTTTCATTTCAAATTCTGTCCTGTGCCAGCTAAATCCTTACATTTTATTAATATAAGGTGACTGACTGGACAATACCTTGTGGATATGCCGGTGCCATATATTTCTGATTATCTGATAGGTTGTGAGCTTTTCTATTTGTGTAAGTCTGCAATGGGTCTCCAGGAAAAACTATGCCCTGGGCAAAGGCAGGCTGGCAGAAATGCCAGGTATTGAGCTTCTGCAACAAGTTTGGGTCACAAAAACTGCCACTCAACCTGTTAGGCAATTCCCTACATTGACAGAAATGCACATTAATGGATGTAAAGAAAAAATGTTTGAACATTTTCTAAGTAAACTGGATACCATGTATAGAGAGGCAACTGAGTTTTGTAAGCTACTTAGTTAAAATCTTCCCTGATCTGTTATTAACAAGGGAAACCAAGAGGAACTCCATCTTTCTTTATGGAAAGGGGCTGAAATACCGAAAAAGTGAATCACTTTAAATAGTTAGAAAACAACTTGGACTATGACGCAAAACTGTGCTGCTTCCCTCGGTAACAGAGAAGCTCAGGAAGGAAGACGCTGATGTGAAGGGTCGCGGCAAGCACAAAAGGCCTGAGGGAGAAGAATCAACGCAGGAAGCTGAGGACGCAGAACCGCAGTGGCCCAGCGGTGTGTGAGCAACGCAGGTGAGCGCACCAGGGAAGGGTGTCCGGGGGCATGAAGGTCCCGGACATGTGGATGTCAAGGACAGGCGGCATATGCAATTTGCAATGCCACTTTGGTTAATATTCATACTTCCTTGATTATATTGTCTACAGTTGCTGAATATGAACTTTTACATTTGATTACAAAGTGTTTAATTTGGTAATCCGTGACACATTTTTTCCCTTTGTTTTTTAGAAATGCATTTTAACAATAAACAGATCCAATTAAAGAACATTGTGTTTTACTTTTCTTTTTAAGGATGATGTAATTATTCAAATTAGAAATTAACATAATGCTAACAGGTTTTGAATATTATTTTTGGAAGAGGTGAGAAATTTATCACCCTATTCTATTTTAAAAATGGGTGTTTTAACTTACATATTTAGAATTTAATGGTTAAAGCCTTTTTCAGGGAAAGTTATAGATCATAGAACCATAGTGTGATGAATCAGGAAACAGGGTAAGAAAAAAAAAAAGACTAAAAATATAAAAAGCCTTTTGTTGCAACTAAATCTAAGAAATTTAAATAACCAGGCAGAAAAAATAATTTGGAGAGAAGTTTCCAATATAAAATGTGATATCCAAATAATTGTAAAGCAGCAAAGTGAAAGTTTCTGTTTGAACCAAATTATTTTAAGTATGGTTGTACAGAATATTAATTCTGCAAAACATAATTATCAAATTGTTGACACAACCTAGGATTTGAGGATGAAAGAAATGATTCAATGCAAATAATTCAAAGAAATGATTCAAAGAAAATGTTAATAACTGATAGATACTACCTGTATCTATAACTGATAGATAGTAGTTGTTCTTAAAACTAGTGGATGATAACAGTACTGAATATTACATGCTAAAATGCATTTATCTAGGAATGTAGTCATTGCACAAGGCCCTGCAAATATAAACACGAGTGAAAGCCAATCTCTGCTCTCAGCAGCTTGGTATTTGGTGAAAGAAAGGGAGATAAATAACATCAAAATAAGATTCAGATTGAGGATATTATATTGACATATTATTTTGGTCTCAACTGTTTTACACAGTTATGATTGATTTTGCTGTTTCTCAAGTATCTTCTTGCTTTCTTTTTAAAAGTACTATCTTACAAGGATGAGCATTTTACAAACAGGGAACATTCCAGACATAGGGATCAATCTCTGCAAAGGCAGAGTAGCACAGATGGAAATAAGACACACACAGGAAGTAGGTGTTGCAGTGATCCAGGAAGGAGACATTGTGTAGCAGGTGAATATTAATGTGTAGAGGCAATGAATTTAATAGAAATATTAAAAGAAGGATCACCCAATCTATAAAATAATGGTGTATGTCTGAACAGAGTCCATTTTGGTGCCAAGTACTGTTTGTGTGCTGGAGGGTGTGTATGTTTGGGATGGGGCTTGGGAATCTTAAAATCCACACTTCACAGAATGTAACATGCACTGGAGATCTGGAATATCCTGCTGCATTCAGTGGAAGACCAACTAAAGACAAGGAGTACGGTATCCCTGGAATATGTGAGCCAGTGGAAATAAGTTGTCCACCAGGCAATATGCAGTCAATAAAATGAAGATTTAATTAGTAAATATATAAGAGTTTGAGTTCAGCTGATCAAGAGTATAATAATGAAGCATTATGTAGAAAAATAAATCATACTTAACTGAATTCATAAGGGTAGGGGCTGCCTTTCTCTCCAGAAAGTTTAAAAATAATACTTCAGGGACTTGATCACTAAAGGATAGACCTACTGAACAGAATTTGGATATAAGATGTAGACCTGCTCACAGGAATAATGTAGAATTTTCTTACCTTGGTCAAAAATTGTCAAATGACTTTTCCTAATGATAAACAATAAAGTCATTTGCCATGGATATCTTACATTTCCACAAACTGAGTATATAATTAACTGAAATATTTCTATAGATGGGAGATACGTAGATCAAATTATTGGAGCAGTTATTTTTAATATTTGGTATGCAGAGATAACACCAGAGATGTTTATTTAAAATTTAGATTCCTACATCCTTTCTATAATTTATTACATTGGGGCAGGTTCCAGAAAAATATCAGTTTGGACAAAATCCCAGTTGATTTTGATAAATATTATGTAAGGACTATATTTTGAGAAACAATTAGATAAAAGAGGGGTTAAAAAGGAAAACTGCTATGATATTGTTTACTTCCAGGAGTGGACAAGTTCCAGGCATCAACAACTCGACTATTCCGACATATTGGCGACGAGCACATGCTGATTACCTTTGTTCTCACATTTGCCAGAATGGGGTGCCAAACGCAGGACATCCATCCTCTCGTGCACACATGACAGGTATTGAAAATCGCCACTGTGTTCTCTCCCATTGAGCTCAAGCACTGCCTCCGGCCTGCCCTGCAGTCCACACAGCTCCACAGCAGCATCTGAAATGGTTGCTCTTCTGATACCAGGTAACAAAATGGATTTCTGCTCTGTAGGTGTAGGAAACAATGAGTCAAATTGAAACAGTACTTCATTTTTGAATAATTGTTCATAATCCCGGACTCACGTATTCCATAAATTCTCTGGCCTAAATATAGTTGTTAAAATGCTTTGACGTGGTGGCACGTGCCTGTAGTCCCAGCTACTTGGTAGACTGAAGTTGGAGGATCATTGGAGCCCAGGAGCTCAAGGCTGTAGTAGACCATGAGCACATATGTGAATAGTCGCTGCGCTCCAGCCTAGGCAACATAGCGGTAGCCTGTCTAAAACAAACAAAAAATGCTTTGAAACCGCTTAACATAACCACACAGATAAATGACATATTACTAATAACCATATCATACCCTTTGTGAAATCACCTCTGCTGATCTACCATGCAATGCCAGTCATGCTTGTCATGGGTATATACCTACATGATGAGAGCATTGAGCACCGTCTGGGGAATGCCCACGCTTGAATGTTCTTACTGGAGGTGGGGAGGTGGAGGTATAACTACATGATGAGTGTGATGTGCACTGTCTGGGGAATGGACATGCTTGAAGCTCTGACTCGGGGGGATGAGGGGGCATGGGCAATATATATAACCTGAGCTTTTGTACCCCCATAATAAGCTGAAATTAAAAAAATCTGAAATAATACTATATTCTTAATAAATCACTTGGTAATAGATGAATTGCATTTCTAATATTTCAGAATCCTGAAAGAATTCTCAGTCACTCTAAGAAATAGAATTTGTAATTACCATACTCCATATGGTTATGCTTAATAAATTGCACAATTTAAATATTATATACATAATGGAAATCTAGGTAGATATATAAAATGCAAAGAAAATTTCATGTTTTAAATAGGTCATTTTGCACAAGACAATTAAGGTTCAAAAGGCATATCTTTAATATCATTGATATTTTCCAACACAAATCATATACAAATATTAACACTTTACATCTCATATTTCTTATATCATCTATGAAGTATGTGAAATATAAGACAAGAAATATGAAATGAATGTGTAATTTGTATCCAAGACAATGAATAAAATAAAATCAGGTTATGAGTCATACTTCAATATAAGTATTCTTTGCAGTACATTTATCCTTGAGCTCTTTTAGAGGATGAAATATGAGATTTGAATTCAAAGTGTCTTCAGGGTTTCACACAAATACATTTCATCAGTAATGATTAATACAATGCATAGTTGAATGTTTCTGCCAATCCAAAATATTACCGCCCTCATATTTTAAAATGCATCCATAATATAAATCTTGATTGGCCAATGGTGGACATATATTTTTTGAGAGCTTGTATGAAGTTTATAAAGGACATATTGCATTTCCCAATGACATTTATTCACATACTTATTCCTGGCATATTTTTTTCATAGTCCATACTTTATGTAGGGTGTGTGCCTAATTTATTTGGAATGCCATTTTTCACCAATAGAAGACATAATTCTGTCATCTTAATTTGTTTTATTTCCATATCTGAGGCAAATAAAAAATACCATAATATTGAAATCTGGAAGAAATCGGATGCCTTCTGAAGAGATAGAGGCTGAATTCACCAGATAGGAGAAAAATGCTTTCTAAGGATCGATATCCCTCTACCAGAATTGAAATTTTTGCTTTTTTCTTTGCTTGGACACTCAAAAAATAATACCCCAATATAAAGGTCTAAGAAGTACCCTCAAAAGTAAAAGTTTTCCTCTGACCTTGTCTTGCCCTCCTGTCTCTCAGCCCCATTACTCTGCAAGACCAGCCATAAAAACTACATCCCTCTTCTCCAAGGTGAGTCATGGAAATTAGAACCCTTTTTCCCCAAAGCTAGCCAGAAAAACCAAAAATTATTACTCTAACTTTCCTTCCACTTTTCTGTAAAAACTGGTTATAAGGCCAAGCATGGTGGCCCAAGCCTATAACCTCAGCACTTTGAGTGGCCTAGGCAGGAGGATCGCTTGAAGCCATGAGTTTGAGACCAACCAGGGCAACATAGCAAGACCCTACCGCTACAAATAATTTAAAACACTAGCCAGGTGTGATGGTGCACACCTGTAGTTTCAGCTACTCAAGAGGCTGAGGTGAGAGGATTGCTTGATCCCAGTCATTCAAGGCTGCAGTGACCTATAATCATACCATTGCACTCCAGCCTGAGCAACAGAGACCCTGTCTCAAAAACAAAAACAAACAAACACGAACAAACAAAAAAACCCTAGCCATTAAAAATTATCTAGCCTACCTTGTTTTACTGCAGGTCATAAGACCCCAAAGACCCCAATTCTAGAGATGGTTCTGCCCCATATCCTCCAGGAAAAAAAAAAATACATAGACCAAAAAAAAAAAAAAAATTTAGACAAACAAGACTGACTTACTGGATTTCCCCAGTCTATTAACATTAAATCACATCATTTTTGTCAAATCATTTTCTGCAGGACTGTCCATACTTTGTTAAACTTAAACATAAAAATAGACACTTTCCCCTACATATTTGGATCTTCATTCTGAAGAGTTCTGTATACATATTAATAAAATTTGTATGCCTTTTCTCCAATTAATCTGCCTCTTGTCAGTGATTTTCAACACACTTTCAACTGACAAAATACAAATTTTCTCTTGGCCCCTACAGTTTTTTGTTTTCTTAGTTTTGTTTTGTTTCTTGTATAAATTTACGGGGTATAAGTGCAGTTTTGTTAGATGGATATGTAATATTATGCAGTAGTGAAGTCTGAGCTTCTATTGTAACCATCACCGGAATAGTGTATGTTGTACCCATTAAGTGATTTCTCATCCATCACCCATCTTCCACCCTCCCACCTTTCTGAGTCTCCACCGACCATTATTCCTCACTCTGTGTCCATGCATATACATTATCTAGCTCCCACTTATAAGTGACAACATACGGTTTTGATTTTCTGTTTCTGAATTGTTTTACTTAAGATAATGGCCTCCAGTTCCATCCATGTTGCTATGTAAGACATGATTTCATTTGTTTTTTATGGTTGAATAGTACTACATTGTGTGTGGGGGCTGTGTGGGAGCATATATATAAAAACATTTTCTTTATCCAATCATCTGGTGATGAACACTTAGGTTGATTCCCTATCTTTGCCCTGTGGGTAGTGCTGCAATGAACATACAAGTGCAGGTACGTTTTTAATGTAATAATTTCTGTCTTTTTTTGGATATATACCCAGAATATGAATTTTCATAGTAGCATGTAGGAGATTAGTAAAATTTTAATGATATTTATGCATGATATTTTTCAAAATGGCACTAAGTTGGTACATTATCAGGCTTACATCAATAATATGCAATTTGGCATCAGCTGTATATAGCTATACCTTTAGGAAGAGTAGCTGAGTATATATTCCTAGTGAAGAAATACAGTGCAATTAGTTATATTTGAAAGTAAACAAAGATCATACTCAAAGTATTTCTCCCAAAAATGTTTATTGCAAGATTTCTTCTACTAATCAAACCTGAAATCCATGCAAATTTCACCCCATGTTCTAAGAAAAACCATGGCCTCTGGCTGATCATTACTGTGCATCATAACAACGTTCAAGGAGTCTGGATTAGTTTACCAGGTATATCCATAAAAGGCTCTGGAAGAAAGATCCTGAGAATGCTGTGTTGATTAAAGGAAATAGACTAAGAACACATCAGTTTAGAGCAATGAGAATCTATTAATACATAACGGAGAAATTCTTCCTCAATCACACATTTTCTTTATGAAAAATTATGGTATACATGGATTTGCCTATGTATATCTTCCCATAAATGAAAAGATTTCTAATCAGGGACCTATTGTTTGCTAGTTATTCTGAATCATTCTGAGTGATTCTGAAGTAAAAGTTTTAAAAAATTCAACATCAAAATGTTAAAAGACTTTAGAAAAGCAAAACTAAAAGTAGATTAGTTGAATCATATTGAAACTGCATGAGATAACTGTCCTGAAAATTAATGAAAATAGGACTATGATAAATGGAAAATAGTATATTTCTTTCTATTCTAAATCATGAGCCATAAAATGTCATAAACTATCTCTTTATTTAGTACACAAATCAGCTATAATAGTTGATAAGCATTAAAAAAAATCTCCAAGACTTCTCACAGATTTGCTTTCACATGGGATCCCCCAAATGGACTTTTACTCACTGTAAGTTTTTAATTACTTAACCTCTTTTTCTAAAAAGAGAGATTTTAGTATCAATAATATCATCTTCCCATTAGCAGCCACCTTCAAACCTTTCTAAATCCTGATTAGACTACAAGTAAAGATAGAATGACAGAAAGAAAGAACAACAGGAAGAAAGAAGGGGGTTATGGGAAAGAGAGAGAGAGACGGAGAGAAGGAAGAAAAACCTTCTGATTGACGAAATAAGAGCCTTATGTAATATGATGAAGAAGAAAATTCACAAAGTGAGTAAAAACACCAAAGACAAACCTCATGTTTCACATCTCCATTAGCAGATAGCCTTGACTATATGCATCCTTCTAGACAACATATTTTCTATGTTGGTATCATTTACATTTTTATATACTTTCTATATGTGTATATTTTCATTTTTTATATAATTTTAGGCATAATAATTTTCAACTTCTGTCACTGTAAGAAAAGATAAAGATTCATAATGTTAAGGGAGAAACTTATACAAAACCAAAATTAATCAATCATAAATGATGGGAAGAGTAATAATATTTCTGAAATGAGGTTGGCAATAGATAAATGGAAATTAATCAAATAAGTCATCCATTAATTAAACAAACTGATTTTCCCAAACATACACAATTTTGATCTCAACTAATAGAGTAGGAAGTATAAATAAAATTTAGCATTCTAACTATAAGCACAAGAGAAATTGAACAAGTTCAAACCAAAAACAGTCTATAACATTTTGTAAAACAACAAAATATATAAATTAGACTTTTACGTTATAATTTATAATGCTCTGAATATAACCATATTTATCCCACTATTCCCATATTCATCAATAGGGTGAACCCAGAGAGAAATATTAAAATATACTCCACAACCAGGAAAACACTGTTTTCTTATATGATACCTCATCAGTGAATATTCTTCTAATCTACCCAAAATAAAATCAGTCAAGATAGAAAGTTTAGATTAATTCTAGAGTCTTAACCAACAACTAGACCTACCATAGACTTCAAGTGGAATCAAACATCCCTAGATCATTTTGACAGTTTTAATTCTTAGGAGATAGTATAGGTACATTTAATTATGTCTTTTCAATAAAACTTATCAATTTATCTAGCAATAACAGCTTTAAATCTCTCATGTCAAAGACAGGTTATTACGTGGTTAATTATCAAAGCATGTATGCAATGTTTCAAGTTATGAATTAATGATATAACTATAAAACTACACCTCCTTATTCAATTCTTAAGGTCAATTTATTCTTACAAAGTTGCTTTTATTTGTAGAAATAAGCTGAAAATATTAGATGCAAAAAAGAAGGTATATACAAGCAAAATGTTAAGACAAACTTAGAAATTATACACATATTAGGAAGTTTTTCTTGATAATAAAAAATATCAAATAAGACTGCATTACCTTTTTGTGGGGTGATGCAATTTATCTGATTGTAGGGGAAATTATTTCCACTTGTATAAAGAGGTACAGTAAACTTTATTCATCAGAATTCCTCTTAAGAAAGGCACTGTAATCGTTAGAAGGAACAGTTTGGTAAACTGCTAGGATAAACAGCTAGGAGGGGAGATAATCACCAAGGTCCTACCTACTTAAGGGGAAAAAAAAAACCTATTAAAATGTTACATGAAATAAAAAGAGGAATTTATATCTTTCCCTTCTTAGAAATGAAGAGAAAGAAGGAGAATATGAGAGGAAATAACCCAAATTACTGATTGGATTTTTCATTGACGTTGGGGTCTGGAGCCTTGGAGACAGACTGAATTTGATTAAGGAAAATAAAGAAATACAATATTTCTAGGACCTGGAGGGTCGTGAAGCTGACCACACTTCTTACATTTAAGTAATAAGTTGTACGTGATTTATTACTTCTTTTTATTAATTATATAAATGGCAATGTCATCATATCCTCTATTCATTTATTCATTGATTAATTTACATTAATTCTCTCTAGAACTTTTCTTTTTTAAAAAAGTTGAATATGTTCTAAAAATAATTCCTTAAAGTTAAATGGAAAAAAACTGATTAAAAATATGTCTGTGGAGACTCTAATAGAAGACAGACTGTATTTAAATCGTCTCATAACATCACTGGACAATATTTAAAAGAAAAAGATTGCAAATCCTTTGGTGTTCCTCCCACTCGAAGGCAGGACCCAGCCCCTCCGGCTGGCGGGGGACGGCCTGGGCCGGGCGCGGGGTGGAGGGGCCACCGGCCTGGGGGAGCTGTGCCAATGACGCAGCGGTCCCCGCTAGACACTGTCGATACTTCTTAGACTTCCACTGATAAAAGGCACTGTAAGATCAATAATTCATTTTCATCAATTTGTATAAATTTAATTCATTTGTAAATCTTCGTATTTTGGTAGAAGAAAAGTAAATATAATGTGTTAGAAAGGATTCTTACTTTAGTTACCTAGTATTCAATACTTTTATGAATATTTTTGAGAGCCCACTAAAAAAAGTTTTTAATCAATTAGAAAAAAAATAAAGTTTCCTCCTCAAGTTCTGAGGAGGTGAGAAAGCTTGATCCCTCAATGCTTGGACTGACCAAAGGGCGCGGAAACTGAAACGCGGGCCCAGTTAGGTGAGAACAAATTGAAATAGCTCAAAAGTCCACCGCTACTGTCTCTGAAGTCCTATCACGAGAACAGATACTGTTTAGGGACTTTTCTTGTGACACAGTTTGCATAAAGGTATCTCTTTTGCATTCAAAAATACCTTTCTCTTGGTAGGAAACACAAAATTAAGAAAAAACAAATTCTGGATAATCTTTTTGTGGATAAACAAATATCTCAAATGATAGTTTCTATTTTTTGAACACTAGTTATTAATTTTCTCATGTTTAGAATTATTAAATTTCCTTGATTTAATAAATCTCTTGGTATTCATGTAATTCTTTCGCTTTAATTTCGTATTTTTATCTGTTCATTTTTTTCTGTGCAATTTATCTCTTTCATATCAATAAGTGCTGTTAAAATATATCAGATAGTAAATACCTGCTTTTCTTCATTGTTGGAATTAGTTTTTCAGTTAATTTCTCTATTGAAAAAGTTTAAATTATGACATACAAGTAATTTTTAATTTACTTTTATATTTCGTTCTTGGTGCATGAAATTAACTACTACCTCTAGAAGGCCTAAATTTCTTACAATTTTTTAAAATTTACCTCCCCTTTCATTCTCCTCCTTCAAAAAAAGAAGTGATCTGCTGAGAGATATTTAAAAACCAGCTCCCTTTATAGTTTTTTTTTTTTTAATTTTAAGAGCCTGGTTTGTATCATATTCTAGTTTCCATGGCATAAACACTCTGAATTGCTGATTACAAACTATGCATATGATGTCATTGAATGTGGAGTTGATTTGCAGAGGCATAGCAGTATATAGTGTTTCCACAATATTGGTTCAATAAATATAAATAACTTTATAGAAAATGTAGTAAAATAATTGGAAAATGTAGAGTTTATTCCTATTTAGAGTATTACCTTTGCTTTTAAATTTATATATTTAGTTGTAAGTTTTTATAATTTAATTTTTAATAATTACTTTGTTTTACAAGTGCCTTGGTAAATTACTGAAAATTTAAAGATTGTCTCTCATGGGTTTATATGAACCAACTACAACACACCAAACTTGACTTAAAAAATCCTTTATCTACAGATAATTTATAATTTTATAGAAGGAAGTATGTTCAATTTTATGTTGTTTCCTAGACAATATTTTTCATAGTACTATTTCAAATAATTTAATTTTTCACCAATAAGTTGAAAATAACAACTTTGGCATACATTAGATTCTTATATACTGAAATCTATTTCTGGATTTTCTCCTTATTAAATTTGACATATTTTTCTATTTGCATTAGGACAAAACAATATTGATTTGATTTCCAAGATATGTTCTGATATCTGATTTCCATAATATGTTCTGATATCTGGTTAATCCCATCTCACTATGAAAGATGTTAGATATCTTTAGATATTTACTGTAAATTTTGGTAAATGGTTTTCATCATATTTGTATTTATAATTTTTATATTTATATTTCCTCAAATTCATGGTTTATTTAAATTTTTATAAGAAATGGCTGCTGAATTTTATCATATTTCTTTTCAAAAATCTATCAGTATGATGTTATAATTTCTTTAATATTAAATATGATATTTTTTCATTTGATTTGCAAGCATAATCCCATATTGATATCCTTTTATTCATCTATTTTTGCATTTCTATAACATTTAATATTGTGTACTTGCTTAGATAACTTGGAATGATTTACATAAGGTTTAAATTATAATACATCTTTTGAAGAAAAAAAACAACTGTGATCCCATTTGGTGACTTTTAAAATGAATTCATCCCTTTCATCTGTCTCTTTGTTACTTAGTTTTTTTTTTAAGTTTCACTGCAAGTTCTTCTAGGTTTACTTATTTGTTGTCATGCAGTTACTCAAAGGATTGGCTTAAAATCATTTTAATATTTCCTATGTCTTTCCTTTATCTTTCCTGGTCTCTTCTACAATAACTGTGTTATTTCTAAAGTGGGAAGAGGGTAAAATTTCTTTTGATAAAGAAAATTTTAATGCTATTTTCAGCTAGCATGAGAGTTTTATATACATATATATATATATATAAATGTCATATTTGTTTTCAATGGCCTTGCTTTAATTAATGTCACTTTATGCTTAAAATCCTCTACTGACTCCCTATTACTAGGTTAAACTGCTGCAATTCTACTGTTTTTGAAAAGAACAAACAACACAAAACAAGACAAAACAAAAACCTTCCAGCAGTTTCATATGATTCGACATATTAAACATCTTTGTTGTGTTTCCAACCTATACCATAGTGCATGGCATGCAGTAGACTACCTCCCTAAATATTTGTTGAATGAATAATTAAATTCATACCATGACTTATCATGCTTATCAGACATCACAATCTAGTACCATCCTATCTTTCTAGAATCATTGTTCTTCATTAGTAAATTCACTCTGATATTCCAAACATAATATAACTATTGGCATTCCATAACACAACATGCTGGATATTTACAAATGTAGTTAATTCTACTCAAAATGTCCATTGTATTTTTTTCCCCAATGTTTTTAATTTTTTCAAAAGTTCACTGCTACCATCTCTGTAGTCTTATCATAAAAGGCACATTCTTACAAGTTACATCATCATTTTCCCAAACTTCAACATGCATATCAAACTCTACAATTCCCATGCAGACCCTTTTATTGTCTCCTTCCAGTTTGATGCTTTTCCATCATTCTCTCTTATAGTGAATAGTGCCAGCATCTCCTGGTCCAAGCCAAAAAAATCTCAGACATTTGCACAGTTGCAATATGTAGTAATGAGAACTGTAATGAACATATAAATTGGGATGATTGCTACTGAGATAGCTGTTCTAACATACATTAATTATCACATTAAATCAAAATTATTTTAAATGACACATTATTTTGAAGATATAGTTAGGGAAATTATACTCCCATAATAATTAAATAAAAGATCAATAAATTAGTTCGTATACATAAACCAAACACTTTTTATTCAACATACAATAAAAATTTAGATTTCAAGTATTTAATGTGGCATTACATCTGTATAGTAACTAAATAAAGCCCAACCTCAGAGAGCAAATTGAAAAATAGACTATATGTGATTGTTATAAGAGAAATTTTCAGGTTATCTCTTCAAAATGTGCTTGCAAATCATACACAGGTTTATAAATTTCTATCATAAAATATTATAAAAGGAGATTAGTATAACTATTGTAATGAACTAAAAATATTGACAGACTGTTTTTATAATTTACATAGTATAGTTGCACTTTACTAAAATAAGAATTGATGAAATTACTAAAAATACTCCTATAAAGTGTCTTGTTAAAGCATCTACAAATTAGTTGTCAATTATGAAAGGGAAAAATGTTGAGTAAAGCTAAAAGGTACACATATGCTTCAATTAATGTATTAACAAGTGACAGATGACTTAATAGCATTATTATTGATACCTCTTTTGCTGTTTGGAAACGAAATTACAGATCATGTTGTTTCTTATAACTTTGTAATAATATTTATGTGTTATTGTTAGCAATGAAAGTAGGGAATATTTATAATTATACAAATGATACATAAAAATGGCATGAGTTTCAATTAAGATTCCCTGAATTATTTTAATGTATTAATTATACATAGTACATACAAATTTAAATGGTCATTAAAATTTTGTGAAAATTATCTTGGGTAATTTAGATGATTTTAACTATAATTTCTAGAGAAATTCCACATTGTCTGTCAGTCATTGAATATGTACTCAGTATTGTATTTTAGCCTGTAAGAGAAAAAAAAAGTATATTTCCTCAAAGGCTTTCAGCATTGTTAGAAAAATAATTAGACAACATGAAATAGTAGGAAATGTAAAAAGACAGTGCATAAATAGTAAATAGTATGGGGTATTGGCAAGGGTCACAGAGGAGCACAAAGGCACAGGAGAATTATTGGAGCTGGATTATTGTGTTGATGAGAAAGCAGAGGGCAAAAGTCATGAATTCACATAGTTGTAGGAGCAGGAAAAAAGGAAAAGTCATTCCAGGAATGGGAAACAAGATGAGCAAATTTCTGAAATGATGATGATGATGAATGGGTGCCATGTTCTACACTTATACTATGCTTGGCACATGGCTAAGTCCTTTTTCACCTTAATTCCTCACAAAACCCTGTAAAATGAGACTTTATTCTCCACTTTGCAGATAAAAATCTGACACACAGACTCTTACTCAGAACCAGAATAAAGACAAACATTGTCAGCCAACACCCAAGTTCTTAACAAGGTGAAATGAACATGATGAGCAGGGAGCTGAGGAGCTCAGCTTTACCAGAACTGGGAATATATGTCTGAGAAAGAGAAACGTAGGTGAGTTGAATTACTAGTGTGGGCTCAGATTCAGAGAGAATTAATGATGTCATTGTAACTTTAATACCTACAGAGAGAAATCGGGAGACATTGGGGCATTTTGAACATGGAGGTGATGCGGTGCTGCTGTGACATCATGCCTATTTTTGGTTTTAATAATACATTTTAAACATCTTCATCACTATCCACACTTCCTACTACTAAAAAGATGTTCAGAAAACTTCCAACAAAGTACAGTAAAATAGAAGGACTGCCAAAAAAATGTATTTCCAAGAAAATTGGCTCTGATATTTTCATTACTGCTTAATTCAGCTTGATGAATAATATTCAGTTTTTTTAAAAAAATTATTACTACTAAAAGTAAAAATAATTTTCACTAAAGAAAATTAGTAAGAAATAGTTTAGGGGAATAAATAAATCGAGAATTAAAGAAAAATGAATGCTGTCCCCAAAACATATCATATCTCAAAACATTATAAAACCAGTTATTATTTTAGTTTATTTATCTATTCATTTATTTATTCAAATATATTTATATATTATACAAATATATACTTTTTTTACTTTGCTCTAGGTACTGTGCTAAACAATTAAAAAAACAGACATCTAAAGACATGCCTTCTACATTTAAGTTGTACCATGTAGAATAATCCAGAGAGTTTTTCCAGTAGCTATATAACCTGTCATGTATCAAACATGTATAAGAAAGATTTTTTTATTACTCCAAATAATTTGCAAAAAGAAAATCAAAACAAAAAAAAATTAGAATGATGCTGATTTCCGAAAGTGAAATTGTAATAGGTAATAATCAATGTTTGGCTTTGTTTTTTCTTTTCATGTTTAAGATAATAGGATATATGAGGGCTGTTCGGAAAGTATCCAGCCATTGTTAATATAACGAGAATGGTTACATGGCTGGATACTTTCTGGACAGCCATTTTATATTAAAAATCTGTTTCAAAGATCACATTAAAGAGACCTTTTGTTCCAAAAGAAGGGTACTTTGAGTCGTTATTATACACTTATTTTGAAATGGGATACATTTTATGTATTAACACCACTAATACATCAGTGACATTTCAGTCAATGACAGACAGCATATATTTTGGGAAGTCCCATAAGCTTATGATACTATGTTTTCACTTTACGTTTTCTATGTTTAGATATGTTTACCATTGTGTTACGTTTAGATATGTTTACCATTGTGTTACCATTGTGTATACTTACCATTGTGTTACACTTGCCTCAGTATTCGGTGCAGTTGCACGCTACACAGGTACACTCGATGTTTGCAAGATGAAATTGCCTTTCCCAGTATGTATCCCTGTTGTTAACCAATGCATGACTGTATCAATTTTATAAGATTTAAGCATATATATCTAAGGAAAAAAATCAGTGTACGTTATTACAGTAGGCCACTTTAAATATTTAAGAAGACTACAGAGCTTTATGGATAATTGTTAGGACATATTATGTCTTTCTATAACTCATTTTTCTTTCTAGTAAAAGTCTGAAAAACTATGGCTTGCATTGTTTAACATATATGCAGTGGTTAATTTATAGAAGCAGGAATCCAAATCCAGTGGCTTAAAAGTAAATTTTTAACCATATTACAAATGCATTTAAAGGGACATTACTTGTCTTCACACAGCATATCCAACAAAATGTATTGTGAACAACCCATATGGATAGCTACCCACTACCCCATCCTCCATCAATTCCTCAATTTATATCACTGGATAAAAAATATCACATTCCTAATTCCTATTTTCCAAGCTGATTCTCATAGTCAAGCTATTGTATCCTATAATCCCCTTGCTTCTGATAAATATTCTAAACTTTTCTATAAGAAATATATTTTGGATTTTGTTTTAAAGTAAAAAATGAAACAAAACAAAAGAAAAATGAAAAATTAGATGTTTAAACTTTTGAATGAAAGCACTATTCCACAAGGCCCCAGTCATGACACTCTCAACAGATTTGACATTACTTCATGAATCCAAGGTATGTGCCTTAAGATTTCTGTAGGGGTTTGTTTACATGTAGGTTATTAAAAGACAATGTAAGGCAACTTAACTACCTTGGAGGCAGAAATTAACCTTTAGAAATGTAAGTACAAGTATGTCTTTAGGCACACAGTGTTTTATCCATGCATAAGTGAATAAAACAGGATAATTACCTAAAAATATCAGATCACTGCTCTTGGGGGGCTGGGTGCTTTCATTCTAATGAAAATAAACTACAATAGACATTTAGATTTTCAATAGTAAGAATATAATGCCATTTGTAGGAGGACTGTGTTGTCTATTGCTTCTAGGAAAGCCTTGAAGTTTTAGGTAAAAATAAAAATGAGCAGAAAAGGAAGTTTTTTTAAACTTGTGATTTATTTTCTCTGGCTATGTATCTTGAAACAAACCAAATCATTATATTGCACACCTAAGGCAAATAATAATAATGTGTTCCTTGGATTTCATTAAATCAAATCTCAATGATTTATATCCAACCTTTCTAATGATGATGTGCAGTTCACTGCTGAAAGCATACAATTCTGAATGAACACACGAGCTATTTGTAATTGATCTCTTTATCAACATTTACTATTCCTCACGGTTGAATAATGATTTCCTGTGGAGAATATATAAAATTTTCATCTTATTTTCCCATTGTCTCTTTCATCAATCACAGGACAAGTAATTGGAATGTCTTTCTGAGAACAGAGGAAATGTGGAAAAATATAACTGTTAATGATTTTTAAAATTTATTTTAATTTTAAAACTATCATTTTACATTAAGTTATATTTTTAGAAAGGTATTTAAAGTTCCTGGTTTGGAACTCAATATTTCAATGTATCAGTGTTGTATTTCTGAATGTCATATATCTAAGAAATCATGATCCATAATGGAAAAATCAATTCAATTCAAATGATTCAGCATTTGAAAATATCCAACCAATCTCTTATTAGATTTTAATGATGTTAAATTATTACTTAAGAAATACTTTGTATCATTTTTTAAGTTTCCAAGGTGCCATTGAACAAGTCAAAGAAGACATGTTTTATATAAAGTCTGCTGAAAAAAGCTTACTTCAATTAAATCATAAATGTCTGTTCTTAGAGTTTAAGTAAACAAATTAAGAATAACAGAGAACTTCAGAAAGTATTGAAATGAATACTCAGTTTTAGAGACTAAACTTGTATCAGTCCATCCTCATCTGAGGAGGTAGCTAAAATCTTTTTCATTTATACTTTTATTTGTACAATCAGTTTTAATGTTTGGTTTATAATTTTTGTGATTCAAATTCAGAGTTACTTTTAAATATGATTAGCTCTACTTGTATTGCAGATGACTTATCTTTATGAAAAATGGGGGAAAATGTTGATTCATTTTAAGTGAATGAACACTTAAATATATGATTCCTGGGACATTTTGCTGCTTTTGAAGCTTGCTCTTAGTATAACTTCTATGTATATATTTGTACAACTTTATTTAATATATTTGTTCATAAACAATAAGCACTCTGGGTTGCCATATTGTGCAACTTGTCACTGAAATATTGGTTTTGTTCACATTTGCAAATTGTTCAATTAACCAGTACTGGTTATCTATCCACAAGGTAGAGAAAGGCAGACAGCACAATGGCAAAAACCAAATGTGAGAATATGGCAGTGAAGTCACCTAATTGTCCCTAGCTTTCCTAGAACAGTCCCAGTTTATGCCTGTTGTCCAAGTGAGATTACTAATAGTGCTCCCGATTTGATGAAAGATTAAATGGTCACCCTTCTTGTATAACATATGTTGTTGTGATACATACAACAGAATTCCATTGACTTTATAAAAATTAATTATTTAGAAAGGCAGTAGTTTTTATTTTATAGTAACACCTTGTCTAGCTTTTGGACAACCATCTGCATGCCCAAACTACATAGAATTCCACTTATTCTTACACATACACACGTCTATGAAGTCTTTGCTAACACCACTATAATTAGAAGACAGGAATAAAAAACTTAACCACTGTTTATCATTTCAATAATAAGTACATATGAAGTACAATTATGAGCTAAAACTATAGCAGCCAAAAGAAATTATCCAAAAGGTACGTATGTAATAAATTTCAAATCATAAAAGACATAGTATATTCACAAAAAAATAAATATGACTTCATAAAGAAAGCTTGAAATTTTAGAACTTTAAAAAATCACATATAAACATAAATCAAAATAGACTATATCTAAAATAAACCAGACAATTTAAAAATTACCAGCCATAAATGAAATACACTACAAATCAATAAAAAAAATGCCATAAATCCTATAGAAAAAGTGGTAAAAAATATAAACCCTATATTATGGAATAGAAATAAAAGCCCATAAATATACAAAAACTATAAAATCCATTTGAAAATAAGTAAATATTAAAAACAATAACAATTTAAAAATCTGACAATATTTAAACTTTGTTAGCTGTGTTGAGAGAAAAGCACTACCACTAGGACTGGAAATTTGGTCCAAATTTCTGTAAGAATTTAGTTTAGTTTTTTTTTTTCTTTTTTTTTTTATTTCAGCTCATCATGGGGGTACATAAGTTCAGGTTATATACATTGCCCATGTCCTGCCATCCCCCTGAGTCAGAGCCTCAAGCGTGTCCATTCTCCAGACAGTGCGCCTGGTACTCACCATGTAGTCATACCTCCATCCCCTCCCCCCCCCCACCTCCCTGAGTCAGCACCTTCAAGCATGACCATTCCCCAGAGGGTGTGCAACGCACTCATCATGTAGGCATACACCCATCCCCTCCCCCCACCCACCATCTCAGTCTGATATCCAATTGGTATCCTTCCCCCATGTGCATTTAGGTGATGATCAGGGAAACCAGTTTTCTGGTGAGTACATGTGATGCTTGTTTTTCCATTCTTTGGATACTTCACTTAATATAATGGGTTCCAACTCTCTCCAGGAGAACCAAAGAGATGTTGTATCATCGTTATTTCTTATAGCTGAATAGTACTCCATGGTATACATATACCACAGTTTAAAAATAAGTATTTTTAAATTGTTAATTTTCCTTCTGAAAATAAATAAAAAGTAATTAAGATATACAAAAAGTTTAATATTTTCAATATTAAAATAGTTGAGGATATTACTCAAACTATGATGCTAGCAAAATAAATGTCTAATGATTAGAAGCTAAAAGAATATGAACATGATTAAAATAATTTTGATGGAATATTGACTTGACAAACTGATGGATGTAATACCAAAAGAGTACATGAAGACATAAATCCATAAACAGCATAATTTCAGTTACATAAATAAATAAGTTTTAAAGAAAAATACTCTAACCTGCTAAATTAATTATGTTAGTTTTATTTTTTATTTGCAATGCATTAGCGTATGTTAGTGGCATTTAACACATAAAAAATTATAAAGTAGTTGAAGTCAGTGAAAATAATTTCTCACACCATAAGACATATTTGAAAGTAATGACTGACTTTCCTTTCATTCAGTATATAGTAAATATTAATAAAACAATATATACAAAGAATTATTTTTGAAATCAAATTCACGTAACAAAATCAACCATTTTAAAATATACAATTCACTTGCATTGTTGTAATTCACTAGGTTGTGCAACCATTTTCAGTAAGCTCATATATAAACATATGTATTGCATTCATGTATATTACTAAAGCTGTTCAATTCAGAAAGATTTTTTAACTTTCTCTCAATTTACATGGCTGTACTCAATTTGTCCCATGGTTGTATGTTGACTTCTGTTGTCTCTGTTCTATCAATGAATGCACATCTTGTTTTCTAAATTAGAAGACAAAATTAAATACTTAAATTTTTGTATTCACATAAGAAAAGGTTTCACAGGAGTTGGGGATCCCCTGGAATGTATCTAGAAACCCCCACAGTTCAGCAACTGTCCTTTGGAGGAACACTGGTAAAAGATGAACACTGACATTTTGGAGGATCACTTAGTTTTACCATCATAAGCCAAATGCCAACTTGAGCACACATATTTTGTAGCAGTGTCCCCTAATAACATGATCTCCCAGATGATCTGAATATGCATGCACTGTATAGGAAATAAATTATATAATCACTAAACTAAAAAGATGTGATATTGCATCAGCCCACTCTCTTTTGTATTGGGGAGAGGTAAAGACATTCTGAAGACCATAAGAAATAATTACTGTACACTTTATGGATGAACATTATACAGACATAACAACTATACCACATAGCATAAAGGTCAAGCACTTGCACTCTGGGGTCACACATATTGGAATAGAGCCTTAATTTCATACTTAAGTTCATACTTATGAACTTACTTTCATACTGTTCAAAAATTCAGTAAGTGAGAAAGATATTAAAATGCGTACTCCATAGGTTAATTGTGAGAATTGACTGAGTGAACCTACTTAAAGGTGAGACAGGTTACATTTGTAGATCCTAGAAACTCAGTTTTGTGAAGTCTGAAACTGAGGTTTCATTAATCTTGTCACAGCTAAATGGAAATGCATAAACTATTCTTTTAAAAATAAGAAAGGAGGGTTCAAGGGCAGTGCTTTGAAGTACAAACTAGATACAGAAAACAACGATATATTGATAAACTAGAAAACTGTGTAAGAACAGGTTTGTGTAAGATAAATACTCTAGAATTCAGACTGAGTAGTAAAATAACAATCAAAAAGGGCTTAGACTCAAATAAGTGCTAGGGAAAAATCACCAGCCATTTGAGGATTTGTCTATATTATTTATATAAAGCCCTCTTTCTTTTATTCATGAGATTAAAGTCATAAAATTTGAGTACATTTATTATTAAAAATATAATTTTAGAAATCAGCTTTGGGGGGCGGGAAGATGGTGGAGTGGAGGTGACCTCCTGGATTCGTGCTCCCGGAGAGGAAGGCATGGATCTCGGCCTGCCACAACGCTAGAGGATCGCTCCCCCGCAGGAACGGCGGTGTGAACCCACGGAGAATCACCGTGGGACACAGCAAGAAAAAGCAGAGGCGAGTGGGAAATCAGACCGAGGTAATTTGCAGAGTGCGGGGCGGAAAACAGACAGCGGAGTGCGGGACGGCCGTGCCCGCCTCACAGACCAGTGAGGGGGTTCAGGCCCACAGCAAAGCGGCTTGTTCTCCCCACTGACCCCCACACCCGCTCAGTCAGGGATCTGACTGAAGTTGGGGCGGAAGGAGACGTGGAGCTCCGAGGACAGGTGACATAAGCGGGAAGGAGCTTAGACTCTGGGGGTCTCCGCGGCGACGCAACACTTAAAGGAACAGGCGCGGAGCTGCGCCTAGGCGAGGGACCGCGATAGTGAAATTATAAAGCGGGGTTTTCTTTCTCTTTTTCTTCTTCGGCGGCCCCCCGTCCGGGGAGCTGCTGTGGGCTCTGGCGCCTGCCGAGCTCCGAATGTTCTCCCCCAGAGCCGGCCACCGGCGGGCGCGCGGTCGCCATCTTGGGTCCCACAGCGCAGCCACCACGAAAACATAGAGGGCCATGTGGGTCCCTGCACAGCTCCCTTTTATAGTCTGTGACCCCAAGCCAAGAGCCGTGGCTCTGTGTGAACTCTGTGGACGGGAAACAGCGGGAAAGAGCTTGGACTCTTGGTGGCAGAATAAAAGGGTTTTTTTTTTTTTTTCTTTTTCTTGTTTTCTCTTTTTCTTTCTCTTTTTATTCATATTGGTTTTTTAAAATATTGTTACTATTTTTTTATTATTATTATTAGTCATTTTTGGGTTTATTTTTTGTTTTTTGTTCTTTTTGTTTTTTCTTTGTTTCTCTTTTTCTTCTTTTTATTCATATTTATTTATTTATTTTTTACTTTTTATTTTTTTTTTCCTCTTTCTTTCTTTTTCTTTTCTCCTTTTCGGTGGCCCTCTAGCCCGGGAGCTACTGTATACTCCTGAGCTCTCCAGGCCCCCAGCTCTGGTTCCTACCAGACCCTGAACATTCCCCCCCAGTGCCGGTGATCTGCGGGTGGCCAGGCGAGATTGTGGGATCCAAGGCCTAGCTGCTGCAGAGCCATAGGGTGCTAGGCAGCTCCCCGAGGGGCTCCCTCCCCTGGTCCATGGACCCTCCCCAGGTCCGCTTCCCGGCTGTGAAAACTGAGTGCTTCCCCAGATGCAAGAGTGTGGAGCCTGGACCTTGGGGACATTGGGACAGGGTAGACCTTTGCCCGTGGAAGCTGCAGCAGCTGGGGCACTGAGCGAGCGAGGGCACCGCCTCCTCCCCCTAGCCAGTGTCTTTCCTGTGGAAAGAGACAGAGATCACCCATCTAGTGGAAAAACCAAAGGACAGGGGAAGAAAAAGGAGAGAGAGAGACATTCTGCTTGCAAATAGTGTGAATCCTGCCTGCTAACTGAAAGTCCACAACACACTGACTTAACTTGCCAAACCAGTCTTAGGACAAGCCAATCCTCTCGGGATGGACCCATCAGAAGCAGTCCCCCAACTGAGATAGAAAAAACTCTAAACAATACACAACAGTCTCCCCCTCTAGACAAAGGAAGCAACATACCTAGTTTGTTTCACAGCCTAAGAACAGAGTACAAGGCATGCTGTTAGCCAGACTAAAGCCGTGAGAAAAGATTTAATGACAGAGCCAGATAAGAAGGGCTCAGCGGAAAAATATGGGGAGCACAAAAAACCAAATGGAAACCTCGCCCCCAAAAACAAATACCAGCTCTCCTTCAATTGGCACAAACCAGATTCAGAATACCAACATGTTACTGGAAGAATTTCAGTTATGGATTACAAATAAGCTGAATAATATACAGGAAAAAATGGATAACCAACACAAAGATACCACACAAAAAATCCAGGATTTGGAAGAAAAATTCACTAAGGAACTAGAAATATTGAAGAAAAATCAAACTGAACTCCTAGAAATAAAGAATTTATTCAGGGAGCTACAAAACACAGTGGAAAGTCTCAAGAACAGGGTAGATCAAACAGAAGAAAGAATCTCAGAGATTGAAGATAACTCTTTCCAATTAAATAAGTCAGTCACAAACATACAGCAAAGAAATAAGAAAAAAGATCAGATTCTACAAGAAATGTGGGATTATGTGAAGAAGTCTAACATGAGAGTTATCGGCATCCCTGAGGGTGAAGAAGATAATAAGCAAGGGCTGGATAAACTATCTGAAGACATAATAGAGGAAAATTTCCCAGGCCTTGCTAAAACTCTAGATATACAGGTTCAAGAAGCTCAAAGAACCCCTGGTAGATTCATAGCAAATAGGAAAACACCATGCCACATAGTCATCAGACTGACCAAAATATCCACTAAAGAGACTCTTCTTCGAGCTGTAAGGAGAAAGAAACAAGTAACATACAAAGGGAGGCCCATTAGAATTATGCCAGATTTCTCAACTGAAATTTTACAAGCAAGAAGAAGTTGGGGCCCGATTCTAACTCTTCTGAAACAGAATAATGCTCAGCCTAGAATCTTGCACCCAGCTAAGCTAAGCTTTCTATATGAAGGAGAAATTAAGATATTCTCAGATGAACTAGGACTGAGGGAATACACCAAGACAAGACCAGCCCTCCAAAGAAGTACTCAAAAGAGAGTTACACATGGATCAGCACAACAAAGACCCATGAATGTAAAACCACCCAAGAGCTAAAGATCACATTCCAGCCACCACAAAGGATCAAGAGAGAAAGCACAGCAATGAAATTTTACCCAACAAGATGAATAGAAATCTGTCCCACTTATTAGTTCTCTCAATAAATGGGAATGGCTTGAATTCCCCACTCAAGAGACATAGACTGGCCCAATGGATAAAAAAACACAAACCAAATATCTGCTGTCTTCAGGAAACTCAGCTAACCTTCAAAGATGCATTTTGACTAAAAATAAAAGGATGGAAATTGATATTTCAAGCAAACGGTAGCCAAAAGAAAGCTGGTGTGGCAGTTTTAATTTCCAATAACTTAGTCTTTAAACCAACAAAAGTAATGAAAGACAAAGACGGTTAGTACATACTGGTGAAAGGCACAATTCAACAAGAAGACATAACCATACTTAATATATATGCACCAAACCTAGGTGCACCCAGATTCATAAAGCAAACCCTACTTGATCTGAACCAAATGATAGACAACAATACTATAATAGCTGGAGACTTTAACACCCCACTGACAGTACAGGACAGATACTCCAAACAGAAAATAAGGAAAGAAATAGTAGAATTAAACAGAATGCTAGAACAAATGGGCCTGACTGACATCTACAGGACATTCTACCTGAAATCCACTGAATATACATTCTTCTCATCAGCTCATGGGACATTCTCTAAGATTGACCATATCCTAGGACATAAAGCATATCTTAAAAAATTCAAAATAATAGAAATCATACCATGCATCTTCTCAGATCACAGTGGAATAAAAGTAATAATGAACCCTAACAGAAACTCTCATTCCTACTCAACGTCATGGAAGCTAAACAACCTTCTCCTGAACAACTATTTTGTAAAGGAAGAAATCAAGTCAGAAATCAAAAGATTCTTTGAATTAAAAGACAAAGGAGACACAACTCATCAAAATCTATGGGACCCAGCTAAAGCAGTCCTGAGAGGAAAATTCATTTGCATAAATGCCTATTTCAAAAAGACAGAAAACTTACAAATAGACAACTTAATGAATAGACTCAAAGAGCTGGAGAAAGAAGAACAGACTGACCCCAAACCCAGCAGAAGGCGAGAAATTATTATGATCAAATCAGAATTAAATGAAAAGGACAACAAAAATACTATAAGGGAAATTAATAAAACAAAAAGTTGGTTCTTTGAAAAGATAAATAAAATAGACACACCACTGGCTAGACTAACCAAGAGCAGAAAAGAAAAATCTCTAATAACTTCCATCAGGAACATGAAAGGAGAAATCATGACCGATGCCACAGAGATACATGACATCATCTATGAATTTTACAAAAATCTTTATGCACACAAATTGGAAAATGAGGAGGAAATGGACAAATTTTAATAAACACACAGCCTTCCCAAGCTCAATCAGGAAGAAATAGAATTCTTGAATAGACCAAGATCAAGAACTGAAATTGAAACAGCAATAAAAATCCTTCCCAAAAAGAAAAGCCCTGGTCCAGATGGGTTCACACCTGAATTTTACCACACATACAAAGAAGAACTGGTGCCCATCCTACATAAACTATTCTCCAATATCGAGAAGGATGGAAATCTCCCCAACACGTTTTACCAAGCCAATATAACATTGATACCAAAACCAGGAAAGGATGCAACAAAAAAAGAAAACTACAGTCCAATTTCTCTCATGAACATAGATGCAAAAATTCTCAATAAAATCCTAGCAAATCACATCCAAGTGCTTATTAAAAAAATAATTCATCACGACCAAGTAGGCTTCATCCCAGAGATGCAGGGGTGATCCAACATACGAAAATCTATAAATGTAATTAACCACAAAAGTAGAAGCAAAAAAAAAAGACCATATGATCCTCTCAATAGATGCAGAAAAAGCATTTGACAAAATTCAACACCCTTTTATGATAAGAACGCTTAACAAAATAGGCATAAATGGGACCTACCTAAAAATGATAGAAGCCATATATGACAAACCCACAGCCAACATCATACTGAACGGGGAAAAATTGAAAGCATTCCCACTCAGAACTGGAACAAGACAAGGCTGCCACTGTCCCCATTACTTTTCAACATAGTATTGGAAGTCCTTGTGAGAGGTATCAGGCAAGAGAGCAGAATCAAGGGTGTCCAAATAGGGAAAGAAGAGATCAAACTCTCACTCTTCACTGATGATATGATGTTGTATCTGGAAAACCCCAAGGACTGAACCAAGAGACTCCTGGAATTAATTAATGAATTCAGTAAAGTCTCAGGTTACAAAATCAATACACACAAATCAGAGGCATTCATATATGCCAATAACATTCAATTGGAGAACCAAATTAAGGACTCATACCCTTCAAAAGAGCAACAAAGAAAATAAAATATCTAGGTATATATTTAACTAAAGAGGTAAAGGACCTCTATAGAGAGAACTATGAAACACTAAGGAAGGAAATTGCAGAACACGTAAATAGGTGGAAAACCATGCCATGCTTGTGGATTGGAAGAACCAACATTGTTAAAATGTCTATACTACCCAAAGTAATCTATAGATTCAATGCAATTCCTATTAAATTACCAACATCATTTTTCACTGATTTAGAAAAAATAATTATACACTTTGTATAATCAGAGAAGACCCTGTATAGCAAAAGCAATTTTAAGCAATAAACACAAAATGGGAGGTATTGATTTGCCAGACTTCAAACTATACCAGAAGGCTGTGGTTCTTAAAACTGCCTGGTATTGGCACAAGGGCAGGGACACAGACCAGTGGAACAGAACAGAAAATCCAAGTATAAAACCATCCTCATATAGCCATCTAATCTTTGACAAAATAGACAAAAACATACTCTGGGGACAAGAATCCCTATTCAATAAATGGTGCTGGGAAAACTGGATAGCCACATGTAGAAGACTAAAACAGGACCCACGGATTTCACCTCTCACAAAAATCAAATCACGGTGGATAACAGATTTAAACCTTAAATGGGAAACGATTAGAATTCTAGAAGAAAATGTAGGAAAGACTCTTACAGACATTGGTCTAGGCAAAGAATTTATGAAGAAAACCCCTAAGGCAATCACAGCAATAACAAAAATAAAGGAATGCGACCTGTTTAAATTAAAAAGCTTCTGCACAGCCAAAGAAACAGTTATGAAAATAAATAGACAGCCTACAGAATGGGAAAAAATTTTCGCATACTACACATCAGATAAAGGACTGATAACAAGAATCTATTTAGAACTCAGGAAAATCAGCAAGAAAAAATCAAACAACCCTATCAAAAAGTGGGCAAATGACATGAATAGAAATTTTTCAAAAGAAGATATAAGAATGGCTAACAAACATATGAAAAAATGCTCAACATCCCTAATCATCAGGGAAATGGATATCAAAACCACAATGAGATATCACTTAACTCCAGTGAGAATGGCCTTTATCAAAAAGTCCCAAAACAACACATGTTGGCATGGATGCGGAGAGACAGGAACATTCATACACTGCTGGTGGGAGTGTAAACTAGTGCAACCCCTGTGGAAAGCATTATGGGGATACCTTAAACAGATTCAAGTAGACCTACCATTTGATCCCACAATCCTATTATTGGGCATCTACCCAGAAGAACAAAAGTCATTCTATAACAAAGACACCTGTACCCAAATGTTTATAGCAGCACAATTCACAATCGCAATGATGTGGAAACAACCCAAGTGCCCATCAATCCACGAATGGATTAGTAAACTGGGGTATATGTATACCATGGGGTATTACTCAGGTATAAGAAATAACGATGATATGACATCTCTTTGGTTCTCCTGGAGAGAGTTGGAACCCATTATATTAAGTGAAGTATCCCAAGAATGGAAAAACAAGCATCACATGTACTCACCAGAAAACTGGTTTCCCTGATCATCACCTAAATGCACATCGTGGAAGGATACCAATTGGATATCAGACTGAGACAGAGGGTGGGGGGAGGGGATGGGTGTATGCCTACATGATGAGTGCGTTGCGTACGGTCTGGAGAATGGTCATGCTTTTAGGTGCTGACTCGGGGAGGTGGGGGGGATGGGGATGGAGGTATGGCTACATGGTGAGTGCTAGGCGCACTGTCTGGAGAATGGACACGCTTGAGGCTCTGACTCAGGGGGATGGATGGGACATGGACAATGTATATAATCTGAGGTTTTGTACCCCCATGAAGAGCTGAAATAAAAAAAAAGAAAAAAATAAGAAATCAGCTTTGATATATTTAATGAATTAGCGATACTACTATAATATTTAACAATGTTGCAGAAAACTACTACGTTAAACTGTCTTTGAATTCATTTATGGGACACACCTGGCAGTGTGACTCAGAAGGGAATTAGGCTTCGGAAAGGAATATAACTTGCTTTTTTTTCTCAGTTCATCTCAGTTCACATTCCTTGAGGGGGATATATGAGGCAGTTTTCAAAAATGAAGGTCTATGTCATAATATTAAATTAATGAAATAAACAACATTTAGAAGTGAAAAGATCTTCTATTATCAGATATACTGAGAGGTATTGGAATAATATAGTAGAATACATTCAGGTGGAGAAAAAGCATAGTGTAAATAGTCTGTGTTTGCCTTCAGCATTTGTTAGATCAAGCTGGAATAATGTCTCAGAAAATTTAAAATCTTTTAATGCATAGAAATGACCACAAAGGAATTATTTTTCTTGCCGTGAAAGCTAAGCTGTCTGTTGCCTTGAGGAAAAGAAAATAATGAATTTGGAAAGTGATGTTCATATTTTAAATATTGCCAGGCCTGGTGATTTTTTTTTTTTATTTGCTATGCTCTAGTGTAACTTGGAAGAAACTGGAAATGAATACTGATTAGAAATTTAATCAAAGAGTAATGAATGCTTTTTTGCCTTTTTAAAACAGTAATATTACATGTTTTCCTGAGTCTTTGCTTCCTAGTAAAAGCTAATGAAATTAGGACCGCAATGCAAATTCTCAAATGGTCATTGGTTTGTAAATGCACCTAAAATGTGCCAAGAGACTGTAATAAAAATATTTTTAAAATAATTATAGATTGTAAAATATCTCACAATCCAGGAGATTAAACAGTGAATAAAAGTCAATGATGTAGTTCTAAGACCTAACAATTGGATATATAGTTTTCTATCACTTCGACAAGACAAAATATTTTTATTAGAGAGAGAAAAAAATGCTATTCATTCAACATTAATTCAACAAATATGCACTGAAGGCCAGCGCTCCAGCAGCTGCTTGTTAGGTGGTGGGCATGTGGGGATTCACACAGCACATACAATTCCTGCCCTTGCTGAGATCACAGTCTAGTGGCAGACACTGGCTAGTCACAATAAAATGTGTATTAATTATGACAGGAAACATTTAGGATATTAGGAAAGTACATAAGATGAACATTTAACCTTACAGATTAATGGCAATTTTCCTAGAGAAAATAACACTTATGTCAAAATTTTAACTTCTAATCCCCAATTCTTCCCCAGAGAAACCAGTAGTCATTTGATTCTTACTAATATGATCACATTTAGTAAAATGAAACTTGGATATATCAGAGTCTCGATAAGTGTTTGGTAATGACTTTTTGTATTTTTAACAGGTTCCAAAATTTTAATGGTATTTTAAAAAATTGTTTTTATCAAAGTAACATCTACATAGTGTAAAAGTTATATAATATTACCATATTGATAATAAAACTCTGCCCCATAGCCAAATAACACTCCCCATAAACAACCACCTTGAATAATTTAGCTATTTCTTTAGTTACCTACCTGTAATTCTCAGCATTAAACTTATTTTGATATTTCTTGATTTTTCAGTTTTAAAGACTATTCATTTCCCTTACAGAAGATTGAGATTGAGCAGTATTACAACACTCCCTTCACTGTGAATATTCTCATATAAACAGAATATACTCTTAATACTTAAGCACATACATTCACATAGCATTTCTTTTCCTCTATCTTCTCAGGGTCATTATGTCATGATTGCATCTCTATGTAAGAATGAAAGAGACAAATTCTACACTAAAATTGCATTATCAGTTGTACTATGTCACCTAGGTGTTGAGAATTATTCCAGAGTTTAGATTTGTATATTCTTCCTGCCTAAACCAAACTCGCCAACAATTATATAAAACCCCTCTCAATATTATCACATATTTCAACTAATCTATCAGTTACTTATTTTTTTTTATTCTCAGATGGCATTCAGGGCCTTCTGCCCTCTGGGAGTTTTGCTCTTTGGACCATTGACTCAACTGTCATTCTAGACATTTCTCCGCCTCTCTTCTAAGTTGACCATCTCTTGATTTGCTTTCTTGTGTACAGTACACTTTCCAGGAACTTCTTGACAAAAGTTGGATAGAACTGAAATATTTTGACAACTTACATATCTAAAAGTATCTCTACTAAATATATACATTATTCAAGAGATTGTCTGAGTATATACTCAAGGTTGGCCAACTGTTTTTCCTTAAAAACTTTTTAAGAGATGGGGCCTGGTATATCTCACAGGCTGGTCTGAAACTCCTGGGCCCAAGCAATCCTCCCACCACAGCCTCCCAAGTAGCTGAGACTACATTAGTGCGCCTCTGTGCAAGGCTTACTTCAAGATTCTGATGGTAGTTCTTGTCTTCTATGATCTAATGTAGCTGCTTGAAAGTCCAATGCCACTCTGATTTCTGATTGCTAGCATGTGACTGGTTTGAAAATTTTCTGAAATATCATGTTTTTTGATTGTTTCTTTTACATGGCATCATGTCCTTTTTTATGTAGGCAACACTATCTCTCATTTCTGAGGGGTCTGAACCGTAGTTTGTTTTAGTTATACTTCTGTTTACTCCCTGTTCCTTCTAAGTAGCTGTTGTTTCTCACTGTCTGTTTTGGTATTCTCTTTCATGTTAAAGACTTTGCTAAAAGAAAATAAGAGTGATCTCTGGCTCTCATTAGATAGTTTAAAGTAGTGAAAAAGTTTCATGTCTTAGATTTAAGTCTGTTATCCATCGTGAATTGATTTTTATAAGAGGTGAGAGGTGGGGATCCAGTTTCAATCTTCTGCATGTTTTTCAATCTTCTTCATCCAGTTTCCCAGCACTATTTATTGAAAAGAGATTCTTTTCCCCAGTGTATATTTTTGTCTGCTTTGTCAAAGATTAGATGACAATATGCGGATGCCTTCATTTCTGGGTTCTCAGTCCTGTTTCAAAGGTCTGTATCTCTGTTCTTGTGGAATCCTAGAAAAAAATGTACATGGAAATTAATCTATTGTTGAATAACTATTGGGTCAAGGAGGAAATACAGAGGAAAATCAAAAGTTTCTTCAAACTAAATGATAACAGAGGCACAAGTTATCAAAACCTGTGGGATACAGAAAAAGCATTCCTGAGAGGAAAACTAACAGCATTAAATGCTCACATCCAAAAAACAAAAAGCTCAGAAATCAACAAGATAATAAACAATCTCAAGGAAATGGAAAAGGAAGAGCAAATCAATTCCAAACCTACTAGAAGAAAACAAATACCTAATATCAAAGCAAAACTAAATGAAATTGAGAATAAAAGAACTATTTGGAAGATCAACAAAACCAAAAGCTAGTTTTTCAAAAAGATAAACAAAATTGACAGCCCTCTTGCTAGATTGACAAGAATTGGAAGGGAAAGGACTCTAATAACCTAAATTAGAAATGAAAAAGGAGAGGTCACAACAGACACCACAGAGATACAAAACATTATCTTGTTTAGTATACAAACCTATATGCCCAAAAACTACATAATGAGGAGGAAATGGACAAATTCCTGGAAACATACAATATCCCTAAGTTCACCCAGGAGGAAATAGAATTCCTGAATAGACCAATTTCAAGCACAGAAATTGCAGCAGCAATTAAAAACATTCCAAAAATGAAAAGTCCCAGACCAGATGGCTACACTTCAGAGTTTTACCAAACATACAAAGAAGTCTTACCTATACTACAGAAATTATTCCACAACATTGAGAAAGATGGTATCCTCCCTAACTCATTCTATGAAGCCAATATCACCTTGATACCAAAGCCAGGAAAGGACACAACAAAAAAAAGAAAACCACAGACCAATATCCCTCATGAATACAGATGGAAAAATCCTCAAAAAATTTTAGCAAATCGAATTCAGTAGCATATCAAAAAAAATAATTCACCATGATGAGGTGGGCTTTTTACGAGAGATGCAAGGCTGGTTCAACATACACAAATCTATAAATTTAATTCACCTCATAAATAAAAGCAAGAACAAAGACCATATGATTCTCTCAATAGATGCAGAAAAATCATTTGACAAAGTCCAGCATGCCTTTATGATAAAAACTCATAACAAAATAGGCATAGATGGGACATACCTAAAAATTATCAAGGCCATTTACAATAAACCCACTGCCAACATCAAACTGAATGGGGAAAAATTGAAACCATTCCCACTTAGAACCGGAACCAGACAAGGTTGCCCACTATCTCCACTTCTATTTAACATAGTGCTGGAAGTCTTTGCTAGAGCAATTAAACAACAGAGGGGAATTAAGAGCATTCAAATGCAGGCAGAAGAGATCAAACTCCATACTTCTCAGAGGAAAGCAAGTAGTACACAGAGGCTAAAGCCCCTTGTGTCTGAGCTGGCTGTAAAGCATCTATCTTGTCTATCATACTGTTTCCCCAGTCAGACAGGCTCAGGTGGGAAACTACATAGGTAAATTTGACCCAATTCAGTGATTCGGAACAAGATATGTAACCCAGTGTGGTCATGACAGAAACATCAGACAAGTCCTGGTTGAGAAACATTCTACAAAATACCTGATGAGTATTCTTCAAACTATAAAGATCATACAAAGCAAGAAAGTTTGAGAAATTGTCTCAGACAAAAGGAGCTTACAAATAGAATGGGAGAAAATATTTGCATGCTACACATCCAACAAAGGGCTGATAACAAGAATCTATGAAGAACTCAAGCAAATCAGCAAGAAAAAAATCAAATAACCCCATTAAAAATGGGCAAAACACATAAACAAATACTTTTCAAAAGAAGACAGACTCATGCCCAACAAGCATATGAAAAAATGCTCAACACATCTAATCATTAGGGAAATGCAAATTAAAACCACAAGGATATATCACTTAACTCCAGTGAGAATGTCTTTTATCAGAAATTCCCAAAACAACAAATGTTGGTATGGATGAGGTGAATAGGAACACTCATACACTGCTGGTGGGACTACAAACTAGTATAACCTCTATGGAAATTAATATGGAGATACCTCAAAGAACTAAAAGTAAAACTACCATTTGATCCAGCAATTCCACTACTGGGTATTTACCCAAAGGAAAAGAAGATATTCTATACAAAAGATACCTGCACTTAAATGTTTATAGCAGCACAATTCATAATTGCGAAGATGTGGAAACAACCCAAGCGCCCATCAATACACGATTAGATTAATAAAATGTGGCAAATGTTATATATGTATACCATGGAGTCCACTCAACCATAAAACAACAGTGAGCTAATACCTCTTATATTAACCTGGCTGGAGCTGGAGACCATTCTTCTAAGTGAAGTATTACAAGAATGAAAAACAAACACCATATGTACTCACCATTAAATTGCAACTAATATATCAACACCTATTTGCACATATGGAAATAACATTTATTGGAAATCAAGCAGGTGGGAGAGGAAGGGGGGATGGGTAGATTCACACATAACAGGTTCAATGCACACTATCTGGGGCATGAGCACACTTATAAATTTGACTCAAATGATACAAAAGCAATTTTTTAACCAAACCATTTGTACCCCCATAATATTCTGAAATTTAAAAATAAAGAAGAGAATGCTAAGAACATTAAAAAAAAAAGAATAGACTACTACTAAATGTAATGCGATATTCTGGATGGGATCCTAGTACAGGAAAATGACATTAGATAAAAACTAAGGAAATCTGAATAAAGTATCAACTTTAATTAATAACTACATAAATGTTGGTCCATTGTGATGAATGCACCATGCTAACATAAGGCATTAATTATAGGGGAAACTGTAATGGAAACTCTCTGTATGTGGAAACTCTCTGTACTACCTTTAAAATTTTTCTATAAATTTAAAACTATGCTAAAATTTTAAAAGTTTATATAAAGACATATCAAATGCAATGTTTTCTTCTTATATTGTTTTATCATTAATAACACTTGTGTAATATAGAAAACAAAATATATTTAAATTACACTAAGTTCGGTTCCAAAACCATAGATGATAATCAGAAACTATTTTAGGCAGTTTAGACATTCTAGAACTTAGTAGTAAGCATGCAAAATCAATAATTTCAAGAACAGGAGCAGTCAATATTTGTGAATATTAAAGCAAACAAGAAGATATTGACATAAAACAGCAAAATAGAGCATGACAATGAGTCTAATTTTTCTACTGTTGGCCAAATACTGTTTTGCATATGTGTACCCACAATTTATATTTTTCTATGACCTAAAGAGAAATATTTGCCAAAGTAAAAATACCACAAGAAGTTCTTCAGTAAGAAATAATTTTGTTTTTGTTTATATATATTGATAAATAACTCACTGAATATTATTTAATATTTATCAAGTTGAGTAGAATTCCTCTAAAGTAAGATAAATGTACAAATACAATATGCTTTTCCCTGGACTACATAGACATTTTTCAGGATTGTATTTGGGTGGCATAAAGTCAAACATCAGGTTATAAAATTAATGTACACAAATCAGTAGCCTTCCTATACACTAAGAACAGTCAAGCTGAGTGTCTAATCAAGAACTCAATATCATTTACAATAGCTATAAAGAAAATGGAATACCTAGAAATATACTTAATGAAGGAAGAGAAATATCTCTACAAGGAGAACTACAAAACACTGATAATAAAAAAATCATAGATGACACAAAGAAATGGAAAAATATCCCATGATCATGGATTGGAAGAATCAATATTGTTGAAATGTCCACAGTGCCAAAAGTGATTTACAGATTCAATGCAATTCCCATCAAAATACCAATGTCATTTTTCATAGAACTAGAAAAACAATCCTAAAGTTCATATGGAAATGAAAAGAACCTGAATAGCCAAAGCAAACGTAAGCAGAAGAACAAAGTGAGAGGTATCACATTATCAGACTTCAAATTATACTACAAGGCTATAGTAACTAAAACAATATGGTATTGGTATAAAAGTAAAAACATAGATCAATTGAATATAATAGAGAACCCAGAAATAAAGCCAAATAACTACACCCAACTGATCCTCAACAAAGCAGACAAAAAACAAACACTGGAGAACAGACAAGCTGCTTAATAAATGGTGCTGGGAAAATTGGACAGTCACATACAGAAGAAAGTGTACCTCTATCTCTCACTATATATAAAAATTAATTCAAGATGTATTAAATACTTAAATATAAGACCTGAAACCATAAAAATTCTAAAGAAAACATAGAAAAAACCCTTCTGGACATTGGACTAAGCAAGGAATTTGTGAGAAAAACCCCAAAAGCAAATACGGCAACAGCCAAATAAGTAAATGAGAGTTAACTAAACTAAAAAGTTTCTGCACAGCAAAGGAAATTATCAAAAAATGAAATAGAAAACCTACAGAATAGGAGAAAATATTTGCAAACTATACCTGTGACAAAGAACTAATATCCAGAATCTACGAGAAACTAAAACAAATCAGCAAGAAGAAAAACAAATAATCCCATTAAAAAGTGGGCAAAAGACATGAACATATTTTTTTTAAATAGTGCATTGCGCACTGTCTGGGGAATGGTCATGCTTCAATGTTCTCACTCGGGGGGATGGGGAGGTGGGGGGAGGGGATGGGAGGTATAACTACATGATGAGTACAATGCGCAGTGTCTGGAGAATGGACACACTTGAAGTTCTGACTCAGGGGGATGGGCGGGACATGGGCAGTGTATGTGGCCTGAACTTTTGTACCCCCATGATGATAAGCTGAAATTTAAAAAAAAATGAGCTATATCAAGGTTATGGTCTGTCAATATGGTCATGCTGGCCACTAGTACTGGGTGACAGAACAATAAAAGCACAGCTGTGATTAATTAAAAAAAAAAAAAAGATAGACAAATGGCCAACAAACATACAAAAAAAATACTCACCATCACTAATCATCAGGAAATGCAAATTAAAACCACAATGAGATATCACCTTACCTCTGACAGAAATGGCAATTATCAAAAAGTCAAAAAACAATAGATGTTGACATGGATGCAGTGAAAAGGGAATGCTTATACACTGTTGATGGGAATGTAAATTAGTGCATCCTCTATGGAAAAGAGTATGGCCATTCCTCAAAGAACTAACAGTAGACCTACCATTCAATCCAGTAATCCCACTACTGGGTATCTACCCAAAGGAAAAGAAGTCATTTTATCAAAAAGACACTTGCATCTGAATGTTTACTGCAGCAAATAACAATTGCAAATATATGGAATTACCCAAGAATAACAAAATGAATGTGGCTATATTTATTCATTCACTTAAACATATTTGGTAAGCACCTGTTTTGTACCAGTTACTGCAGTCTGTAAGCTAGAACATTTATTAGTGGTTTATATAACTGCCATGATGGCAAAAGTGATTCTAACTTGCATAAATAATACACTCAAGAACATTCCACGCTCCTTGGTGGTTCAAGCAATGCAGTTTATAAAATAAAACCAAAAAAGTGACTATTCCCATTAAAGAAAGCATCAGAAACTAGCATTGAGAAATTAGATGAAAGGATCAATCTCTAACTCCTGGATGCCAGGAAGCAGAGTTTTTCAGAATCAAAAACAAAGCCCTAAGTAAGAGCTCAAGGCCCCACCCCTTAGGGGTCACATAGTTGGTGCTGTTGCTTTTAACTAATTCATTATTTTAACACATCAAACAATTCAGCCTTTTCTTTACCCAAAATTAAAACTAAGGACATGTAATGCTTTTCAGAAATGCAAACACCCTGAGATAGCTCATTATCAGAACCTACACAGGGATTTGCTATTTAGGTGCAGCCACCTATTTATTACTGGGGTTGTTCACAGAAAAGCCTTTTCCACAGTTAATTTGGGCATAAGAATAATTGTGTCATGTAACTTCCTTTTAGAGCTTTTATTTTAAAAAAATCATAAAACTGTATCTGGGAAGATAGTAATATCAATTTTTTAAAAAGTGAGGAGAATTGGACAGGGGTTTTTTGTTGTATCCTTTAGTAACTACGACCAAACAGGGTGTAGTACTTGGCAGGCTTCTTGCCACAGATGCACTTGGCTCCAGGCTGCAGTTCACAGAGTGGTTTGAAAGGGATGCAGAGGCTTTTAGCGCCCATGGATGGGGCACCAGGTTCAAGATCTTGATCCCTGGCAGTGGTCTTTTTGATCCAGTCTTCACAGTCAACTTCCCCACAGAATGGAATCTGAACAATCTTTCCAGAATCTAGTATCTTCTGAAAGTCTTCCATTGTATTAGCCACAGCCATATGAGTCTTAAGGTCTTCAGAAGCCCTTGTGAAAAGGGTAACATGGATGTCTTCCAAAATGGCCTGAAGTTTAGTCTCAGCCTCATTTTCAGCAACTGTCAGCTTTTTCCCAGTATCTCGTCTGACAGCTACGAACTGACAGCTCTTCATATCACTTGGCCCAACTTCAAGTCTAATTGGAACACCCTTGAGCTCCCAGTGATTGAATTTCCAACCTGGAGAATAGTTCTCTCGCAAATCAGCTCTAACTCGAATGTTAACATTGAGTAGCTGCCTTCGATAATCATTGCATTTTGCAACCTTTCTCAGTTATTCACATCCATTTCATTATCTTGATAACATTCATCATTATCTAAACATGTATGATTTGCTTATTCATTTATCCTCTATCTCTCCTTTTTACAAAAGTTAAGTTCTATTAGAACAGAGGCTACTATGTCTTGCTCAGTTTTATATACCTAGCTTTTTTTTTTTAAACATACTTTTAGTTTTATTTCAGCCATGTTAAGTTATCCACAAGCTGTTAAAAGCTATTGCTACTTGGTAATAAACCCGTCAGTTCTACATACTATGTAAGCTTGACCTCTAATTGTATCACATACCTCAAATCGGTTATTTTGTGCCTTAAGGAGAAAAAATATCAAATTGAATACAGAAAAGTTGTATCTGTCACATCTCTAATACATCATGGTCATTGTCACATTATTGTCATTAGGAAATATTTGCTTTTTAGGAGCAATTAAAATTAAAGCCATATTCTTTACTGTCATCGTCCTCTTTTGTTTCCTTTAAGAAGTGAAACGACACTACAAGAAAGCAAGCATCCAAACCATCAAAAATAAGACAAATTATTTTAAGGTGTTTTTAAAAAATCTTGACATGAGGGGGAAAAAATGACTCTTAGGCCTGCAGGGCACAGAACTGCTGGAACACAGCCAGGATATGGGGGTCTAACTCCGCAGTGAAGAGAAGGTTCTCCAGGGTCACCATGTACTGCTGGATTATCTGGTGATGCTGTAGGAAGATCTGCTGGAGCCTCTCTATACAGTTCTTATACCATGGTGTTAAAACACTGGTCCCATCAGTTTCACATCGTACTAAGTGCTCAGTCAAGATCATGATAAAACGCTGAAATACGACATGGAGAATGTAAACTACCATGGTTAGGGATAGCTGGCCTTACTCTCCCTTTCCAATAGACACTCATCCCATACAAGATGGGGTGAGCTATGTGAGATCTCAAAGGCTGATGAAGATTTGAGGATTAGAGAGAATGATGACTTTAATTCAACTGGCTTCACTTCTACTTCATTTTAAAATCAAAGTATCAAAAATAGGTAGAAGTAAATTCAACTACACAAAAAAATTATATATGTGTCTAACAGAGACATACTTGAAATTTAGTGTTGCAGAAGCCCAAGTGAAGAAAGATTCTGCCAAATCAGAGATGCCTATGACCATGGACGCTCCTATCTTTTCTTTCTTTTATTTCCAAAAAAATGAATGGGTTAAAAATATTTTTTGTTACATGAATGAATCATATCACGCTGAAGTCAGGGCTTTTAATGTACCTGTCACTAGAATAATGTACATTGTACCTAATGGGTAGATTTTTATCCCTTACCCCCTCCCACCCTTTCCCCATCTTAGTTTTCAATGTCCATTACACCATTTTATGACCATATAAGAACATGCGGTATTTGTTTTTACATTCCTGAGATACTTCACTTTGGATAATGGTCTCCAGTGCCATTCAGTTTGCTACAAAAGACATTATTTCATTCTTTTTTATGGCTGAGTAGTACTCCATGGTGTATGTATATATACCACATTTTCTTTATCTAATCATCAGTTAATGGGCACTTAGTTTGGTTCCATATCTTTGTAATTGTGAATTGTGCTGCAATAAATGTTCAGATGCTGTTTTTGTTTTGTTTTTTAATAAAATGACTGCTTTTCCTTTGGATAAATACCCAGTAGTGGGATTGCTGAGTTGAATGGTAGAATTACTTTTAGTTCCCTGATGAATCTCCATACGGCTTTCCATAGCTGTTGTACTGTTTACATTCCTACCCACAGTGTATATAAGCCTTCCCTTTTCACCACATCCATGTCAACAAAAAAAGTGTTTTTTGACTTTTTAATGAAAAATAAATAACCCTATACATAATGAGTGCGATGCACACCGTTTGGGGGATGGACACACTTGAAGCTTGGACTCGGGGGGTGGGGAGGTGAGCAAGGGCAATATAAGTAACCTAAACTTTTGTACCCCCATAATATGCCGAAATATAAAAACAAAAGAAATAGAAAAAAAAAGGTAGGCAAAAGACGTAAACAGATTTTTCTCAAAAGAAGATAGAAAAACGGCCAACAAACATATTTTAAAATGCTCAACATTACTAATTATCAGGAAAATGCAAATTTCCCTGATGGGGTCACAATGAAATACCACCTTAGTCCTGTCAGAATTTGTCTTTTACATTGTTTTAGGATAAATTTCTTTAAAATTTCCCTGAAGGCCAAGAAGGAAATGTATTGCTTGCCATAATTATATAATCCATTTTCACTTCTTATTTCACTCTTAGGCTTTCTTGAAATTTCAGTGGCAGTCCTGGCCATGACCAGTTGACCTTTAAGCTAAGTACTAAGTAATGAAATAGACACAGATGTGTGATGATCTGGGAAAAGAGAGCAAAGGAATCAGTGCATATATCTGAGTAGGAAGCTAACTATAGATTGTTTCTCGATGACCATAGGAAGGAGTGTGTATTTTCCTTTAAGTGCTGTAAGAAGTCAATGGGGATTTATAAGCAAGAGAATTTCATAATCTAATTTGTGTTTTTGAATTATTACATTGGCTATTAAAATAGAAATGCATTAAAGGGACACATGTAAAAGCATAAAGTTAAGCTAGGAAAGCAGAGGCAATCATTGCTAGGGCTAGCATGGTGCCACTGGAAATGCAGAGAATATGATAAAATCAAATTATATTTTAGAGAGAGATGTGGTATGACTTACTAATGAAATACATGTGGACATTAAGGAAATGAAAATAATTACGGGTAATTCTGAGATTTGAGGATTTAGTACAGAGTGCAGGGTGGTGCTAATTATTAAAATGAAATGATTGAAGAATAACACATTAGATAGGGAGAAGGTTAAAGGTACCAAGCGTGATATTTTATTAAATTTATAATAATATGTCTGAAGGGCATATTAAATTTCAGATACACCTAGAATATAGGAGAGTCCTGTAGACATACATTTCGGAGTTTTCATCACATAGATAGTTTTTAATGTTAATGAGGCTAGAGGAAATCACCAAATAATAACATATTAAAAACATAGTAGAGGGAGGGTCAGAACTAAGCTCTGTGAATTCCTTCTTACATTGAAAGTCTGGAAGAGAAGAAGGAGCCAAGAAAGGTGATGTTGATGGAAAATAAAAGTATTTTGTCTTTGGAAGCAAGGGTTTGTGTTTGAGGAAGCAAACTGTGTTAGATACTGAAACAAGGAAACACCATTTAATGTGAGCTCCACTTTGACTTTACCAGAGCAGTTGCAGTGTAACGTCAAGTGGAAGTCTGACTGGAGTTGTCACTAGACAACGGGTGCTGAAGATGTGGAGGAAGTGGAGTCAATGTGTAACTGACATATTTTCTAAAATGTTCACTGTAAAAGAAAGGGGAAAAGTAAAGTGATATATGTGAGCAGAGGCGGATTCACGGGTTTTTTTTTTTTTTCTTTTTTTTTTTTTTTTGGTCTCTTTGTTGATTTTTTTTTTCAGGAAAAAAATATTTATTCTGTTTTTATGCCAATGGAAATGATCAAGTAGAATAGGAGAAATTTAGGATTTTAGATGACGATTCTTTCAAGAATGAATACTTTAAGAAGCCTAGGAGGCATAAGAATTGGAGAAAAATTTGAGGAGTTGGGCTCAACTTTGATAGGAGCAGGTAATACAGTTTCCTTTGTAAGATGAACAAAGGCAAGGAATGTAAGTAGAGATACAAGTAAATTAGTGTTGCAAATGTGAAGCATTTTGGAGATTTTGCTTGTACTTTCTCAAGGAATTATAAAGCAAATCTCAGCAAAAAAGAGAATTGAATTATCACAAGTCTATGTTCTTACCTCATGTAGGAAAATAAATTTCTCAGAAAAATGTAATAGAACTCCAAGGCAGTCATATGTTTTATTTATTCACTTATTGTATACTTGACATTATTTGAAGTACATTGTAGTAAGTATTCTTGGTTTCTGGAATCCTTAGAAATAAAAATTTCAACATATGACAATAGTGATTAACCTAAAATTTTGAAATAGATTTACTTCTTGAATATGGCTATAAAGACATTGAGTGAATTTCTCTAACACAGTTGTATTAAAAGTCAGATGTTTCAAAGTACTTTAAAAATAATTACATTTTATCCCCCCTCCCCACAACCTTCCCATATTTGCCACAATAATTAAAAATTATATATATTAAATAAATAAATATTTTAATTTAACAACTCTATGAAAGAAACAATATGATTTTGTCTCTTTCTCAACTAGATTCAGGCCTGAGCATGCCAGGACCATTCCTTTAGCCTTACTACATTTGCCAAATAGGCATGTGCTCTCTGAGACTTTGTATATTTTAATCCATTTGATGTGTTTCAAGTATGACTAATTTTGAAAATATATACATTGGTCTAATATAAAACTTTTTTTTCTTTTCACTTTTCAACAACCTCTAATATGAAATATTTTCTAAGCTTTACACACAATGGTATTAATCACATAATTATTTAAAATATAGCAAATTGAGAATAAGCCAAATGAACTAAAATAGTGAATGATAAAGCAAATCATGGAGGAATATAATCTTATGAAATTATTGAAATAAAACAATGTTTATGTATAGCTTCAATAACATGAGGGATTTTTGTTATAATGCTAAGTGAAAACATATGATATATACTAAATTGCATGTGAAGTACTTTTAACACTTCCTACTTTGTTCCAAAAATGCTTAACATAGCTTACATACTATTCCACATTATGTATCTAACTTGGAAATAGTATGTAAGCTTAACATAGCTTACATACTATTCCACACTACATATCTAACTTGGAAAATAATTGCAAAGAGAAAATTATTAGAGCAAATAAAGTAAAACACTATTAAATTTATCCTTCTAAAACTCTACCAAAAGATGTTACACACACTTGCAGTTTGGGACACAATTTTTTCTAAGCATCCTCAAAATCATATTTCCCTAATAAAAAAAACAAGATCAGTTATATAATTTAGAGTATCTTCTAGAGAAAGAAAACCAACTGTTCCAAGAAAGCCCAGCTAAGCCCGACACAGATACCCGTGAGACCTGCCTGTGCTGTCTCAGACTTCTTAGCATTTATGGGCAGACATAGTTCTCTCCAGCAGAAAGGGTTAGAGCGGAAGAGGAACACGTGAACAGCTTTCCTAAAAACACTGCTGTCATTAATATGCAATTAAAAAGAGGTAAAGTACTCTCTGGTTCATCAAAAGACTATAGAAAAGTGCCTGACTCATTTATTTGCATTAAAGTGAGAATTACCCCTGTTACTGTTTCTGATGCTACTGCCGAAGATAATGATGATGATTAATTATTGTCTCTGCAAGCTTTCTAAGTAGAAAAAAAATAAGCCACTAACATATTGGCCTATAAACATACTCTGTCTCAAAATGTACTGTAGTGATATTGATGTGAGTGGAATACAGGCATAATGTCACAATTGAATTATCCCTAATCTTTACAACCAGATATATTGGGCAATGTGTTTTTAAAAATTTTATAAGAAATACAATATATAGAATACCTACTATGTTATACTTCATAAACAAATCTTTTCATATTTCTGCAGGGACAAAGCTGAATAGTTTCACTTGGTCAGATTTTTTAAAAAGACTATAAATAACATCAAAGTTTATAGCATGATTTGCTAGCAAATGAATTTACAAAAATTTATAATAAAACAAACTTTTGGTTTTTACTGGGTTTATTTCATTTTCTTTTACTTTGTTTTGTTTTGGAATGGTAGATATGGGACCTGAGCATTTATGCAGGGTTGCTGTGAGGGTTAAGTGTCATTATTTAAATCAATTGCCTGACACATGGTTAGTGTTCATAAACACTACTTATTTTGTCCATGTTCCTGGCAGGCCCCAAGTCTCACCCAGCATACTACTTTTACAGGCTTGTGTTATTGCACAAACAGGCTGTAGGACATCTTGCTGAATGTCCAATAGAGAAGTCAGAGACAAGTTTTTATGTGGTCCTTTTAGGCACTCTCAGATTTCAAAACTAACAAGAACTTTAACATGGAATTATTTGATTTTATTCAGTACAAAAGTAGGACAATAATTTTATATTCTGATGTGAAATCCTGCGATCTAGAGATAATAATTTTATCCATTCAATAAGATTTTACAAAGTGCTTATTGTATCATAAATGTTCCTGAAACCAAACCCTATTTCTCCTTCAATTGAAAGAGAAGTGGTACATGCATCTGTAGACCATTTAGTGCACTGGAATGGCCCCACCTGCTTGTCTTAATGTGTAATTTTTATTTAAGACTGATTTTTGTAGTCTGCATGAATATAGATAAAGCTGAAATCAATTATGTGATATATAAATGCCATTTAAATCTTTCTCTTAAAGATTTAAGAATTTTCTTGTCAGAAGTAATTATTTTCTGATTTGTCACTGATATCATAGAACAACAAAGTAGCAACAATTAATTACCATAAGAATTGTTCTTTCTGCAAATCTACCATTTCTTTTATTTATGTTCATGGATTAATTACACAATATTTATCATAATACTGATATATATGCTGTTGTTATGTTTATTACATTTTAAATCTTCCTTTCCTTTTCACATTGCAAAATCACCTTCACTTTGATAAGTTCTAAAAGATTTTAAAACAGCTTTAAACATATCTTTAAAATTCAGCGTTTAAAAAAATAATCAGATGTTTCATCCACATGGAACAGACTCTTACCAGCATTTTTTCTTTCAGAGTATCTTGCCTCCATCTCCACAAGAATGATTTCAATTTGACTAGCACATTTGAAACCATTATCCTTTACTGAATAATGCAAAATAAAAGAAAGGGAATCATTAAATATATCTTTAACTTTGCCTCTGTTTGGAAACTAGTGAAAATATGTATTCATTAACTTAAAAAGGATGCACACACAGCTGTTTATTATCTATGCATCCATCTATCCACCTACATAAAATATAAATAATAGAAAAATCCTCTCACTCACTGCATGTTTTAGGTATCTTTAGAAAATTTCCTTCAAAATAAAAACTTCACAATAAAATATTAGATTTTTCAATTTACTCATAATATTTATTATTTAACTATTTTACAGCAGTGATCACAAGTTTTCCAATTGTTAAAATGTTAAAAACATAACATTAACACTTAAATCTTACCATCACCAACTTCAAATAATGCTCTTCAATATCATAATTTCAAATTACTGGAATTTAATAATTATACATACCCATTGAATCTTTATCCACAGTTGAAGACCCTGTGATATATGTTGACTTTTTCTTGTGTTGCTTTGTTCATTTAAAAAAAAAAACTGCATATGTTTCTGTAAATGCTTAAATAATTATTATTCTTTACAAATCCACAAAAGTGTGTATTAATGTAGATTTGCCAAAGAATAATAATGATCCCTATTTTGCAATAATAGGACCCACTCCATTAAAGAAAATGCTCATTAGTAACATCTGTTTTGGCCTTGAGAGAATCATTATGAATCATTATTTCATTTTGAAGAAGATGATGTAAGAAAAATTCCAATGACATGACAATGTAGGTTCATCAAAAATTATAACAAATTTTCCATGCTAATGAGGGTGTTGACAACGGGGGAGGCGCATGTGTGAGTTCAGGGGATATATGGCAAATCTCTGTACCTTTCACCCAATTTTGCTGTGAACCTAAAATTTTTCTAAAAAAAAAATTCCAGGAAAACCTCAAGACATCATCATTTGGGATAATACAAGTGATTTGAGAAGCATTTTAACATCACAATTTTATATGTAATGGACCAAGAAGAGAGAAATCTTGTTTCTTTTTTGCAAGCCTGCTGTGATCACCTACCCACAGTCACAGAAACCAAACACACTCTTGAAGAAAGTGAATTGAAGGTGGTTGCTATGAAAGACATTATCTCATACACAGAATTATTATGGATGGCCCTTTTAAAAATGAGCTTTGATGATGCTAGAATAGATAGAACTTTACACTTAACAGATAATTTGTTCAGTGTACTAATTCTTACATAGTATTAAAAAATTTTATTTGAATAATTATGAAAATGAATACATTTTTCTCAGATGCAACTGAAATTATTTCTCAGTTATTTTATTAGAGGCATGCTAATTTATTTTCTGTTTCCTATCTTGTATTTTACTCACCTAAACATTACAGCAAACCTTCAAAGTAGGCACAATTTATATCACTGTTTAGTACTGAGGAATAAAAGATTATAAAGGATTAAATACCTTGCTCAATCTCTTAAACCAGGATTCAAATTTAAAGGTCTTGACTACTAAACAATAGCTATTCTTATTCTCCTCCAAAAAATAAAAAAAAATAAATAAAGCCATATCAGATTCAAAATGTGTTGAGCAAATGTTAAGCTAGAGATACTTTCTAATATTGGGACAAAAGGGGTTTTCAAAAAAAAAGATAAAATCAGTGTTCGAAAATAAGCCAGTACCCTACATCAAGTCATTGCCTTAATTTTGGTTCATCAGATAAGTTATGACACATATTGCCTAATATCTTTATTTTTCTGTTCTCTACTCTTTCCCAAACTAGTTTTGGGGGAAAAAGTGCCTAGACAAAGGTGAAATGGGGGGGAAAGAAAGAAGAAAAGATTATTCTAAATTTTAAAATTATCTGGGTCAGCTTCCACTTTCAGACAACATGATCTAGCAGAGACCAGATATAGCCTCCTACCTAAAACAGTAAAGAAAACAACCAAAAATACACAAAACAAAAATTTTTAAGATACTGGATCTGAGGCATTGAAGGACAGTGATCTCTCCAAAATGGGAAAGGAATAAGGTGAACCCTACAATAAGCTTGCGTTTACTATCTTGAAAGAGTTTCCAAGTTGTAGCTATTAAAAAGGGAAACGAGGCAGAGACTTGTGGACTCCTTGCCTTCAGGAGATACAGCTGAATCTGTGGATACATGGAAAATAGAATTTTCAGGACAGGGGACCAGAGAGAATCCAGGTGAGCAGAGGGAATATATTGGAGAACAACAAATGGTCTTTATTGAGTGGTCAACATAATGCTGCTAGGTAGAAAAGGGGAAAAGCGGAACAGAGATTAGTTAGTAGAAATGGAAAAGAAATAGCAAGATAATGGATCAAACATAACCATATCAATAATTTTTAAAAAGTTTAAATGGAAGGCCCTGATCAGAGTGTCTGACTAGAGGCATCCAGCACTTACTTCCTCCACACACACACAAAAAAAACCCCAAAATGGCAAGTAGATAACTACACATCAAATATAGAATTTAAGGGAGAATGCTGAAATTCAGCAAGGAAGTGAAAAAGACCCTCTGAGGCATGGAAATTCAAGATAGCAGCAAAGACAGGGAAGTGAAACAGCTGACTGCGATCAGCTCATAGTCGAGATGGAGTGCCCATTGTGGGGAAAGGTAAGTAGGAGATCCCAGCAGTCCCCCTGCAATACTGACTACAGGAGAGATCCGCAGCCCTCTCAGGCCCTGAGCCTTTTATAGGGAGCTGTTTGGAGTCCATGTAACTACATTGCTCAAAAGAGGGAATTCCCACTGTGCGCCCCCTCCAACTCCCGAGAGCCTAAGCAGCTGCAGCTTGGCACAACTGTGAGAGTAGAGACACAGCCGGACTACATATTATCCTGGGGCTCAATAGTCCATGTATCTTGACATCTTTAAGGCCCCACTGACATCGCCCTACATACATCCAGAGCACTGCAGCATTGTAACACCAGCTGGACCCAGCAGCCAGCCACATACCCAGAACCCAAGCCCCCCATTGGAAACAAGCTATTCAGCACATCAGGGAGTCTGCTCACAGGACATAAGGAACTAAAGTGTTTACTACCCAGTGCCTGAGAGCTGCCTGCCCAGGGCAACTATTTCTGACAGTGACATTGCTCCCTCCCATAACAGGGCCACCACACACCTGTTCATGCCAACTGGGGACCTGAGGACTGGACCACATGGGCTACCACTGCTACCAGAACCTAACACGGCCACTGCTTGGCAATCCCACACCCCACAGCACTGGAGTTGCTGTGTGCCTTCCCATGCAGCTCAGGAGCCTGATGACCAGCCAGCCTGGGGTCCACAGCCACTACAGCCAATGCCCACACAAGCCCCCAGGAGTGCTTGTACTGGAACCACCCACCCCTAGCAAATATTCATTGCACATCTGTTGCTGAAAATGTTCTAAACAATTTTATAATTTATTCAAAAATATGTATTCCATGAGTACCAATTATGGAGTAATTGGTAACCAATTGAGTGTTGATTAGCAGCTTGTCGTTTTCACTAACTGATAACCCTGTCAACCACCACTCTATTCCCTTATACTTTACATAGGTATAATCAGCAATATTTGTCCTTCTGTGACTGGCTTATTTTACTTAGCATAATGTCCTCAAGTTTCATTCATGTTGTCACATATTGCAGGATTTCCTCTTTTTAAAATGCTGAATAATATTCCATTGTATGCATGTACCAAATTTTCTTTATTCATTCATTTATCAATGGACATTTAGGTTACTTCCACATCGTGGCTGTGGTAAATAGTGCTGCAATGACCATGGGAGTGGTAATATTCTTCAAGGTACAGATTTCAGTTATTTTAGATAAATATCCCAAAGTGGGATTGCTATGGGATATCATATGGCAGTTCTATTTTTAGTTTTTTGAGGAATTTCCATACTGTTTCCCACAGAGGCTATGACATTTTACATTCCCATGAACACTGTACAAATGTTCCAACTTCTTCCCAAACTGGCCAAAATTTGTTGTCTTTTTTTTTTTAATTATATACATGCTAATAAATGTGAGGTTATGTGTCATTGTGGTCTTGAATTGTATTTCCCTGGTAGGTGATACTGAGCATCTTTTCATACACCTGTTGGCCATTTATACTTCTATGGAGAAATATCTATTCAAGTCTTTAGCCCATTTTTAAATCAGAATATTAATATTTTTGGTATTAAGTTGTAGGAATTCCTTATATATTTTTTAAATTAACCCCTTATCATATAAATCATTTGCAAATATTTTCTTCCATTCTGTAAGATTCCTGTTCACTCTGTTGATGATTTCTTTTGCTGTGCAGAAGCTTTCTAATTTGTTGGAGTTTCACTTGTCTAATTTTGATATTTTTCTCTATGTTTTTGGTGGAATATCCACAAAATCATTGTCAAGACCAATATCACGAAACTTTTCTCCTGTTTCCTTCTATGAATTTTAAAATTTTAGGTCTTCTAAGTCTTTAATTCATTCTGAGTTGATTTTTGCGTGTGGTATAAGGTAGAAGTATAATTTCATTATTTTGCATATGGATATATAGTTTTCCTAGCACCATTTTTTAAAAAGATTGTCCTTTATTCATTCTGTATTCTTGGTACCCTTGTCAAAATTAGTATATCATATATGTTTAGGTTTATTCCCAGACTCGCTATTTGTTCCATTGGTCTATGTGTCTGTTTTTATGCCAGTAACATACTATTTTAATTACCATAGTTTTGTAAAATATTTGGAAACAAGAAATGTGATGCTTCAGGCTTTGTTCTTATCTCTGAAGATTAATTTGAGTTTTTAGCTTTTTCTGGTCCCATAAAAATTTCAGAATTTCTTTTTCCTACTTCTGTAAAAATGTTACTGGGATTTTAATGGAGATTGCATTTTTCTGTATATCACTTTGGATATTGTGGACATTTTAACAATATCAAGTCTATTAATAGTCAAATTCATATAATAAAAGAGTAGAATGGTAGTTACTAGGGGCTGGGGGAGGAGGAAATGGGGAGTTACTAATCAAAATGGCATACAGTTTTAGTCAAGCAGAATGAATAAGCTCTGCTGTACAGCATGGTAACTCTTGTCAACAATAATGTATTGTACACTTAGAAATTTTTTAAGAGAGTACACTTCCCAAAACTTATAATAAAATAAATTTATTATAACATCTCTGTGAAATCAAGTTTGTAGAGAAGCAAGAATAGGGACAGGGAGTTCAGATACAAGTCCTTTGAAAAAAATCCAGGTTAGGAAGGAAAGTGACAAAAGAAAAATTAAAGAAATAGATAGGCCAGGAAAAACAAAGTACAGATGAATTTACATGGAGCAGTGAGTACAGAAAATTATCATGTATCCTATTAAACATAAAAAGCTGATTTATTATTCTAGATTAAAAGAGACAGGGCAGAGCTTAAGATTTAAATTTGTATGTTAACTATATAAGACCTACATTTGATATATTAAAGATAGAAGAAATCATGAAGACTGTAATTGAATCATTCCTGTTTAACACAGGATTCCTCTATGGGCAACTTTTGCTTGGAGATGGCCCATGTGGTTAGTCAAGACATACTTCTTTTTTTTTCCAGAGTATTATGGGGGTACAAATGCTTTGGTTGCATAAATTGCCTTTGCAACACCCAGCAAGTGTGCCACATTCATTAGGTGTGGATTTACCCATCCCCTGCTACCCCATCCCACCTGCCCAACACCCTGTGATGTTTCTTCCCATATGTGCACAATAGTGTTGATCAATTAGTATCAATTTAATCGTAGGTACATGTGGTTTTTGTTTTTCCATTCTTGTGATACTTCACTTAGAAGAATGGGCTCCAGTAATATCCTGGATAATACAATAGGTAGTTCATATTTTTTATCGCTTAGTACTACATTGTGTACATATACCACATTTTATTAATCCACTCATGTATTGATGGTCACTTGGGTTGTTTCCACATCTTCACAATTGTGAATTGTGCTGCTATAAACATTCTAGTGCAGATGTCTTTTTTATACACTGTCTTTTGTTCCTTTGGGTAGATGCCCAGTAATGAAATTGCTGGATCAAATGGTAGTTCTACTTTTAATTCTTTCCTTTTTTTTTTTTTTTCCTCGGGTGCAGATATCTTTATTATAGAATGCCTTTTGCTCTTTTTTTTTTTTCATTTTTTCTTTTTATTTCAGCTCTTCATGGGGGTACAAAAGCTCAGGTTATATACATTGTCTGTGTCCCGCCCATCCCCCTGAGTCAGAGCCTCAGGTGTGTCCATTCTCCAGACAGTGCGCCTGGCATTCACCATGTAGTCATACCTCCCTCCCCTCCCCCCTCATTTCCCTGAGTCAGCACCTTCAAGCATGACCATTCCCCAGACTGTGCGCAACACACTCATCATGTAGGCATACACCCATCCCCTCCCCCCACCCTCTGTCTCAGTCTGATATCCAATTGGTACCCTTCCCCCATGTGCCTTTAGGTGATGATCAGGGAAACCAATTTTCTGGTGAGTACATGTGATGCTTGGTTTTCCATTCTTTGGATACTTCACTTAATATAATGAGTTCCAACTTTCTCCAGGAGAACCAAAGAGATGTTGTATCATCGTTATTTCTTATAGCTGAGTAATACTCCATGGTATACATACACCACAGTTTACTAATCCATTCGTGCATTGATGGGCACTTGGGTTGTTTCCACATCTTTGTGATTGTGAATTGTGCTGCTATAAACATTCAGGTACAGGTGTCTTTGTTATACAATGACTTTTGTTCTTCTGGGTATATGCCCAATAATGGGATTGCTGGATCAAATGGTAGGTCTACTTGAAACTGTTTAAGGTATCTCCATAATGCTTTCCACAGGGGTTGCACTAGTTTACATTCCCACCAGCAGTGTATGAGTGTTCCTGTCTCTCCACATCCACGCCAACATGTGCTGTTTTGGGATTTTTTGATAAAGGCCATTCTCACCGGATTTAAGTGGTATCTCATTGTGGTTTTGATTTGCATTTCCCTGATGATTAGGGATGTTGAGCATTTTTTCATATGTTTTTTTAGCCATTCTTATGTCTTCTTTTGAAAAATTTCTATTCATGTCATTTGTCCACTTTTTGACAGGATTGTTTGATTTTTTCTTGCTGATTTTCCTGAGTTCTAAATAGATTCTTGTTATCAGTCCTTTATCTGATGTGTGTTATGTGAAAATTTTTTCCCATTCTGTAGGGTGTCTATTTATTTTCGTGACTGTTTCTTTGGCTGTGCAGAAGCTTTTTAATTTAATCAGGTCCCATTCATTTATTTTTGTTGTTGCTGTGATTGCCTTAGGGGTTTTCTTCATAAATTCTTTGCCTAGACCAATGTCTGTAAGAGTCTTTCCTACATTTTCTTCTAGAATTCTTTTTGGTATCTCCATATTACTTTTTATAGAGGATGTACTAGCTTGCAGTCCCACCAGCAGTATATGAGTGTTCCTATATCTCCACATCCATGCCAACATTTGTTGTTTTGGGACTTTTTTTATAAAAGCCATTTTCACTGGAATAATATTTAAGTGATATCTCATGTGATTTTAGTTTTGACTTGCATTTCCCTGATGATTAAAGATGTTGGGCATTTTTTCATATGTTTGCTGGCTAGTCATCTGTCTCCTTTTGAAAAGTTCCTATTCATGTTCTTTGTCCACTTTTTAATGGGTTTATTTGATTTTTTCTTGCTGAATTTCCTGAGTTCTATATAGATTCTAGTTATCAGCCCTTTATTGTATATGTAGCATGCAAATATTTTCTCTCATTCTGTAGGTTATCTGTTTGCTCTTGTGATAGTTTCCCTGGCTGTGCAGAAGAGTTTTCATTTGATCATGTCCCATTTATTTATTTTTGTTGTCACTGTGATTGTCTTTGGGCTCATCTTCATAAGTTCTGTGCCTAGGCCAATATATATAAGACTTTTTCCAACATTTTCTTCGGGAATCCTTATAGTTTCATGCCTTAGGTTTAAGTCTGTTTCTTACTGTGAGTTGATATTTGTGAAAGGTGAGAGATGGAGATCCTATTTGAGTCTCCTACGCGTGGCTATACAATTTTCCCAGCACCATTTATTGAATAAGGATTATTTTCCCCAGTGTATATTTTTATCTGCTTTGTCAAAGATCAGATGACTATATGAGGATGGTTTTATATCTGAGTTCTCAGTTCTGTTCTATTGTTCTATGTCTCTGTTCTTGTCCCAGTCCCATGCTGTTTTAGTTACTATAGCATTGTAACAGCTGCTCCAGATAGGAATGTATCAAGGAAAGAACTCCAGAAGTGTGAAGACTCAAACTAAAAGGATATTCCCAAAAGGAAACACCAGCTCTCTAGCAATGAGTACTAAACAAAATTGGAACACCGAAATGACTGAAGAAGAATTTTGAACATGGTTTATAAGAAAGCTCAATGAAATGTAAGAGTAAATGGATACCCAGCACAAAGAAACCCCACAAAAAATCCAGGACTTGGAAGAAAAGTTCACAAAAGAAATGAAATATTAAAGAAAAATCAAACAGAACTCCTGGAAATGAATAATTTATTCAAGGAATCACAAAACACAGTGGAAAGCTTCAAGAATAGGCTAGATTGAGCAGAAGAAAGAATCTCAGGGATTAAAGATAATACCTTTCAATTAAATAAGTCAGTCACAGAGGTACAGCAGAGAAATAGGATAAAAGAGCAAGGCTACAAGAAATGTGGGATTATGCAAAGAGGCCTAACATAAGAATCACGGGAATCTCTGAGGGTTAAGAAGAAAATATACAAGGATTGGATAAACTATTTGAGAATACAATGGAGGAAAATTTCCCTGGCCTTGCTATGAATCTAGATATCCAGGTAGGAGAAGCTCAAAGGACTCCTGGGACATTCATTACAAACAGGAAGACACCATAACACATAGTAATCAGACTGGCCAAAATAAACAACATGAAAGAGGCCCTCCTAGGAGCCATAACGTGAAAGCAGCAGGTAACCAACAAAGGAAAACTCAACAGATTAATTGCAGACTTATGAAATGAGACCTTATAAGCCAGAAGTGACTAGGGCCCCATTCTCAATATTCTCAAACAGAATAATTCCCAGCCTAGAATTTTGTATTCTTGAAAACTAATTTCTTATATAAAGGAGAAATAAATACCTTCTCAGACAAGCAAAGACTGAGGGAATCCACCCAGACAAGATCTGCCCTCCAGGAAGTATTCAGAATAGAGTTACACAGAGATCAACACAATAGACACCTACCGGTGTGAAATCATCCAAAAGCTAAAGGTCAAAGGCCAGATACTACAGTGGCTCAAGAGAAAAAACAAAGCAACAGCATTCAACTCAACAGGATGAATATAAATCTGCCCCATTTATCAATTCTTTCAATAAATGTGAATGGCTTGAACTTCCCACTAAAGAGACATACGCTGGGCTGGCTGAATGGATAAAGATGCACAAGCCAAATATCTGCTGTCTTCAGGAAACACATCTAACCCACAAGGATGCATTCAGACTCAAGGTGAAAGGATGGAAAACAATATTTCATGCAAATGGAAACCAAAAGAAAGCTGACATAGCAGTTCTGATTTCAGATAACTTAGTCTTCAAATCAACAAAAGTAATCAAAGACAAAGATGATCACTACATAATGGTGAATGGTACAATTCAACAAGAAGACATAACAATTATAAATATTTATGCACCTAACTCAGGTGCACCCTGATTCATAAAGCAAACCCTACTTAATCTAAACAAAATGATAAACAATAGCACCATAAAGCCATGGACTTCAACACCCCTCTGAAAGAACAGGACAGATCCTCCAAACAGAAAGTAAACAAAGAAACAATGGACTTAAATAGAACTCCAGAACAAATGGGCCTGACAGATATTTACAGAACATTCTACCAAAAACCACTGAATATATGTTTTTCTCAAAAGCTCATGGAACATTCTCTAAGATTGACCATATCCTATGCCACAAAGCATGTATCAACAAATTTAAAACAATAGAAATTATACCATGCATCTTCTCAGACCACAGTGGAATAAGATCAGAAATCAACTCCAACAGAAACTCTCATCTCTACACAAAGTCATGGAAACTAAACAACCTTCTGCTGAATGATCATTAGGTTAATTATAAATTATGAAGAATATACAATGTTTCAGTAATGGGATGATGTCTAAGGTATATTCATAGGAGTAAGTGGCTGGGGTAGTATGGAGGAAGATATTAAAAGAAAGAAATTGGGAGACTTGAGTTGAAATTTTCATCTACATAGATTTTAATATCATCAAGAAATTATGAAAAAATAATCTTGGGGAATTAGACAGCAAATGAGGAATTGTATCATCAGAGAATGGGCAAGTTGTCTTGTGTTGGGAAATAGGGCTAAGAGACATGAAAAGTTTCAGGAGGTTTGCGGGATTTGTCTTGAAGGAATCTGTGAGCATGTTAGTTCACAGACCAGAAGCTGCTTAGCAACAAGGGGGGGGCATCTCACTGATCAGAGGCAAATCCAAAACATGCCTGTCTCAAGACCTGCAGGCCAGCATCTGATGCTTGTGCAAAGCAGAGTTTGGCGTGGGGTCACAGGTTAAGGACCGATCAAAGAATGCCAGCCCAGCAGACGCCTGCAGCTAAAACCAATTAGCCTCAAGGACAGTTCCTGCTTCACTCCGGACCACATGTCTCAGTTAATGAGAAACCAGATAAAGAAATATATGGTCTCTATATTTCTGTTTAGCTTTACTGCCAATTGACAATTTTATCTTTAACTTTTGTATTCAGGTAGGTCTATTGTTAACTTAGGGCTTAAGAAGTTTATCTTAGAAACATTTTGTAGCCATTTGCTCATGTAGATAGAATTAATTAAGAGATCTCTAGAAACTTTGGGGGAGCCTTGAAACCTAAATTAATGATATGTGCACATAAATTTGTACCAATAAATATTGATACGGGATTTCCTCAGGGCCTCACAGCTCACAGGAATGCTGGAGGACCCCTGGCTCCCCCATCACTTTAAACTTCACTTTGTCTCTGTCTCTCTTATTTCTCTTTCTCTATTATTTCCAAATCTCTTGTGACGATCCTGCCTAGGACCTGTTTTGCTGGGAAAGCAGCTAACTCCCAGCAGTCTTGGGCATCCGGAAGTTTCAGCAATAAGGAGAGACACTGGGTGGTTTATTCTGATAACATGAGCTTCAAAGCTGGCTGACTTGGGAAAAATAGAGGAACAAGTTTCTGAAAGTAGCAATGGGGAACAGGATACAGAGATGCAGGTAGTAGCAGTTTAAATGCCCTAGTTCTTGAAGCTCTGACTTGGGGGGTGGAGGAGCAAGGGCAATTATACATAACCTAAACTTTTGTACTCCCATAATATGCTGAAATTAAATAAATAAATAAATAAATAAAAGCCCTAGTTCTATGAGCAGGGAACTGCAGCGTATGCTATAGAGTTACTGAATTTTAGTGCATTTTTGCAGAAAATGGTATATATTAAGATAACTGAAGATTCCATTTGAGTACATTGGCTGTAAATTATAATGTCTGAGAATCTATATACCTGAAATTTACTCTGATATGTGCTATTGTTGCTATTTTGAGTAAAATAAAATTTAACCCTGTGGGTATAAAAAATCATTTTCTAATATAAAATATTAACACAACCTCAGGCAATAGTGTGTTAACTACTCAACATCCACAGAGAATTTAGATCAAATTAGACTTAACATCTGCATCAATCAAAATGGGGTTAGCCAGAAGCAATAGTATCTATGACCATACTGGAAAGTACTGATTTCTATATATCTCACTGCTGTATTAAGGGCAGTTAATAAAGAACAAGAAGAGTTATCATATCTTAATCCAACTAATCTAAATTGATAATTTCATTGATTAAATAGAACAGAAAACATTTAGTAATGTTTTGTGAATCAATTATGTATTTCTGAAATTAAGTAAATGTAAATGAAACCTAATTGAAACTAAAGTGTTACTTGAATTAGAAAAAAAGAAAATGAGCTGTACAAATAGTAAATGAAAAATGTGAAAACAATGTATTTCAATAATTTATTCTTGACATTTAAAACTTTTGTCAGTAACTGGTTGGATGCATAAAAGTGAATGTGTGACAGTTACGGATAATTGACACCATAACATTGTATATTAAAAAGATGAATGCTTGTCTTAACATTCTGTATAAATCACAATATTAAATGAGTGTCTGGTAACTCTTTTCCTCTAATTATTCACACTGTATATTTAGTCTACACTGGGAATTTTGTTCCATCAACTGAGAGGTGCCATCAAACCTACTTGCCTTTGTGCATGTTGCTTCCTGGGCCCTTCTTAATCCTGTACTTCTACAGCATCCCAGAACACCATCTTACCTGTCAAATTTCCAGTCTGATATTAAATTTTTGTAGATTGTATGTCAAAATTTAGTGCTTCTCAGCATGTGTGCCATAGTCATTTGTTCACATTTTTATTTGGAAGTCTATTTACTTTTATTACACTAATAAACTTAGGCAACTGTTCTCTTGGATAAAATATACACTTCAGCTGAAAAAATAAAATAATGTCTGACACATATGCATGCTTAATAATTGTTGAATAAATCCTTAACTTTGTCTTTTTCTTCTTTTAGTTTACATAACCAAGAGATATTACAAACAGTGAAATTCTCTTCTTCCTAGCATGATAAAATAGTTTCTACCTCGGGGCTTTTATATGTGGAATGTTCTTCATGAGTCTCTTTGCATGGTTGACTCTTTCTTATCTTTCACCATACTTGTATATCTATTACCTTAGGACCAATTCAGAGACAAATACTGATGGTGTGAGTTACAGAGAGTATTTAAGCTATGCAAGAAATTCCATAATCAAGTAGTAGGTTTCAAATTGATATTTAAATTATATACATTGAGTTATTTTTTCTTACCTATAATTACATTTTCTGTCACAAAGTACAACAATACCTATATTTATTGGCCTTCCCTGAGTCTAAAGGATGAAGGTTTAATAGTTCAAACTGATCTCTTCATGGATCATTTTGTCAACATTTTAATTCCACGTAGGTTTTCCTCTCCAATCTGGCATAAATTTATACCTTTGCTGTTATTCCTTTACTTAGAATTTGCTGGTTAAATATGAAATAATTTTATTATTAATCTGATAAAAACTTGATCATAAACATAAGCTCACTACCAAAAATAAACCAAATGTTTTATAAAGTCAATTTTTGATAAAATGTCTATTTTATTTTTCTCTCTTTAATTTGTATTATAATTACTAATACTTAATTTAAACAAGTTAGTTGAGAGAATGATTATAACATGTGATGATTTTAACTCTTAAATGAACCAAAGAACAATGCAGCTTTTCCACCAATGTAGTACAGAATAGGAATACATATGCTAAGTATCAATATTGCTTTGATTTAATGGGGATTTTTTGTGTGGATCTACATTTTGCTCTATTGTTTATTTATTAAGTATAAACAAACAGATAACTTAATTTCTTTAAAACTAGGTAAATGCAATCTTTAAAAAAGTAAATGCTGATTTCCCTCCACTAATGCTAATGTATTTATATGTGAATTCAGTTTCTTTAAATAATTTCTATGATAAAGGAACAATGAACTCATTTTTAATTTGTACAAATGCTATTTTTAAGCAAAGCTAAAAAAATCCTTTTTGATAGGAAATTTTAAATGTTAACTTTTGCTTCAAATCTGCCTAATAATTTTAAATTCAGCATAGTAAAACATAAGATGTCATGGATCAGATTACATTTCACCTGCAGAATTGTGTTCAAAAATAATAGCAAGTCTGATAGAAAGGTAATGCTATGAGGTTATTACAAAAAAAAGAAAGAAAAATAATGATGTATTATTTAATAGAGTGAAGTATGAAAAGCCATTATTTCCTATATTTAGAAATCATACTAAAAATATACATTTTCTATATTGGCAAATCATGATGTTCAGTTGAAAATAAAATAGATCATTGAATGAATATAAAAATGGATCAGAATGAAAAACTGATTATGTGTATAGATTCAATTTGGAACAGAGCTATAAAACATTTAAGATGAAAGAATAATAATTATTAGTTTTTCCATATCACTTTAGAGTTAGATATCTTCTCACTTACAATCTTATTTGAAGTTCAAAATGACCCTGTCTGGTGGTCACTGAGCATATACCCCTTTTACTGATGAAAAATTAGAAAAAAAATATTGAATTAATTGTCTGTAATTTTCTAGCCAATAATTATTAGTTTTCATTTGTTCTCAGACCTCTTCAACTTGAAGCACAAGGCCTTTCATAAATTTGGTGTAGACCAATGATAAGAATTTAAAAAGTGATTAAAAAGTGATTATCACTGCAGAGTTTGTAATGTTTGTGTTCAAATTACGAGAGAAGCTGAGATTTCTTTTGTTGTTCTTGTTTGGCAGATTGTGTTTTCTGTTTGTTTTTGTCTACTCTAATGGCAGGATCTGTTGATTTGTTGAAATGCAGATAGTTTGTTTTGCCATGATTCCTATAGTACTCAAAAGGCACTAAGAATTAAAATATTTCCAGCCTAGTGCTACCAATAATTTCATTGTGATTAAACAAATCATAACTCTTTATTTACATTCTGATTTGTAAAATTAGGAGCCAATTAACTGATTTTAGGTAAATGAAAGTCCTAACGTCTACAGATTTGCATAGTCCCAACACGGGCCCACGTTTTTTTATGGCTGGATGTGACTGAACATTCAGGGAGGTCTCTGCTTTCTCGGGACACCCCCATAGAAATGAGGAAGCACCTCAGAGTCTTGTAATGGGAGCTTTTCACTGGTGTCTTTGATTCCTGTCACTGGTTATCAGATGAATATACAAATAATAAATTTTAGGTGGTCAGATTATTTAAAGATCTTCTGTTTGCTCAGATATAAGTTTTGGTAACTCACAAATGACTGTGGTCTTACAAAGATTATAAATCAGTGAAGGCAAGTGAATTCCAGTTGTGCCTAACAGGGAGTGTAACAGCTCTAAAATTCACATGTTGAAGTCCAAACCCCCAGTACCTCAGAATGTGACTTAATTGGAGAAGGGGTCTTTAAAGGGATAATTATATTAAAATTAGGTTCATGTGGGTGGGTCCTAATCCAAGGGGCCAAAGAATGTGTGTTCTTATAAGAAGAGATTAGAAGACACACACAGAGGGAAGATAATGTGAGGACTTAGGGAGAAGATGGCCATCTACAAGCCAAGGGGGTAGGACCCAGAAGAAACCAACAGGGCTAATATTTTGATCTTGGACATCTAGCCTCCAGAACCATAAGAAAATGAATTTTTATTGTTTAAGCCACCTAGTCTGTGGTACTATGTTATTACAACTCAAGCAAACTAATAAAGTAAACTGTGGCACTGAAGTCAAATCAAATTATTTATTTATATAAATATTTATTTATATATAAATATTTATAAATCATAAATTTATAATTATATATAAATTATTTAATTATAAAATATTTATTTCTTTATGCCAGATACTGATATAGGCACTGTAGAAATGAAACACCCTAACTCCTAGTTGGTAAAGAAATCCTAGTCCGGTGAAGTATCCTTGAAGATACTACCAAGTCAAAGTAAACCAGTTCAGTTTAAATATTTACCAGCTAGCAAAATATAAAAACAGGGTGAATTCAAAACCACTTCAAATGCATTCTTAGGTAGTAATGAAATACTTTTGTATTTTGTTTGCAGTAGTAGTAATACTATATTTGAAAGAAAATTGTATGTAATTACAGCAGACACACACACACACACACACAAATGCATGCACATACACCACATGAGTGTATGTAAAAACTGGTGAAATCTGGACAAAGCCTGTGGTTTATTTAATATTATTGTACCAATATCAAGTTCTTGATATTGCACTACAGTTATGTAAGCTGTTACCATTAGGGGAAGCTTCATAAAGGGTTTAAAGGGAATTTGTACTATTTCAGAATTTTTGGCAATTAATTATTTCAAAATACAAAGTTTTGAATAATGTCAAAAATAAAAAATGCATCTTTCATATGGTTTTCTCTTTATAAATAGTACAGAAGCTCGCAAGAAATAATATGAACTGAAACACAAAAACAGCAACCATGATAATTATAAAATGCAAACATTATTCAAAAGTTAAAAGGCAATTTAAAACTTTTCCTTAATGTTCTTGTATCCGTGGATAAAACATATATTTTATCACAGAATCATTGATCCAGTCATTTGTTCTACAAATATTACTTGAAAGTCTACTAAGTCCTTGGAGTTTATTTGCTAAACATCATCTGAACAGTTTTTTATAATGGTGACATAGCTAGATAAGAATAACTATAGCAGGAAATTAGAAAATTGGGATGCTTAGAGAATAGCCCTGAGTTTTGACCATAAGTAACTATCGGAGAGGATAAATAGATGTCAACAATTGCATGAAGACAAAATCAGACTCTGCTCAGTAGTACAGCAGAGCTTATGACTTTAAACAATTTTAATGTTTGAAATTTTATTGTTAACATAATACAAAGTAGCAGCACAATAAATATTTTATATCAAATTAAAACTTCATGTCCCTTTTATAAGAAGAATCAAATGGCCTGAGCTACTACGAAAAGCCTAGTGATTATATTTATAACTATTTGGATATGTTATTGTTTTTCCTCCTTTCTTATCTATATCAACAATTTACACTTTTAAATGCTCTGAATTTGCAAACCACTTTTACCTCGCTTTTGGTATGAATATGTTCTATCTCAGAAAAAAATTATATTCTATGATCTATATATAAACATTTGCCTTTGTTATTTACTCACTCTACTAGTTTATCAGAAGAGGACTTCTGCCTTAACAGTATTTAATTTTTAAGAATAGTATATTTCACTAAATATGAATAACATTAAACATTCAATATAAAAACTGCTGAAAATGTATGCCATGAAACATTTTTGAAAGTATAATTATAGAGAATGCTTTGTTCTTTTTATGTTTTGGGTTTCTTCTACTTGTTTTGCCTTGAGTTAAAAAAAATGCTTTTGATCATGGTCCTTTTGTCACGTTTTAGAAGCCTTTGGAAAGAGAGGAGTGACCTACTTGTGAAATCATTTATAGGGAAACCAGTATGTGAATTGAAGTATTGCTGCACCAGTTTTCATTTTAGTTTTCTGGCCAGTGTTCCTGAATTCAGTAATATGCAATTATAGTAACTGCCAAAATGAACACTATCTCAATAGCAAAAAAAAGCAAAGAAAAAAAACAGGCCTGATGTTCTTGCTTCTGAAATGTAATTGCAAGCTGCATCAAGAAAATAAAAAAAAATTATCATGTAAAGAATACTAAGGGTAAGATAAAAAGCCCTACTGGAAAATTCTTTGGCAAGATATAAAGGCTATTTGGACTTTTATGTATAAAGCAGGTCAATAGAAAATACTCAACATAATGTGTCTGTGAATATCTCTGAATTGCTTTTTTCGCATTGTTCTGTGTAGGCTTTCTTAGAAGACCAATTTGAGTCTGACATGAATAGATAGAGTAAATATTTAAAAAAGTGTTTTTAGTTTAGAAATCTTGCTTCACTCTCATTATCTCCATAACCTAAGCCTTGGATTATTGCTATTAACCACAGAAAATTACTCCTTTCCCTTATTTGGCAGTCTGTGTCATTATGCAGCTTCCAGCACATTTCTAGATCTCTCTAGCACTGAAACAATAAAAAAAAAAAAAAAGCACCCAAGAGTACTTTTTCCAGGATGAGCTTCAGCATTCATGGGAGAGGAGCTGTTCTTAACTCTAGCAGTTCATAGCTGAGGCACAGACTACCATTTCATGATGTTCCACTTCAGAGGTTCAGGTACTCTCTTTCCATCGTTTCTTTGTCTCCCTCAAGGAAGACAGTCCTTAAGAGAACTTCTATCCACTGCATATAGTAACAACAGTCTCCTAGATTATTTACTATTAAAAAGAAATTTGTGACTACAAAAATAACTTACCTAAAAAAGTAAGGAAAAATATTGAATGTAAATATTTTCCAAATTTTTGTAAATGATTTTACACAACAGAATGGAAGCAACACTTTGTTGAGACTTAGACCCAGGTTCTAATCAAAATTATGTTCCTAATTTTTGGTCGTGCCTGGCTAGTGTAGAGGTGAATCAAGACTCCATAAGTTCCATTTGCCTTCATTAACATAATATTTAAATTTAGGCACTGTGGAAATACATAAAATTACTAAAGAAGTGTATAAAAATTACAGATGTTGGCTCCCCTCCAAAAGCCTGATGCACTGGAACCAGACCTTTATCACATTAGAACCGCTATTAGAATCTAGCTGTTTTTGGTTGAGATGATTTAGCGGATGATACAAAAATAGATGAAGAAACCTGCAATTTTATTTTTGTGTTAATTATTGTTCCATTCTAGCTCCCTAGATTGAAGTGGATATTGAAAGACTCTTTATCTTCCTTTCCATGAATGTTTGCTAACGTTCATCAATAAAATCATCAAAGGATTGTTTATTATTTAAGGAAATATTCTTGTCTGTGATGTCAACTATTAATACTTAAAAGGATTGCTTTATATATTACATGTTCTCCCTCTAGAAAAACATTTACCAAACAATTTTAATTTATTGGCATAAAGTTATACATAATACACTCTCAGAGTTTTATTTATTTACTTTCTATCTACATGAATTTTTCTCTTTTTTATTTCTAAGGTTGTATGTGTTCATAAGTGATCAAACATGCTAGTAGTTTTTTTTTTTAAATTATATGTTTGTCCCAACAGATTAGCATTGGATTTCACTGAACAAAACTGATGTTTTCTATTGTATTTAAAATTATTTTCTTTTGTCTTTTAAATTTTCTTTTATTTTGAGTTTATTTTATGTAATAGAGTCTCTTAAAATAAATCTTGTTTTAGCATTTATCAACTGCTAACTTTACACATTTCTTTTTTAAAAAAATACACATTTTCATGAGCTATGTTATTATATCACATATGTAATATTCTCATTGCAAAATACTAATTTGAATTTTTATTTTCTTCTTGTCTAAAAGTTACTTAGAATAATATATTTTTAATTTAATGGTGAAATATAATATTGTCTAACATTGTGTGTTTAAAAAAAATCCCAAGAATTGTGCTTTTTAAAATTATTTGATGCTTCTTTTAAAACCTAATATATGGAAACTGTCTATTAATATTTTTATACTGTTTAAAACCAATGCAAATGCTGCATTTGTGGTACACGGCTCCAAATATATCCATGAATCAAAATTTGCATTTATGTTAATAAAATATTTTTCATCTTATCCTTTGTTGCTGTTGCTTATTTAATTTATGATTTCTGACAGCAGCATGCTCAATTTATTTGCTTTTTATAATGATTTTTATTGCTATATTTCATACCTATGTTACATACATCCATAAATATTATGTATTCTTAGTTTATTATCTCAAAATAATTGTCTTAGTCTGCTTAGGCTGCCATAATAAAATACCATAGATTGGTAGTTTAAACAGCAGAAATCAATTTCTCACAGTTCTGGAGACTGGGAAGTCCATAATCAAGGTGCCAGTAAGGTAGGTTTCATTGTGAGGTCTCTTCTGTTGGCTTGAAGGTGGCTGCCATCTCACTGTGTGCTCACCTGACCTCTCTTTTGTGTGCACATGGGGAGAGAGAGCAAGCTCTCCAAGGCCTCTTCATATAAGGGCACTAATACCTTCTGATCTGGACCCCATTCTTAGGACCAACTAACCTTAATTCCCTGTAAAGACCCCATCTCCAAATACCATCACATTGGAGATATAGTTTCAACATATAAACTTTGAGAGGATAAAGCAGATAAATAAATACAGTTTCAGCATATAAATTTTGAGGGGACAACATTCAGTCCATAAAAGCAATCTCAAATGTCTCATTTTATCACATTAGGTTTTTTCCGTGAATGCTGTTTTGTCTAATAGCTTGTTTGTTGCTTGCATAAACCTGAAATATTTTCCATCTATTTATTTTCAACTTTTCTGAATAACTGTATTTTAGGTTAACCTTTTGCAGAATACATATAGTTGGGTCTTTTCCAAAACCTATTTGTCTTTTATAAGGGGAATTTAACACATTCACATCATGTTTATTGATTCCTGGAATTGTATATACTATCTTAATTGATGTTTCACATTCATCATATTTTCTTTCAGTTTTGCTTCAAAGTATTTTTTAGTTCTCTTTGTTCTAAGGCTTTTAGCTTAATATTGAAGGTCCCAGAGGAGGGAGTGGAGCAAGATGGCCAAAAAAAAAACCTCCAGCAATTGTCCCTTTATATGAATAACAAATTGAACAGCTACCCATGCAAGGAAGCTCCTTCAGAGAACCAAAATTCAGATGAGCAATTATATTGTCCAATTTTAACATTATATCAAGGAAAGAGTCAGTGAAGAGGGCAGAAAAGACCATCTTGCATTGCCTACACCAGCCCTCCCATGCCCTGGCAGTGCTGCACCAGCAGTGGATAGAGAACCTGTGCACCAAAGGGAGGATGAGTGAAGTGATTGTGGGATTTTGCATTGAAACTCAGGGTTGTGTGGGAACATGGGAACATAGCACAGGGCAAAATTCTGCTGGTGCCTATGAAGGGAGAATTTAGACTATCCTGGCTAGAGGGAAATTCTCCACCCTAAAACCCAAGTTCCAGCTAGCCCCACCCTGGCTGACAAAAAGTAGTCTGGGCCACGGACTAAATTTGCAAGGCTGTTAGGTCACAAAGGCTGCAGTTCTTGAGCAATTCCTGTGGCTGTGCTGCCTTAGAGCTAATGGACTCGGAGTGCATGTGACCCAGTGAGACACTGGCATCAGTGGCCAAGCCAGTGCCTCTGTCACCCCTCCCCCAACTACAGGCAGTGCGGCTCAGGGAGAGTCTTCTTCCACTTGGGAAAGGAAAAGGAGGAGTTCAGAGGACTTTGTTTTGCATCTTGGGTATCAGCTTAGCCACGGTAAAATAAAAAAACAAGCAGACTCATGAAGTCCCTGACTCCAGGCCTTAGTTCTTGGACAGCAATTTTGGACCCACACTGGGCTGGAAGGAAATATGGCAGGATCCACCACCTGCTGACTAAAGAGCCCTTGGGCTTTGAATAAACATTGGAGGTACCCAGGTAATAGTCACCATGGGCTTTGGGTGAGACTGGGCTGGCTTCAGGTGTGGCCTGGCGCTGGTGGCCACAAGGAAGTGCCCACATCACCCGTTCCCCAACTCCAGTGGCCCAGCACAAAAATGAGGGAAGATAGTGAGCCTTTGCATGGTAATTCGTGGAATTCTCCTGTATCTTACCCAAGGCCACCAAGGTGATACCAACAGGGAGTCTGCAAGAGTCAGCATTACTGGGCTTGGGGCACCTCCAGTGCTAGTAAGGCCACAGTAACCAAAGAAGCAGATCACAACAATCAATTCCCTTTGAACATCTGGAAAGTCTTCTCAAGAAGGATGGGTTCAAATGGTGAAGACTAAACTGTGAAGATTAAAATAAATGCCTAACTCTTCAATGCCCAGACATGAACAAATATCCATAAGCATTAAGAACATCCAGGAAGACATACTCCCACCAAATGAACTAAATATCATTGTGATGATATTAGTTGCCTTTTTCACTGTGTCATTTGCATTGATGATGTAAAAGCAATGATGGGGAAAACTGCTTGCATTGCATGACAAATCAAGGGATGGCACCCACTGTACCACAAGCAATCATTGTATTCTTTACCACCATGGACCTTTAATTTTAAAAAGGCCAATTTTATTTAAGAATGTTGTTAATAAAGTAATAATAATTACTGACTTTATTATATCTTGATCTTCAAGCAGACATCATTTCAATATTACATATGATAAAATGGGAAGTGTTCACAAAGTATTTCATGGTCTTCTGAAAGAAAAATACATGTGCAATTATTTGAGGTGCATAAATTATTTATTTTTAAATTAAAAATGGCTAATTTTTACTTGAAAGAATGAGTGCAAGAATATATTTTTTCCTTGAAAGTATAGGCTAACTATGGTTACCTAGTCTTTAATATGGTTACCCATTCTTTAATGATTTTCTGATTAGGTTTGTAGTGATATTAACCAATGTGACTTTTTTGATGTTGTATGATGAAATATGTCAACATAAGGAAGAATAAGTGTTGTCTTAATGGCCAGGACATGAAATTATAAAATCATGTATTTGTGAAAGATCAAAAGTTCAAGTAACACCAATAGATTTTAATGTAAGAGAAAATGAAGAGTTCATTGAAATGGTTCAGCTCCACATGCAATTAATCTCTAAAGAACTACTTGAGTATTGATATCATATTAGAGAAAAATATTCATAATAATCTGAAAAAGCTGTTAAAATACCCCTTTCTTCCAACTACATAACTGCATGAGACTAGCTTTTCTTCAAAGAAAACAATTTATCACAATAGATTGAATGAAGAAGTAGACATAAAAATTCACATGCCATCTAATTAGACATTAAAGAGATTTACAAAAAATGTAAAACAATGCCACTCTTCTCATCATTTTTATTTTTTAAATATGAAAAGTATAAACATTTTATCAAAATATATTATGTTCACTTATACTAGTTTAACTATTCCTACCTTTAAAAAATAAATAGATTTTCTAAAATGTCTCAATTTTAATGTCCAATATGATAAATATCAATTGATATCACCAACAAAACATAACAACCAACCAACATAAACAAAAGCTCTCACAGTCTGCAATAATTTTTAAGAGCATATAGCAACTTCAACCCCAAAATATTTGGAGAACTACTCTTCTAATATATTATAATTCATTTATATATTGTTCTTGCTGTATTTTGACCCATATCAGTTATCTGATATAGATGCCGTATAACAAACCTCTTGGCATCTTAGCAGCTGAAATCAACAACTCTCTAGTCTCTGTATCAGCTGGGTATTTTGACTGTGTGGCCTGAGCTGGGCTCACTCATGTGTACGCAGCTCTGCTCGGAGGGTTAGTTTGCATTAGACAATAAACACAAAAAGAAAGACAATTTTTGATATTTATTTTTATGAACATATCCCCATAGCCTAGAAAAATGACTCTTTCATAATTCATAATCAATAAATATTTGTAAGATGACAAAAAAATGCTACAGGTGCCAATTTGATAGAAATTAAGTGTTAACACCATTGTTCTCTTGGACATTGAAAAGTACCATCATTTGTTAGATAAATATTTCTATTAGGAGGTAAGCTCTTTGAGAATCAGAACTATACTTGGCATCTAATAAGCCCTCAACAAATATTTGTTAAATTAATGAATATATATGCCCAATGAGTAAAAAAAATTAAACAGAGAAATGGAAAAAATATTCAGATTTGAATGATTTATTACTTATTTATGTGCTTTCCTGGTATTAGTTATTGTTTCTAATAAAGTAATTATGTAAATAAATATTTTCTAGAGAATAAAACAGTATTCATTATGAATTATATAAAACAGAAATATAGATGGGAAAATGAAAGATGAACTCATGCTAGTGTTTCTCAAACTTTTTTCTTGCTCCACATGTACTCTCTTATTTTCTGTCATTCTATATACACCAAGGAGAGAAAAGTGATTGTAAAGATTATGAAGAAAAAATTAATTGAAGCCTATTCATAATTTGGAGAAATGAAAATAACAAATATTTTTGCAGAGAAAAGTCAATCAATGAAATAATGGTATTAACATAATTATAAAATTAGAATAAGGTAAATTTTTAAAAATCAGAATATAAAATACCAATTGAAATGACAGGAAATATATGTAAATAAATAACTGGCCAGAGATATTATTGTCACTTCTGAATGTGTATTGACTTTTGCAACTACTCTTCTTCAATTGCTGAATGAAAATAATATATGCCAGAAAGATTTCGATCTTCACCTCAAAGAAATGATGTGCTTAGTAATTCTACATCATAGAGAAATTATGTGTGCCCTTTATTATAGAAAATTCTCAAAAACGGTGTTTTTAAAATTACCATGCCTGCCTCAGAATCAGTGGAAATCTAGTTAGACACAAGTTTTTAAAGATCAGAGTCATGAGATGTAAGTAATATTCATTCTTCTTGCCCAGGGTTTCACAGTAGACAGTGATAAAATAAGCTTGGCCTACTGGCCACTAGGTCAGAACTTGCTACTTGTCTAGGACAGACAAACTCTTCAGAGTGCCATAAATGTTGTGGATTTTTGAAAAAGATTCTCAGCGAAATATGGGGGTTACAACTGCACTCAGTTCTGTAGTGTGACTAAAATATCTGACATATAGAAGAGCTATGAAATTGACCTTTCTGGGTCTTTTGGATAAGTAATATGTAAAAATATCACATATGACTCAGGCCTTAAATTGTAGTGAAAAGCTTGGTAATGTGTACACTAGAGCAAAACAATTAAAACTTTTATTCATAAACAGCTTTTGTTCTAATCAATATGAATAGAATGCAAAGATAAAAATCAAACATCATCTGTAGATATGAGAAAGCTGTCTTATTCATAATCAAGTCCTTTTAATACCTGCCAGTTGTCACAGGCAATTTTGTGTGACAGTAGGCAAAGAATGAGAAAATTATTGAATCTCCTGGAGAGAAACAGCAGGAATCTTCTCTAAGCTGTTCTTGATTATTTTATACTGTTGAACATTTGCTTTTACTGACAAAGAAAACTAGAAAATTTTCCAATCTCACATTAATTTTTCAGTGAACCAGTTTAGAGCTAATAAGCATAGAATAATTTTATATATTATTTTTTAGGCTACATTACTTCATACTGCTATTAAGAAAACTGTGGAAAATAAAATATCAGGTGATCACTTTCATTTCTACTTACAGAATGCTTGTGAAAATGGGAAACTGTAAAAGAAAAATAAAACTTGCTATACTAAAATAATTTTAAAGCCAGAAAAATAGAATATATAGACTATAGTAACTGAAAAAAATGCATTTTGCTACTATGTCAGTTTTCTAAAAATTTAGGCAGAAAGTCATTTGTAATTTGGGGGAGTAAGTTAGACTTAAGGAAAATCATACTGTAAAAAAATTGTTTATATTTTTAAATAAAGGTGTACTCAGTCATAAAAAATAGTATTTCTTGGTATGTATAATTATACACATACACACATGTATACACATACACACATATGTGCTTTACATATATATATATGTATGTATGTACATACATACAAACACATACACCATATAGTCTTCTCTAGAACACAGAAGTTTAGAAAAGTAACTTATTAAAATCAGTAACTTTGCAGTCCCACCAGCAGTGTATGAATGTTCCTGTCTTTCCACATCCACACCAACATTTATTCTTATGGGACTTTTTAATAAAGGCCATTCTCACTGGAGTTAAGTGATATCTCATTGTGGTTTTTATTTGAATTTCCCTGATGATTAGAGATGTTGAGCATTTTTTCATATGTTTGTTGGCCATTCATTCTTCTGTCTTCTTTTGAAAAATTTGTGTTCATGTCCTTTGCCCACTTTTTGATATGGTTGTTTGATTTTTTTTGCTGATTTTCCTGAGTTCTAAATAGATTTTAGTTATCAGTCCTTTATCGGATGTGTAGAATGCAAAAAATTTTTCCCACTCTGTAAGTTGTCTATTTACTCTCGTGATAGTTTCTTTGGCTGTGCAGAAGCTTTTTAATTTAATCAGGTCCCATTTATTTATTTTTGTTGTTGCTATGATTGCCTTTGGGGTCTTCTTCATAAATTCTTTGCCTAGGCCAATGTCTATAAGAGTCTTTCCCACATTTTCTTCTAGAATTCTAATAGTTTCACTCCTAAGGTTTAAGTCTGTTATCCACCATGATTTGATTTTTGTGAGAGGTGAAAGGTATAGGTCCTATTTCAGTCTTCTACATGTGACTATCCAGTTTTCTCAGCACCATTTATTGAATAAGGATTCTTTTCCCCGGAGTATGTTTTTGTCTGCTTTGTCAAAGATTAGATGGCTATATGAGGATGGTTTTATATCTGGATTTTCTGTTCTGTTCCACTGGTCTGTGTCCCTGTTCTTGTGCCAATATCAAGCTGTGTGGAAAGCAGTATGGAGGTACCTTAAACAGATACAAGTAGACCTACCATTTGATCCAGCAATTCCATTATTGGGCATCTACCCAAAAGAACAAAAGACATTCTATAAAAAAGACATCTGCACCCGAATGTTTATAGCAGCACAATTCACAATTGCAAAGATGTGGAAACAACCCAAGTGCCCATCAATACATGAGTGTATTAATAAAGTGTGGTATATGTATACCATGGAGTATTACTCAGCTATAAGAAGTAATGGAAATATAGAATCTCTTATGTTCTCCTGGACAGAATTGGAACCCATTCTACTAAGTGAAGTATTCCAAGAATGGAAAAATAAGGACCACATGTACTCACCATCAAATTGGTTTCACTGATCATCACCTGAGAGCACATTCAGGAAAAACATTAATTGGGTATCCGGCAGATGTGGTGGGGGAGGGGATGGGGGTATACATATGTAATGAGTGCGATGCGCACTGTCTAGGGGATGGACACGTTTGAATCTCTGACTCGGGGGTGGGTGGGGGGAAGGGCAACATACCTAACATAAACTTTTGTACCCCCACAATATGCTGAAATAACAAAAAAAAAAAAAGAATGGAAAAACAAACACCAAATGTACTCAATCTATTATTAAAAATTCTTTGTGACAAAAAATAAACAAATAAATAAAATCAGTAACTTTTCATAATTTCAATAGGAAAATAATTTAAAAATAAAATGTATGATTTGGTCTTTCATATATTTTAATGTTTCTTTATATCATGGTATATAAAGGATCTTCATGTAATGTCCACTCTAATACATTTCAGAGATTAAAAAATGTCTTGTGATTTTAAAAAATTTTGATTTTGGTCATTCTAGTCTCCTTACCCATTCTACTTAGCACAGTTGTATTCTTTATAGTTCAACCCAAATTGTATCTTCTTAAGGCCTTTCCTCATCAACCTAGGAAACAGTAATCTCTTCCATTGATGGACAACTGTAGGTCTCCTAATCATCATCATGCAGTTTTCCATATGTTATGGATATAACACTCATTTATATATTTGTCTTGTTTTTGCATTTATTTATTCAATCAACAATTGCCAACTTCATTTTGGTTACTGTTGTCGACACTGGGGATACAACACTAGACAAAATAAAAATCCGAGATGCAAGGGCTTTTCTTTTTACTTCAAGTAAACAATAAATGAGTATATGTGTCAATATGTAAAAGGTTTAAGGGGAAAGAAAGTCATGACTAAGTGGGTAAAGATGCCATTTTCTATTAGTAGCCTAAGAAATTCTTTCTATTCAGGTACCTTATTGCATCAGCTTTATGGAATTGGTGTATATTTGTCACATACTCTCTGTGTGTCATATTTATTTATACAACCTCCAGAGTTTCTACCTATTGGGGGAAAATATTTATACACGTTGATATCTTTTCACAATGGTTTGCTTCCATAGAGAGCAAATGTATCACTTCTGGCCCCTCCCCATTTCTCAATTATCTTTCCACAATGGCTTATATAATTTTTCATTTCATGATAATGATCCTGCTCAAGCTTAGCTCTGACCTTTCTTCTTTTTTTTTTCCTTGGGAATAATCTTCTAGCAATGGTCCCCAACATTTGTGGCACCAGAGACCAGTTTCATGGAAGACAATTTTTCCACCCACAGTGTGGGGGTGTTGAGGCAGAGCTTAGGCAGTGATATGAGCAATGGGGAGAGGCTGTAAATACACTCACTTGCCCACCACTCACTTCCTGCAGTATAGTCCATCAGTTCCTAAGTTTCATGGAAGACCATTTTTCCATGGATGGGGTGAGGGGCAATAACATGTGAAGATGAATGCTTGGTGAAGGTGTAAATGCTGAAGGTGGATATGAAATTAAAGAAGAGTTTTATTTTAGAGTAATCTTTGTGCTAATGAGATAACCTTGTAGAGAGAATCACATCGATAATATATGACAAAGAAGAGAAAACCAAATTAGCTGGGCATGGTAGCGCACACCTGTAGTCCCAGCCACTCAGGAGGCTGAGGTAGGAGCATCCTTTGAGTCAAGGAGTTCCAGGTTAGAGTGAGCTATGATTGAGCCATTGCACTCCAGCCTGGGCAACAGATTAAGAATGAGACTCTGTCTCAAAAAAAAAAAAAAAAAAGAAAAAACACTGAAAAGCAAAGGAGGGAAGTTTCTGAGAACAGGAGAGTCTAGAATCAGAGCACATATGGAGGTATTGTCATTGCCAGAAGAGATAGTTTATGCATGGCACCAAATAAGAAGAAGATGGTTTCAGACACACATTATAAAGATGAAGGATCTCCTGTTGTAAATTTTATCATCTTCACAAAATATGAACTGAGAACATGAATTGGAAGGGGCTACAGAGGGGGTAAGGTGCAATTAGAAATCTGGGCTCATTAGAAAATATAATGCTCATTTGTGAAAATGGGAGAACAAGCTTAAAAGGCTAATCAAATCAAAACAAAACAAAAAGACAAAGTAGAATTGCTGGATGTGGTTGAGGGTCTACTTGAATTTTCTATGAAATTAGACTAACACTTTTCTTAGCTTTGTGATTTTTTAGCAAGAATTCTCATTTGTACTGAAGCCAATTTAGGGGCCTGTCTTTCTGGACTTACATCTGTGTTTTATTCTTCCCTTCTTCCTTGGTGTCCACCTTATTTTACCTCCTCTTTATTTTCTCCCTTATTCATCCATTTCCTTCAGAAACAGCCTTATAACCATGGTATCACTAAATTAGCTACTACATGTGAAAATATTGGCAGTGTTCTTGACAAACAATAGTTTAATTCTAGATGAATGCCATCTTTCTTCTTTAGACATAATTTGCTTTGAGAAAAAAATCATTCATCTATCAAAAACTGAATTCTTAAGCAAGTGTATATGCTGCTTCTTAAATATTACACAAAGGCAGCTGCTAATTAATTACATAGAAAATTATTTAGACTACACCTGCTATATTCCCAATAAAAGCAAAGTACTTAATTAAACCTATGTGATGTTTTAGCAAATGCTTTTTAAAAAAATTCTACAGTACTTAAGCAGAAGCCTTTTACTAAATTAGTGATAAACTAATTGTTGAATACAAAATGGGAATCCCTTGAGTCCAGGAGTTCCTAACCCTTTAGCTTAGGGTGTGCTAGGGACTGCTAAATGTTCACCAATACCAATTATTTTCTTCTTCCTTTTAAACTAGTACCCACCAACTTTCATCTGGACACATAGCCACAAAGAAGATATTTCTTCTCCTGGATGTTGCACCTCCAATGGTTGTGTCAGTAAGACACAAGAGGGAGTGGAGGATGAAAGTTCTTGATCATAAATTTAAAAATTAAAATTGTGCTCCAGTTGGCAGAAATGTTGTAGCTACTCAATGAACACAATCCTTTACCATCCTAGCACATGGCTAGATTATACTTTCCAGCCCCTGCCACCCCCATCAGTCAGGTGTTGCTATGTTACTGCATTCCAGAGAATAGGATTTGAGTGGCAATGATCTGTGCCACTTTCACTGCTCCATTGGTAGCTCCCAAGTTACTCCTTCATGATCATTTTCCCCCATCAGGCTACAGGAGGACAAGCATGACAAGATTGGAATTCACTTGTCAACAATAAAGAAATCACAAGGAAGGGGACTGAGTCTTCTACGAACCTCTTGGGAGAGATCTACCCATTGGACAGGGGGTACTTCTTTAGGACTTCATGTTAATTAAGCAATAAAACTCAAGTTGTAAATCTAGTGAGATCTAGGGCTTTGTGTTTGGACCTGCAAGTATTGCCCTCACTAAAAGTCCCCTGGCCTCTCTTTCCCACTTTCCCAGGCTGAAATATAGATGCATGTTGTTGAATCAATCTCTAATATCCTTAGGATGGCAAAGCAACTGGGTTTCTAAAATAGTGTCATCTGTGCCCCAGATACCATGAACTGATGAAATGTCCTCTTACGTCAAGACTCTTATTTGAAGGAAAAAAAACAAATATCTATTATGCTTGAGCATTTTGGGAATTATTTGCTCAGAATGTTTAGCCTGTACCTTATAACTCAGTAGTTCTCAGAACTTAGCTTGCATCGGCATCACCTGTAGTGCTTGTTAAAACATAGATTGCTGTTAAACATAGATTTCAACACCCAAATTGGAGCAACAGACACAAACACAGCATTGTGTAGAATACGCAGATTGCTTATGAGACATTATTTTGTCATATAATCATTTAAATAGATTTATGCATAAGAAATGAGGTATGAAAAAATTAAAAAGCTAAACCTTAAAATATTGTTATGACCCTAAACATGGCACACTTAGTTTACCCTTTCATTAAATAGGGCTTGCGCACTCTTACTAAATGTGTTCTTTCTTCTAAAGCAGCACATCTTGTCCTTATCTCAAACACTCAAGTATAAAACTGTGAGCCTTTTAAATTTAACAAACTTTACCAGATAAGATAATGATATTAGAATTACAGCTCCTTAATATTTGAAATAAGAATGTAACTATCCTTATTTCATTTTATGGTCACTTTTATTTGCTTTAAAGCAGTTTGGATTTTGGATCTGATCAAATTAAAAAGCTTTTGCACAACCAAGGAAACTGTCATTAGAGCAAATAAATAGCCTACAGAATGGGAGAAAATATTTATTTCCTACACATCCAATAAAGGGCTCATAACAAGAATCTATCTAGAACTTAAAAAAATCAACAAGAAAAAAGTCAACCAACCCCATCAACAAATGGGCAAGGGACATGAACAGAAACTTTTCAAAAAAAGACAGAATAATGGCCAGCAAACATATAAAAAAAAGTTCAACATTTCTCATCATCAGGGAAATGCACACCAAAAACCACCACGAGACATTACCTAACCCCAGTGAGATTAGCCTCTATCAAAAACTCCCAAAACGACAAATTCTGGCAAGGTTGTGGAGAGACAGGAACACTCTTACACTGCTGGTGGGACTGCAAATTAGTGCAACCTCTATGGAAAAGAATTTGGAGATACCTCAAAGAGCTAAAAATAGAAATACCATTAGATCCAGCAATAGCACTACTAGGCATCTACCCAAAAGAGCAAACGACATTCTGTAATAAAGACATCTGCACCTGAATGTTCATGGCAGCACAATTCACTATTGCAAGGATGTGGAAACAACCCAAGTGTCCATCAATTCATGAGTGGATTATTAAAATTTGGTATATGTATACAATGGAATATTACTCAATTATGAGAAATGACAGTGATCTAGCACCTCTTATATTTTCCTGGATAGAGCTTGACACCATTATCCGAAGTGAGGTATCACAAGATTGGAAGAATAGGCTCCACATGTACTCGCCATCAAATTGGCACTAACTGATCAACACTATGGTGCTCACACAGTATTAATATTCTCCAGGGATTAGGGGGTAGGGGGGTAAACTCACAACTAATGGACACGGTGAGCATTGTAGAGGGGAAGGGCATGCCTCTAATCCTAACTTGGGTGAGGCAAAGTCATAAAATATAACCAAAATGTTTGTACCCTCATAATATCCTGAAATAAAAATAAATAAAAAAATAAAAAGGAAAACAATTTATTGAGGTATGATTGACATGTAAAAAGCTGTCCATATTTAATGTATATGACTTGATGAGTTTGGGGATAAGTATATATCTGTGAAACCATCACCACCATCAAGGCCATAGACATATCCATTGCCTCCAAAGATTCTTCCTGTTCCCTTTATAATTATTGTTATTATTACCTTCAGAAGCATTGATCAAACCCCTATGAGATGTTTATGTACTGTGTCCAATAAAGTGTTTTAATGTTAAAAAAAAAGAAAGTCTTAGAGGCAAGTGTAAACACATACTCAAGTTAATGAAAGCAAAGTCAAGTCTGTGACCCACTGATAGTGGGAGTAGACTAATATATGAAGTTTTAAAAGCGTTGGACTAGAACAAAAAGAATCATGGCATTATTCTTGGCCCTGGTGTTAATTGGCAAATTAATTCATGTTGTTTGGCTTTCTTCCTTCATCTGTAAAATGACAATAATATTCCTTGCCATGTTGACTTTACTAAGTTAATATCAAGTATGTGGAAATGTCTTATAAATAACCATCAAATGTGTTTATTTGGATGGCTGTGTCCATAATTTAAATAAAGGTTAAGCCAAATAAGCACAGGTCTTTTTATTAAGACTATTCTGGTCAGTAATTTATTTTTGAATATTATCTATTTACGTAGAATAAAAAGGCAAGCTAATTAGGAAAGTAGTTACTTAATGTGTATTTGTATGTGTGTATATTTACTCTCTTTTACATGTTTTTTTGCCCATAAAGTAAAGAAAATACTGTCTACAAACATGACAAATATAAGTATCCAAATGAAAACACTCTAAAGGGAATGGTTTTATTTTATACACAAATTAAAAATCAGCTGTGCCAGACATTATGAAAACCATTACACAGCAATTGATTTGTCCACAAATGAATCACTTCAATGATTGCAATACATAATGTTGCAGGTGGCATTTATTTTGATAAACTAGGTTTATTAAGGTGGTTGAATTAAGAAAAAAAACCCTGCTCTGTAAAAGAATTTTCAATTGCTCCAAAATGCTGTGTTTTAAGCTTAAAAGGAAGGGTTCTTCCTTCACTTAATTGAGTTTCTTAGATTTTCTATTCCTGTAACACAGGGATAACACATAGATAATGTAGAGCAATGTATACTAATTTAGATAAGAGTTATATATTGCAGAATGGAAAATCTGCAAACAGGAGTACTACCGGCAAAAAGCTATCCTTACGTGGTATAGATAGATAGGTAGAGCTAGATAGATAGAGTCATACAATATTTATTGAGCAGTATTTATTGAGCTCCAATAATGAGTAGGATGCATTTCAGACTGCTAAAAATTCAGTACTGAATGCAGAAAAGCCCTTAGCCCATAGAATTTATAATCTAATAAGAGAAAAACATATGAAACAAAAAATTGTGTTAATGATATGTAATTTTAATTTTAATATTTTCAGTTATGCATTTACAAGGTGATATAAATTTTGCTTTATAATTTGATCCAATTTAAAAATGCATATTCAGTCTTTATTGTGTGTCATGCTTGACTGCAGAAGTTAGAGATATAGCAGTAAGTAAAACAATATAAACAATCTCTGGTCTAATGGAGTTTAAAACTTATGAAAAGAGACAGATGACACTAAAATTTTAAAAATTAAATAGAATATTATAAAGTTGTTAGTGTTCTGATGGAACATAAAGCAAGTAGAATAGAAATGATGTTATAATATTCAAAGGAGACTTAGAGAAGGATTTGCTGAGATGAGATTGGTATTGATGGAGCAGAAAGGGTGGACCCAAGTACTTACCTAAAATATATAATCCAGGTTATCTTGTTCCTTCCCATCAGCTGCTTAAACCTCTCCTTTAATTGTCCATTACAATGCTTAATCATCACTGTGGTTTCCTGGGGGAAAGGAGTGGATATGGAGCATGACCAGTTCATCATCTGCCCCATGATTGAGCTCACTAATGTGTAGACTGAGTCACAAACCTTGGGCTTTTATCAAATGCAATGTGTTCAGGAAACATGAACAGGAAATAAATATGGCCTGTTCTGGCCACAGATAGTGCAGCCAGAGTCAGCTGAATGCACAGGAATGGTTAGGGTAAAGTATCAACTTCAGTCAGAATCCAGCAAAACCCTTTGCCTGAGGAAGAAGGCCCAATACTACCTATTTGCCAAGAACCTCCTAGCTCATTGGCTCAGGAAATCTGTCCTGAAGTGCTGGGAAGTGCTTTTAGCTTGTCCAGGATCTGGCATGCAGGACAGAGTCTCCATGCTGTTTCCATGTCTTCCGCGGACAGTGTCAGAATATGTATATTTGTTTATTCTAGTATTGTGTCTGGATTCTCCAGGGCTGTCTTCTCATGGATCCAGGGGGTGGTTGGTCACACATCTTGCTTTAGAGTGGAAGACATTTTAACTTCCATATTTAGCTGATAAGTGTGGTTATTTGTTGGTTATGTTCCCCCTCATCTGTATAGGGACCTTTCCTGTGACCATCAACATGGATAAAAGAAAGTTTATTAAGAGCAGAACTGATTTTTTCACCCAAATGTCCCTACAGGACAGCTTGTTTTATATACCAGTCTGAGGCTTGCTGGTGGCCTGACCCAGTGGCCAAGCCATTAGCCACATGACTCGGTGAAAATATAGCAGGGCTCCAGTTATGGTGTGCCCTGGATGAAGCTCTGCCTATTATGATGAGCATCTCTTACCATGTTTAGTAAGGGACAGGTCCTAGTAGAAATTAATAGGAATAAGCCATCAGTGAGCCAGGTCCATGTGTGGTCTAGGACGTTATATCTGAATCCCAGTTTGGCTAGTGGAGGCAGTGGCATCTCAGGCAATATGCAGGGGAGGCAGAAGGGTACTTCTTAGGAAGCACATTCACTCATTGTGCACTGGTTACCAACCTGTCTGAGCCTAGTGAGATAGAACACCCAGATAGAACACCCCACACACAACAAATTATATGAAGTGGATTAATAAACCCTTACAGATAAGAAGCAAGGGGCTATAGAAGCCTAGGATTATGAGTCAGTCCCTCAAGGCTATGGAAAGCTGCTTAGGGCAGATGAAGTCTTGTCTGCTGGGCTACAGTGCCGAAGGAGGTGGTGGGGAGAATTGGAATGGAACCTGGGCTGTTCTGGTCATTCCTTCCTTATCTCAGGATATTGTGTTCCCAGCACATTCTACAATTATTTTGAGAATTATAAGCAAGATTGGGTGGGGGTAATTAGGTCAAAACAAAGGCCCTGTACCCCAGACCTTTTTCCAGAGTTATGAGAATCCAGCCAGGCCAGGCTTCACTGTGGAAAATTCCTGAGCTTCCCTCACTCTGCAGTTTCAGACCATTGCTTAGACCCATAATATGGACCTATAGTCTTAAGATTACTTCATGGCTATGGGTCATGTGTTTAGCATTTATTAAGGTCCCACAAAGGGCCAATAATCATCTTTTAAGAAGTATGTACTATTTAGCTGACTCTGGGAGCTTACAGATCCAAAAGTTTAATGGGCACCTCTAACATGTGGCAGTGTCCTTTTGCCATTGGTGAACTTAGAGAATGCTCTGGGACCTGTAACTCTAGTGACAAGTGTATATAGGTAGAACCCAGTAGAAATTTAGCCTGAGTGGCCAACTGGAAGGCCTCCAGAGCATCCTGCTGTTCAGAGCCTCTGCTCAAAGGCAGCAGCCATTCTGTTAACCTTGTAGATGGATGCCATCAAGATTCCTGCCTGGGAAATATAACAGTTTGACAGCTCTAGTAGCCAAGTAGATCTACCAGTCACTGGGCAGGGAGGGTCAAAACGTGACAATCATCTCCTCTGGTATGCCCCTTCCCAAATTACACCCAGGAATTTTACTTAGATACTAAGTATTTGCATTTTGTCTGTGTTAATTGTCTAGCTGTGTTGCCACATGTGGGTTAAAAGGGCATCCAGTCCTTGTTGGATGGTGTCCTTGTCTAGACCTGCCAGGAGAATGTCATCATCATAGTAGAAAGTCAGTGCTCCCTCCATGAGTGTCATTTATTCTAAGTCATGGCCTACCCATGGATTGCTGATAGCCGGAGAACTTACATATCCTTGTGGAAGGACATTATGTATGTATTGTACTCATTCCACATAAAGGCAAATTGGTACTGATCATTCAGGTAGAGAGGGATGATGAAAAGAGCATTTTCAATGTCAATCACTGCATGCCAAATTTCATCAGCTTGAGCAATAGCCTCTGTAACAGTTATAATATCAGGTGGATATTAACATTAGTCAAGGTTCTCCAGAGAGGGAGAACCAATAGGATATATAGACATAGAAGAGGAGACTTATTAGAGGAATTGGCTTACAAAATTATGGAGGCTGAGAAGTCCCATGACAGACTGCCTACAAGCTGGAGACCTGGGATGCCAGTACATGGCTCAGTCCAAGTCTGAAGGTCTTTGAATCAAGGAAGCTGAAGCTGTAACCAAAGGCTTGAGAACATGGGGATGGGGCAGGGGTGGGAGTCCAAGAGAGCCACTGGTGTGAGTCCTGGAGTCCACAGTCTAGGAAGCCTAAGTTTCTTTTGTTCATGGACAGGAGAAGAAGAGTGTATACAAGCTCCAGAAGATGGATAGACACCTTTGCCTTTTTGTTTCTGTTCTCTCTGGGGCCCCAGCCAATTGAATGGTTCCTGCCCACATTGAGGGCATGACTTTCCCACCTAGTTCACTCAGACTCATATACTAATTTCCTCTTGAAATACCCTAACAGATACACTCAGAAATAATGCTATACCAGATGTCTAGGTATTCCTTAATCCAGTCAAGCTGACACCTAAAATTAGTCATCACAGTATTACAGGTGCCAAATGCTCCACTAGTGTTTTCACCCATATGTTAACAATGGTAAGTCTCCAGGTGATGGAGGCCTTCTGCTCAGGTTAGAGGGATGATTAAATAGAAACATAAAGGAGGCTTACAGAGAACTTGGCTTCCTTAACCTTAGCAATGAGGAAAATTATTTTTTCTCCCCTAGGATGCCAACAATACTTGTGAGAGACATAGTACTAGGCATAGGTATTAGGATAGGTTAATGATCTTTCACAAGCCTCACTAAGGGGGTCCTATTTGCACTCATTTCTGTCAGGGCTTAGGGGTAAAGGCAAGCAGAACATCTATACATTCAGCAGTGAGGGTCCCCCAAAAATGTAGGTTTGTAAAGACACGAGGGGATCTACCCATAGTCAGATGGGTGTAATGATCCCAGTGGTGGTGGTGTCAACCCCCAAACCAGAGCACATTGCCTATTTTCCTCTCATCTTAGAGCCTGGAGTTTCAAGAACCACAGCCATTTCTATACTTGTATCTAAAAGGCCCCCAAATGCCTCTGACTTGTGTGTATTGACTTTGTATCCTGAGACTTTACTGAATTCATTTATCAATTCTAGGATTCTCTTCGTTGAATCCTTGGGGTTTTCTAGATATAATATCACATCATGAGCAAAGAGTGAGCATTTGATCTCTTCAGCCCCCATTTGGGTGGCTTTAATTCTGCTCTCATGTCTAATTGCTGTAGCAAGTACTTCCAGCACTGTGTTGAATAGAGGTGGAGATAGTGGGAAAAGTTGTCTGGTTCCAGTTCTAAGTGGGAATGCTTTCAAGTTTTCCCCATTTAGTATGATGTTGGCTGTTGGTTTGTCATATATGGCTTGTATCATTTTTAGGTAGGCCCCATCTATGCCTATTTTGTTAAACGTTCTTATCATAAAAGGGTATTAAATTTTGTCAAATGCTTTTTCTGCATCTATTGAGAGGATCATATGGTTTTTATTTTTGCTTCTATTTATGTGGTGAATTACATGTATAGATTTGCATATGTTAAACCATCCCTGAATCTCTGGGATGAAGCCCACTTGGTCATCATGGATTATATTCTTGATAAGCATCTAAATACAGTTTGCTTGGATTTTGTTGACAATTTTTGCATCTATATTCATAAGGGATATTGGTCCGTAGTTTTCTTTTTTTGTTGTGTCCATTCCTGGTTTTGGTATCAGGGTTATGTTGGCTTCATAAAATGTATTGGGGAAGATTCCATCCTTCTCGATGTTGTGGAATAATTTCTACAGGATACACACCAGTTCTTCTATGTAGGTCTGGTAAAATTCAGATGTGAAACAATCTGGTCTGGGACTTTTCTTATATATGCGAATAACAATCAAACTGTTACCCAAATCAAAGACTTAATACCCTTTACAATAGCAAAAAAGAAAATAAAGTACCTAGGAATATATTTAACTAGGAGGTAAAAGACTTCTGCAGGAAGAACTGTGAAACACCGAGGAAGGAAATAGCAGAGGACATAAATAGGTGGAAAACCATACCATGCTCGTGGGTTGGCAGAATCAACATTGTTAAAATGTCTGTACTACCCAAAGTGATCTACAGATTGAATGCAATCCCTATTAAATTACAAATATCATTTTTCACAGATATAGAAAAAATAATTTTACACTTCATATGAAACCAGGGAATACTCAGTATAAGAAAAGCAATCCTAGGCAAAAAAAAATAAAATGGGAGGTATCAATTTACCAGACTTCAAATTATACTAGAAGGCTGTAGTAATTAAAACAGTATGGTACTGGCACAAGAACAGAGACATAGACCTATAGAAAAGAACTGAGAACCCAGGTATAAAACCAGCCTCATATAGCCATCTAATCTTTGACAAAGCAGACAAAAACATACACTTGGGAAAAGAATTGTTATTCAATAAATGGTGCTGGGAAAACTGGATAGCCACATATAGAAGACTGAAAAAGGATCCACAACTTTCACCTCTCACAAAAATCAACTCACAGTGGATAACAAACTTAAACATAAGGCATGAAATTATAATAATGCCAGAGGAAAACGTTGGAAATACTCTTCTAGACATCAGCCTAGGCAAAGAATTTATGAAGAAGACCCTAAAGGCAATCACAGCAACAACAAAAATAAATAAAGGGGACCTGATCAAATTAAAAGCTTCTGCACAACCAAAGAAACTATCATGAGAGCAAACAAACAACCTACAGAATGGGAGAAAATACTGACATGCTACACATCCAATAAAGGGCTGATAACTAAAATCTATTTAGAACTCAGGAAAATCAGCAAGGAAAAATCCAACAACAATATCAAAAAGTGGACAAAGGACATGAACAGAAACTTTTCAAAAGAAGACAGAATAATGACCAACAAACATATGAAAAAATGTTCAGCATCTCTAATCATCAGGGAAATGCAAATCAAAACCTCAATGAGATATCACTTATCTCCGGTGAGAATGGCCTTTATCAAAAAGTCCCAAAACAATAAATATTGGCGTGGATGCTGAGAGATAGGAACACTCATACACTGCTGGTGGGACTGCAAATTCGTGTAACCTGTGTAGAAAGTAATAGGAAGATACCCTAAAGAGATACCAGTAGTTCTACCATTTGATCCAGCAATCGCATTTCTTGGCATCTACCCTAAAGAACAAAAGATATTCTATAAAAGAGTCATCTGCAAACATATCAAGAAAGATAGTGGAGCGGAGGTAACCTCCTGGATTTGTGCTCCCGGAGAGGAAAGCATAGATCTCGGCCTGCCACATGCAAGTGGATCTCTCCCTCACAAGAATAGCAGTGTGAATCCATGGAGAATCAGCATGGGACACAAAAAGCAAGAAAAAGTTAAGGTGAATGGAAGGTAAGATCGTGAAAATCTGGAGAGTATGGGACAAACAACAGAGAGTGGAGCATGGGACGGCTGTACCCCCCTCACCAGTGAGTGAGGTGGGTTCAGTCCCACAGGAAAGCAACTAGTTTCCCCACTGACCTCCACACCCACTGAATCAGGGATCTGCCTGAAGTCAGTGCAGAATCACCTTGGGAGACGTGGGGCTCTGTGGAGAGGAGACATTTGCGGGAAGCATCTTGAACTCCTGAGCTCTGTGCCAGGACTGCACTTGGCGGGGGAGGGACTGAACTGGGCTACAGCTGGAGGCAGCTAGGAGACAGCTGAACTACCTCTATCACTCAGTGGGTCTCTAGCCTGGAAATAGCTGTGGGCTATTAGGACCAGTCAGCCCCCGGTTCCGGCATCTGCCAAATCCTGAACATTCACCCCCAGCTCTGGCAACCTGTGGGCAGGCAGTCGCCATTATGGGGGTCCACAGCCTAGCTGCTGAGGAGCGATAGGGTGCCAGGTGGCTCCCTGGGTGGCTCTCTCCCTAGTCTGTGGACTACCGCTAGAAGCTCCACCCTTGTGTGAATTCTGAGTGCTTCGTTAATAATGAGAGATTGGTGTGTGGACCTTGTGGACATTGGGGTGGGGCATATCATCGCCTGTGGGATCTGCAGCAGCTGGGGCACTGGGCGAGCGAGGGCACTGCCCCCTCCCCCTAGTCACTGTGTTTCCCTTGGAGAGAGGCAGAAATCACCTTTGGACAGGGAGAGTCGAGAAAAAGACACCTTCTGTCTGCAACTACTGTGAATCCTGGCTGCTGATCAAAAGTAGAAAGCCCAGTGACTTAACTCGTCAAACCAGTTTTAGGTCAAATCAATTATCTGGGGCTGGACCCACCAGGAGCAGCCCCCAACTGAGGTAGAAAAACCCTAAACAATACATAATTGGCTCCCCCTAGTGACAAAGGAAGCAACACACCTAGGCTGCTACACAGCCTAAGAACAGAGCACAAGGCATGCCGCTATGCAGACTGAAACTGAAAGAAGAGATCTAACCATTGATCCAGATGGGAGGGGCTCAGCAAAAGAACTCTGGGAGTATAAAGAATCAAACGGAAATCATGCCTCCAAAGAGTAATACCAGCTCTCTACCAATTGACACAAACCAGATTCAAAATAGCAAAATGTCACAGGAAGAATTTCAAACATGGATTATAAAGAAGCTGAATGATATGCAAGAAAAAATGGATAACCAACACAAAGAAACCACAAAGAAAATCTAGGACTTGGAAGAAAAATTCACTAAAGAAATCAAAATATTGAAAAAAACTGAAACTGAACCCTTGGAAATGAATTTATTCAGGGAGCTACAAAACATGGTGGAAAGTCTCAAGAGTAGGGTAGATCAAACAGAAGAAAGAATCTCAGAGATCGAAGATAACACTTTCTAATTAAATAAGTCAGTCACAGAGATAGAGCAAAGAAAAAAGAGAAAAGACCAGAGTCCGCAAGAAATGTGGGGTTATGTGAAGAACCCTAACATGAGAGTTATGGGCATTCCTGAGGGTGAAGAAGATAATCAGCAAAGGTTGGATAAGCTATTTGAAGACATAATTGAGGAAAATTTCCCAGGCCTTGCTAAAACTCTAGATATACAAGTTCAAGAAGCTCAAAAGACCCCTGGGAGATTCATAGCAAATAGGAAAACACCACATCATGCAGTCATCAGACTGACCAAAATATCCACTAAAGAGACCCTTCTTCGAGCTGTAAGGAGACAGAAACAAGTAACAAACAAAGGAAAGCCCATCCAAATAATGAAAGATATCTCAACCGAAACCTTACAAGCAAGAAGAGATTGGGGCCCCATTCTCACTCTTCTGAAACAGAATAATGCCCAGCCTAGAATCTTGTACACAGCTAAGCTAAGTTTTGTATACGAATGAGAAATAAAGACATTCTCAGATAAGCAAAGACTGAGGGAATTCACCAAGACAAGACCAGCCCTCCAGGAAGTACTCAAAACAGAGTTACACACGGACCAACACAAGAAAGACCCACGAATGTAAAACTACACAAGAACTAAAGATCAAAACCCTGTTACCACAATGGCTCAAGAGAGAAAATATAGCAATGAAGTTCTACCCAATAGGATGAACAGAAATCTGTCCTACTTATCAGTTATCTCAATAAATGTGAATGACTTGAATTCCCCACTGAAGAGACATAGGCTGGGCCAATAGATAAAAAAATACAAGCCAAGTATCTGCTGTCTTCAGGAAACTCATCTAAACTGCAAAGATGCATTTAGACTGAAAATAAAATGGTGGAAATTGATATTTCAAGCAAACGGAATCCAAAAGAAAGCTGGTGTGGCAGTTTAAAGCCCCTAAAATTTAGTTTTTAAATCAACAAAAGTAATAAAAGACAAAGATGGTTACCATATACTGGTGAAGGGTACAATTCAACAAGAAGACATAACTATACTTAATATATATGCACCCAACTTAGGTGCATCCAGATTCATAAAGCAAACCCTACTTGATCTGAACCAAATCATAGATAACAATACTATAACCGCCAGAGATTTTAACACCCCACAGACAGCACAAGACAGATCCTCCAAACAGAAAATAAATAAAGAAATAATGGACGTAAATAGAATGCTAGAACAAATGGGCCTGACTGACATTTACAGGACATTCTACCCAAAATCCACTGAATATATGTTCTTCTCATCAGCTCATGGGACATTCTCTAAGATTGACCATATCCTAAAACACAAACTATGTTTAAAAAATTTTAATATAATAGAAATTATACCATGCATCTTCTCAGATCACAGCGGAATAAAAGTAGAAATTAACCCTAACAGAAATTCTCATTTCTAACTCAAAGTCATGGAAGCTAAACAATCTTCTCCTGAATTAATATGTTATAAATGAAGAAATCATGATAGAAATCAAAAGATTCTTTGAAGTAAAAGACAAAGGAGACAGAAGTTATCAAAATCTGTGGGACAAAACTAAAGCAGTCTTGAGAGGAAAATTTATTTCCATAAATGCCTATATCAATAAGACAGAAAACTTACAAATAGACAACGTAATGAATAGACTCAAAGAGCTGGGGAAAGAACAGACCAACTACAAACCCAGCAAAAGGAGAGAAATCAATAAGATCAAATCAAAACTAAATGAAAAGGACAACAAAAAACCATACGGGAGATTAGTAAAACAAAAAGTTGGTTCTTTGAAAAGATAAACAAAACAGACACACCTCTGGCTAGACTAACCAAGAGCAGAAAAGAAAAATCTCTAATAACCTCCATCAGGAACAAGAAAGGAGAAATCACAACTGATGCCACAGAGATACAAGATATCATCGATAAATTCTACAAAAATCTTTATGCACAAACAGGAAAATGTGGAGGAAATGGACAAATTTTTAGAAACACACAGCCTTCCCAGACTCAACCAGGAAGAAATAGATTTCCTGAACACACCAATATCAAGAACTGAAATTGAAACAGCAATAAGAAACCTTCCCCAAAAGAAAAGCCCTGGACCAGATGGGTTCACACCTGAATTTTACCACACCTACAAAGAAGAACCAGTGCCCACCCTACATAAATTATTCTCCAACATTGAGAGGGATGGAATTCTCCCCAACATATTTGACCAAGCAAACATGAATTTTATTCAAAAACCAAGAAAGGATGCAACAAAAAAAGAAAACTACAGACCAATATCCCTTATGAATATAGATGCAAAAATTCTCAATAAAATCCTAGCAAATCAAATCCAAGTGCTTATCAAAAAAATAATCCATCACGACCAAGTGGGCTTCATCCCAGAGATGCAGGGATGGTTTAACATAAGCAAATCTATTAATGTAATTCACCACATAAATAGAAGCAAAAATAAAAACCATATGATCCTCTGAATAGATGCAGAAAAATTATTTGACAAAATTCAATACCCATTTATGATGAGAACACTTAAGAGAATAGGCATAGATGGGGCCTACCTAAAAATGATGCAAGCCATATATGACAAACACCCAGCCAACATCATATTGAATGGGGAAAATTTGAAAGTATTGCCACTTAGAACTGGAAACAGACAAGGCTTCCCACTGTCCCCCTGATTTTTCAACATAGTACTGGAAGTCCTTATGAGAGCAATCAGACAATAGAGCAGAATCAAGCGTGTCCAAATGGGGACAAAAGAGATAAAACTCTCACTCTTTGCTGATGATATAATACTATATCTAGAAAATCCCAAGGATTCAACCAAGAGGCTCCTAGAACTGATCAATGAATTCAGTAAAGTCTCAGGATACAAAATCAATACACACAAATCAGAGGCATTCATATATGCCAATAACAGTCAAACGGAGAACCAAATTAAGGACTCAGTGCCCTTCAAAATAGCAACAAAGAAAATAAAATACCTAGGAATATATTTAACTAAGGAGGTAAAGGACCTATACAGGGAGAACTATGAAACACTGAGGAAGGAAATTGCAGAACATGTAAATACGTGGAAACTATACCATGCTCATGAATTGGAAGAATCAATATTGTTAAAATGTCTATACTACCCAAAGTGATCTACAGATTCAAAGCAATCCCTATTAAATTACCAACATCATTCTTCACAGATACAGAAAAAATAATTTTATGCTTTGTATGAAACCAGAGAAGATCTCCCTTAGCAAAAGCAATTTTAGGCAATGAAAACAAAATGGGAGGTATTAATTTACCAGACTTCAAACTATACTGCAAGGCAGTGGTAATTAAAACCACATGGTATTGGCACAAGTGTAGGGACACAGACCAGTGGAACAGAACAGAAAATCCAGATATAAAAGCATCCACATATAGCCATCTAATCTTTGACAAAATAGACAAAAACATACTCTGGGGACAAGAAACCCTATTCAATAAATGGTTCTGGGAAAACTGGATAGCCACATGTAGAAAACTGCAACAGGATCCACAGCTTTCACCTCTCACAAAATTCAAATCACAGTGGATAATAGATTTAAACCTTAGGTGTGAAACTATTAGAATTCTAGAAGAAAATGTAGGATAGACTCTTATAGACATAGGCATAGGAAAAGAATTTATGAAGAAGGCCCCTAAGGCAATTACAGCAACAACAAAAATAAATAAATGGGACCTGATTAAATTAAAAAGCTTCTGCACAGCCAAAGAAACAGTCATGAGAGTAAACAGACAGCCTAAAGAATGGGAACATTTTTACGCATGCTACACAACTGATTAAGGACTGATAACAAGAATCTATTTAGAACTCAGGAAAATCAGTAAAAAAAAATCAAACAACCCTATCAAAAAGTGGGCAAAGGACATGAGTAGAAATTATTCAAAAGAATATATAAGAATGGCTAACAAACATATGAAAAAATGCTCAACATCTCTAATCATCACGGAATGCAGATCAAAACCACAATGAGATACCACTTAACTCCAGTGAGAATGGCCTTTATCAAAAAGTTCCAAAACAATAAATGTTGGCATGGATGCAGAGAGACAGGAACACTCATACACTGCTGGTGGGACTGCAAACTAGTGCAACCTCTGTGGAAAGCAATATGGAGATACATTAAACAGATTCAAGTAGATCTACCATTCGATCCAGCAATCCCATTATTGGGCATCTACCCAAAAGAACAAAAGACGTTCTATAAAAAAGACATGTGCACCCAAATGTTTATAGCAGCACAATTCACAATCGCAAAGATGTGGAAACAACCCAAATGCCCATCAATACATGAGTGAATTAGTAAATTGTGGTATATGTATACCATGGAGTATTACTCAGCTATAAGAAATAACAGTGATATAAAATCTCTTTTGTTATCCTGGAGAGAGTTGGAACCCATTATATTAAGTGAAGTATCCCAAGAATGGAAAAATAAGCACCACATATACTCACCAGAAAATTGGTTTCCCTGATCATCACCTAAATGCTCATTTGGGTATAACACCAATTGGGAGTCAGACAGATATGGGGAGTGGGGGAGGGGATGGGTGTATATGTACATAATGAGTGCAATGCGCACTGTCTGGGGAATGGACGTGCTTGAAGCTCTGATTTGGGGGGATGGAGGGCATGGGCAGTATGCATAACCTAAACTTTTGTACCCCCATAGTAAGCTGAAATAAAAAAAAAATTTATCCGCGCTTGAATGTTTATAGCAGCACAATTCACAATTGCAAAGATGTGGCAACAACCCAAGTACCTATCAATACATGAGTGGATTAATAAAATGTGGTATAGGTATACCATAGAGTATGATTCAGGTATAAGAAACAATGGTGATATGGCACCTCTTGTATTTTCCTGGATAGAGCTGGAACCCATTCTATTAAGTGAAGTGTCCCAAGAATGGAAAAATAAGCACCACATGTACTCACCATCAGATTGGTTTCACTGATCAACACCTAAGTGCACATATAGGGATAACATTCATCGGATGTCGGGCAGATGGGATGGGGAGGAAGGGATAGGTGTATACATACATAATGAGTGTGATGCACACCATCTAGGGGACAGACACTCTTGAAGCTCTGACTCAGGGGGGAAGGAGGCAAGGGTAAATATATATAACCTAAATATTTATACCCCCATAATATGCTGAAATAAATAAATAAATAAAAGGCCCTAGAAGTGCAATCTTTCCCAATCTCCCCATTGAATTCTAACCTTGTATAAAGCCTTATGTCCCCTTGGGAACAGAGGGAACTCACCCTAACCCTATCTTTTTTTTTTTTTAAAGTTGCCAGGGCTCTCCAATTTATCTCCAGATTCATCAGAAGGGTGGAGGGAAAATCACTTGTATTGGTTATAAGGGCCATCACCATGAACCCTCTGTCACACTTCTTTTGCCAAGTCTCTGCCCGTGAGGTCTTTACTCAGAAGTTCATCAGTCTCATCTTTTGATTGCCAGTATTTGAGTAACCAGATTCAGAGCTCTCTTTCGGAATCTATGCCCAGATAGTCCAGAAGAGGGCTCCCAATTACCATTTTTACCTTGTTCTTTCTATTGGTCATTTTTGCTATTTTGGCACTAGCTACATTTTCCATGTCAGTTAAGATCTGGGTGTTTTCAGACAAATTGAACTGACTTAAATTGTTAAGTAATAGTAGGTAATAGGTAAAGGGATAAGAGTTTCTTTGTTAGGTGATGGAAATGTTCTAAAATCAACAATGATAATAGTTGCACATACCTGTGTTTATGCTAAAAACATTGAGTGGTACACTTTTACATGAGTAAATTGCACGTGTGAATTGTATCTTAATAAAAACTGTGATGAAAAACAAAATATTAGATGAAGAATTGAAGATAAAGAGAAAATACAACTATTTCAAGAAATTTTACAATAAACAACTTAACGTGGCGAGAACATGAGGGAATAATATAACCATGGGAGGATTTTGTTTGTTTGTTTTTGTTGTTGTTGTGTAAGATAACATATAACATAAAAATAATGGATCAAGAAATACATGGAGATATTATGTAGGCACGAAAAACAGCATGTAAGTCTATTTAACACAGATAATGGCCTTTTGATGAATATGTTATTAGAAAATTTAGCTATTGCTGCTTAAATGAACTTTCATTTTAACCCATAGTAACTTGAGCTAATAAAGTTAAATATATTATTACTTATTTCGGGTTGTTTTTATATATTTGAATTTGTATTTTTATTTCAGCTCATCATGGGGGTACACAAGTTCAAATTATATACAATGTCCATGTCCTGCCCATCCCCCCGAGTCAGAGCCTCAAGTGTGTCCATTCACCAGACAGTTCGCCTGGCACTCACCATATAGTCATACCTCTATCCCCTCCTCCCGCACCTCCCTGAGTCAGCACCCTCAAGCATGACCATTCCCCTGACAGTGCACAATGCACTAATCATGTAGGCATACACCCAACACCTCCCCCCAGCCCCCCCGTCTCAGTCTGATATCCAATTGGTATCCTTCCCTGATGTGCATTTAGGTGATAATCAGGGAGACCAATTTTCTGGCGAGTACATGTGATGCTTGTTTTTCCATTCTTTGGATACTTCACTTAATATAATGGGTTCCAATTCTCTCCAGGAGAACCAAAGAGATGTCATAGCACCGTTATTTCTTATAGCTGAGTAATACTCCATGGTATACATGTACCACAGTTTACTAATCCATTCGTGGACTGATGGGCATTTGGGTTGTTTCCACATCTTTGCGATTGTGAATTGTGCTGCTATAAACATTCGGGTACAGGTGTCATTGTTGTAGAATGACTTTTGGTCTTCTGGGTAGATGCCCAATAATGGGATTGCTGGATCAAATGGTAGATCTACTTGAATCTGTTTAAGGTATCTCCATAATGCTTTCCACAGGGGTTGCACTAGTTTGCATTCCCACCAGCAGTGTATGAGTGCTCCTGTCTCTCCGCATCCACGCCAGCATGTGTTGTTTTGGGACTTTTTGATAAACGCTATTCTCACTGGAGTTAAGTGATATCTCACTGTGGTTTGGATTTGCATTTCTCTGATGACTAGGGACATTGAGCAATTTTCATATGTTTATTGGCCATTCTTATATCTTCTTTTGAAAAATTTCTATTCATGTCATTTGCCCATTTTTTTATAGGGTTGTTTGATTTTTTCTTGCTGATTTTCCTGAGTTCTAAATAGATTCTTGTTATCAGTCCTTTACCTGATGTGTAGATGCGAAAATTTTTCCCCATTCTGTAGGCTGTCTGTTTATTTTCGTGACTGTTTCTTTGGCTGTGCAGAAGCTTTTTAGTTTAATCAGGTCTCAGTTGTTTATTTTTGTTCTTGCTGTGATTGCCTTAGGGCTTTCCTTCATAAATTCTTTGCCTAGACCAATGTCTGTAAGAGTCTTTCCTACATTTTCTTCTAGAATTGTAATAGTTTCCCACCTAAGGTTTAAGTCTGTTATCCACTGTGATTTCATTTTTGTGAGAGGTGAAAGCTGTGGGTCCTGTTTCAGTCTTCTACATGTGGCTATCCAGTTTTCCCAGCACCATTTATTAAATAAGGAATCTTTTCCCCAAAGTATGTTTTTGTCTGCTTTGTCAAAGATTAGATGGCTATATGAGGATGGTTTTATATTTGGATTTTCTGTTCTGTTCCATTGGTCTGTGTCCCTGCACTTGTGCCAATACCAAGCAGTTTTAATAATCACAGCTTTGTAGTATAGTTTGACAGCTGGTAAATTAATACCTCCCATTTTGTTTTTGTTGCTTAAAATTGCTTTTGATAAAAGGGTCTTCTCTGGTTCCACACAAAGCGTAGAATTATTCTTTCTATATCTGTAAAAAATGATATTGGTAATTTAATAGGGATTGCATTGAATTTGTAGATAACTTTGGGAAGAATAGTCCTTTTAACCACGTTGATTCTTCCAATCCACGAGCATGGTATCGTTTTCCACCTATTTACATGTTCTGCGATATCCATCCTCAGTGTTTCATAGTTCGCCCTATAGAGGTCCTTTACCTCCTTAGGTAAATATATTCCTAGGTATTTTATTTTCTTTGTTGCTATTTTGAAGGGTATTGAGTCCTTAAGTTGGTTCTCCGTTTGACTGTTATTGGCATATATGAATGCCTCTGATTTGTGTGTATTGATTTTGTATCCCGAGACTTTACTGAATTCATTAATCAATTCCAGGAGTCTCTTTGTTGAATCCTTGAGGTTTTCTAGATATAACATCATATCATCAGCAAAGAGTGAGAGTTTGATCTCTTCTTTCCCTTTTTGGACTCCCTTGATTCTGCTCTCTTGCCTGATAGCTCTCGCAAGGACTTCCAATACTATGTTGAAAAGTAAGGGGGACAGTGGGCAGCCTTGTCTGGTTCCAGTTCAAAGTGGGAATGCTTTCAGTTTTTCCCCATTCAGTATGATGTTGGCTGTGGGTTTGTCATATATGGCTTCTATCATTTTTAGGTAGGTCCCATTTATGCCTCTTTTGTTAAGCATTCTTATCATAAAAGGGTGTTGAATTTAGTCAAATGCTTTTCCTGCATCTATTGAGAGGATCATATGGTCTTTATTTTTGCTTCTATTTATGTGGTGAATTACATTTATAGATTTGCGTATGTTGAAACACCCCTGCATCTCTGGGATGAAGCCTACTTGGTCATGATGAATTATTTTTTTAATAAGGACTTGGGTACGATTTGCTAGGATTTTATTGAGAATATTTGCATGTATGTTCATGAGAGAAATTGGTCGGTAGTTTTCTTTTTTTGTTGCGTCCTTTCCTGGTTTTGGTATCAATGTTATATCGGCTTGGTAAAATGTGTTGGGAAGATTTCCATCCTTCTCAATATTGGAGAATAGTTCATGTAGGATGGGCACCAGTTCATCTTTGTATGTGTGGCAAAATTCAAGTGTGAACCCATCTGGACCAGGGCTTTTCTTTTTGGGAAGGTTTTTTATTGCTGTTTCAATTTCAGTTCTTGATATTGGTCTATTCAAGAATTCTATTTCTTCCTGATTGAGCTTGGGAAGGCTGTGTGTTTCTAAAAATAATCCAAATATAAAACCATCCTCATATAGCCATTTAATCTTTGACAAAATAGACAAAAACATACTCTGGGGACAAGAATCCCTATTCAATAAATGGTGCTGGAAAAACTGGATAGTCACATGTACAAGACTGAAACAGGACCCACACCTTTCACCTCTCACAAAAATCAAATCACGGTGGATAACAGATTTTAACCTTAAATGGGAAACGATTAGAATTCCAGAAGAAAATGTAGGAAAGACTCTTACAGACATTGGTCTAAGCAAAGAATTTATGAAGAAAACCCCTAAGGCAATCACAGTAACAACAAAAATAAACAAATGGGACCTGATTAAATTAAAAAGCACAGCCAAAAGAAACAGTCATGAAAATAAACAGACAGCCTACAGAATGGGAAAGAATTTTTGCATACTACACATCAGATAAAAGACTGATAACAAGAATCTATTTAGAACTCAAAAAAATCAGCAAGAAAAAATCAAACAATCCTATCAAAAAGTGGGCAAATGACATGAATAGAAATTCTTCAAAAGAAGACATAAGAATGGCTAAAAAACATATGAAAAAATGCTCAACATTGCTAATCATCAGGGAAATGCAAATCAAAACCACAATGAGATACCACTTAGCTCCGGTGAGAATGGCCTTTATCAAAAAATCCCAAAACAACACATGTTGGCGTGGATGCGGTGAGAGAGGAACACTCATACACTGCTGGTGGGAATGCAAACTAGTGCAACCCCTGTGGAAAGCATTATGGAGATACCTTAAACAGATTCAAGTAGACCTACCATTCGATCCAGCAATCCAATTATCGGGCATCTACCCAGAAGAACAAAAGTCATTCTATAACAAAGTCACCTGTACTCGAATGTTTATAGCAGCACAATTCACAATCACAAAGATATGGAAACAACCCAAGTGCCCATTAATCCACAAATGGATTAGTAAACTGTGGTATATGTATACCATGGAGTATTACTCAGCTATAAGAAATAACGATGATACGACATCTCTTTGGTTCTCCTAGAGAGAGTTGCAACCCATTATATTAAGTGAAGTATCCAAAGAATGGAAAACCAAGCATCACATGTACTCACCAGAAAATTTAGGTTTCCCTGATCATCACCTAAATGCACATTGGGGAAGGATACCAATTGGATATCAGACTGAGACGGGGGGTGGGGGGAGGGGATAGATGTATGCCTACATGATGAGTGCATTGCACACTGTCTGGGGAATGGTCATGCTTGAAGGTGCTGACTCAGGGAGGTGGGGGGGGAGATGGAGGTATGACTACAAGGTGAATGCCAGGCGCACTGTCTGGAGAATGGACACGCTTGAGGCTCTGCCTCAGGGGGATGGGTGGGACACAGACAATGTATATAACCTGAGCTTTTGTACCCCCATGAAGAGCTGAAATAAAAAAAATATATAGAAATTATACCATGCATTTCTCAGATCACAGTAGAATAAAAGTAGATATTAACCCTAACAGAAACTCTTATTTCTACACAAAGTCATGGAAATTAAATAATCTTCTACTGAATGATTATTTCATAAATGAGAAAATCAAGATGAAAATCAAAAGATTCTTTGAACTAAACAATGAAGGAGACACAACTTATCAAAATCTGTGGGACACAGCTAAAGCAGTCCTGAGAGGAAAATTTGTTTCCATAAGTGCCTATATCCAAAAGACAGAAAGATCACAAATAGACAACCTAATGAATCGACTCAATGAGCTGGAAAAAGAAGAACAGACCAACCCCAAATCCAGCAGACCAAGTGAAATTAATAAGATAATATCAGAACTAAATGAAATTGACAACAAGAAAACTATACAGAAGAGTAATAAAACAAAGAGAGAACTGTGAAACACTGAGGAAGGAAATAGAAGAGAACATAAACAGGTGGAAAACCATACCATGCTTGTGGGTCAGCAGAATCAACATTGTTAAAATATCTAACCTACCCAAAGTGATCTACAGATGCAATGCAATCCCTATTAAAATACCAACATCATTTTTCACAGATAAAGAAAAATTAATCTTACACGTTGTATGGAACCAGAGCAGATCCTGTCTAACAAATGCTATCCTAGGCAATAAGAACAAAATGGGAGGTATAAATTTACCAGACTTCAAATTATACTGCAAGGCTATAGTAATTAAAGCAGCTTGGTATTGGCACAAGAACACAGACACTGACTAGTGGGACAGAACTAAGAACTCAGGTGTAAAACCATCCTCATATAGTCATATAATTTTTGACAAAGCAGACAAAAACATACACTGGAGTAAAGAATCCTTATTCAATAAATGGCACTGGGAAAACTGGATAGCCACATGTAGAAGACTGAAACAGGATCCACACCTTAAACCTCTCACAAAAATCAACTGATGGTGGGTAACTGACTTAAACCTAAGGTGTGAAACTATTAGAATTCTAGAAGAAAATGTGGGAAAAACTGTTACAGACAATGGCCTAGGCAAAGAATTTATGATGAAGATGCCAAAGGCAATCACAGCAACAACAAAAATAAACAAATGGGACCTGATCAAATTAAAAAGTTCTGCACAGCCAAAGAAACTGTCACGAAAGCAAACAGACAACTTACAGAATGGGAGAAAAATTTTGCATGCTACATATCTGATAAAGGGCTGATAACTAGAATCTATTTAGAACTCAGGAAAATCAGCAAGAAAAATCAAACAATCCTATCAAAAAGTGGGCAAAGGACATGAACAGAAACTTTTTAAAAGAATACAGAACAATGGCCAGTAAACATATCAAAAAATGCTCAATATCTCTAATCATCAGGGAAATGCAAATCAAAACCACAATGACATATCACTTATCTCCAGTGAGAATGGCCTTTATCAAAAAGTCCCAAAACAATAAATGTTGGCATGGATGCAGAGAGATAGGAACACTCATACCCTGCTGGTGGAACTGCAAACTAGTGCAACCTCTGTGGAAAGCAATATGGAGATATCTTAAAGAGTTACAAGTAGATCTATCATTTGATCCAGGAATCCCATTACTGGGTATCTACCCTAAAGAACAAAAGACATTCTATAAAAATGACATGTGCACTCGAATGTTTATAGCAGCACAATTCACAATTGCAGAGATGTGGAAACAACCCAAGTGCCCATCAATACATGAGTGGATTAATAAAATGTGGTATATGTATACCATGGAGTACTATTCAGCTATAAGAAACAATGGTGCTATAGTACGTCTTGTATTTTCCTGGATAGAGCTGGAACCCATTCTACTAAGTGAAGGATCCCAAGAATGAAAAAATAAGCATCACATATACTCACCATCAAATTGGTTTCACTGATCAACACCTATGTGCACATGTAAGAACAACATTAGTCGGGTGTCGGGCAGATGAGAGGGGGCAGGAGGGGATCGGTATATACATACATCATGAGTGCGATGCGCACTATCTAGGGGATGGACACGCTTGAAGCTCTGACTTGGAGGGGAGGGGTAATATATATAACCTAAACATTTGTATCCCCATAATATGCTGAAATAAAAAAAAATTAAAAGTGGACAAATTCTACACAATAAAAAAACAAGGTAATTCAAAATTTCACCAAAATTTTCTCTGACTACTTGTTACTGCAGAGAACAACACCCTAAAACATAGTTGATTAACACAGTTAAATCTGGTTTTCACATTGCTGTGAGTTACTGGGCTCAGACCATTTTTGCTTGGAGTACCTCATGTAATTGCCATCAGGTAGCTGCAGGCTAGAGTCATCTGGATGCTTAACTGGGCTGGACCTCCAAGATGACTTACTTATTGGCCAGAAGACTGTAAGGTCAATTGGGGATGCCAACCAGATCAACTACGCAAGACATCTCTGTTTAGCATGGGTTTTTTACAGTGTGATGGCTGGGTCCAAAGTGAGAGTATCCCACGTACAAATGTTCCAAGACAGGATAGTGAAGCTGTCAGTCTAGTTAAGGATAAACCTAAAACCAAAACTTCCTTCCCCAATGTACACCATTGGTCAAGGTAAGTATAGGACCCTTCAAGAGTCAAAAATAGGAACTAAACTCTACCTCGATAAAACAGGAGAAACATCGAATTTAAATATTTAAAATATTTGAAATCTTATAAACAATATTAAGGATTTTGCATCTTATCAAAAAATAATGGGAATCTGCTTTTCTGCTTTAAGGGTTTTAAGCATATTGATGAAATTGTATATGTATATAAAACACATACACATAAAAAATTTTAAAATATATATTTATATAAAAGTTTTATGTGCATATATTGTCTAGACATTGTGCTAAGTATCAATGAATCAATTATCTTAATGTTATCATTATGACAACTGTATCAGAGAAGTACTACAATTAGGACCATTATACAACTTACGAAATTGAAGATCAGTTACATTTAAAAACTTGTTCAAATTCACACATTTAGTAAATGTCAGAGCTGGAACATGAGTGAGTTTTGTACTGATGACTTCAGCATAAGATCCCATAGCCACAAGGCCAGAAGTGTTTTCACAACAGCTAGGTTAACCTCCTCTAACCACACCCTAAGTTGAAAGGGAGGTTATAGCCTCACTGCTAAGAAAAGGGAATGCTGGGGTTGGTGAGTCACCCCCCTCTAAGGTGGGGAAATGCCTTGAGCTAGAGCTGGTTCCCAGTTCAAACATTATTTCCTGGAATAAATTTTTACAACCATGAGTGCAAAAAATTATTTAAAACCCTCACTAAGATACCTTAGCCCTGCCCCATGGAAGATAAATAAAAGCAAGATGACTTGAAGTAGAGCAGAGTGAGTAATCTCATGGACAGACACAGGTATTGCTGCACACAAAGTGGGGAAGAAGAAGAAGACTAGATATTCATGGTGGCAACTCAGTGTGGGGCAAAGCAGAGCTGAGATAGACCATTGGTCTTTGTGAAGCTGCCAGTAGGAATCCTTCAGGGATGGTTGCTGTAAACTCAGACATGGAACTAACAGGAAACCATGTCTGAAATTATTTTGAAATATGGTCAACTCATTGAGACAGAGGCTCTGATTTCAATGCACAGAAACAAAGATCATACAGTCATAGGGCCAATGCCAAAGAAAGAAACAATCATGGCAGGAGGAGGGGAGGCAGCTGATTTATCCAGAGCATATACAGCACAGATACTCTATGGATTCTTTGTTGCGGTGTTTGGGGGAACTTTTGTTTTAGCCACTCAATTCCTCAACATTCTTCTCTATATAGAGTGGTGCCATTGTTAGGTCAGGAAAGGGTAAATGTCACAGAAGACATCTCGATGCAAGACCAAGTCAGCTGAGCTATTCTGTCACAATTCATATTTCAGGAATCATCCTATGTCTTGAAAATAGGACTTGCCATCATGAAATCAGATGAGTTTTGATTCCAAATTAATAAGAGGAAGGCATTATACTCTTGCTTTCCATTCTCACCATCATTCTGTACTTAGTAATTTATACTCCACCTGCCCTGAAAACAACTGACAATAGAAAATTGGTAGGGAGTATCTTTGTCTCTTCTCTCTTCATTCATTTCCTGCTCTTTACTTCATTACAGAGATTTCTAAGAAATTTAACTCATATTACAGAAAACTGTAATTTCTTTGTAAAAATATATGGTGAATTAGTTTGTTACATTTGGTTAATCTGATCATTTAATATCAATGTATATTTTATTTAAAGACTGGTCACCAAAAAATGGTTAGTGCCTGTATCAGTATGTAGAAATATACTACTTTTGAAGTCATCATAATGACTAGCATTATTGCCATTATTTGAATTAATCATGCCCTTATATTCACCTACTTATTAGAAATAATAAGACCATTTCACTATATACTTTTTAGATATAATATAGCTATATTATTCAATTCATGAAACTAAGAGTACATCTTCCAATAAATTATTTTATACCAAAACACAGTGCTAAATAGAATTTTATGTTTATACAGGGTGCTAAAATGACAGGAATGTTTCTGGCGATCAAAACAAAAACTATGTTTTTGTTTTCCCTTAATGAAAAAGAAATTCTATTAAAAGTTTGAAAAACTACCTTAAAAAAGCCAATTTGCATGTTAGTTACATATTTCTGTGTACTGATACATAAACTTCAAATATATATTGGGGGCCATTTATTGCCAAAGTTTATTCTTTCATTTTCATTTTCTTTTCAGGAATTTGAAATAAGTACATTAACATATAAAATATAATAAGAAAAAAGGGATTATTTTATTTAGTATTTCACTATCTCTGTTTAAATACTTGAAAGTTAAGTGATGTTTCCCAAACTTGAATGTGTATTATGGTAGTCAGAATTCTAAGATATCCTTGTGAATCCGTCCTCCTTCTTTCAATGTGTGTGTATAATTCCAACACTTTAGTGTGGGTGATACTTACAACTTGCTTCTAACCAAGTTAATACGGCAAAGGTGAAGGGATTTTGGACAAATAATGTCCTTAATCAGTGGACTCTAAGTTAATCAAAAGGAAGATTTTACTGGATAGGCCTAACTGGATACCCTTTGAAAGAAGATCTAGAAAAGAAAGACACAAAGCAGCAGAGACTATCTCTTTCCCAATGGTCCTGAAAAACAAAGATGCCATAAGTTCCACAACTTCAAGGAAATAAATTCTGCCAACAACCAAATGAACTTGGAAGAGGACACTGAGAGACTCAGATGAAACTGCAGTCTCAGCCAACCCATTCATTGCAGTTTTTTGACCCCTGAGAAGAAAATCCAGTTAAGTTGTGACCAAACATCTAACCCATCTAGAATTTGAAATAATACATAGATTTGTTTTAAGTCACTAAGAATTTGGCAATTTGCTATGCAGCAATAGAAAATGGATACGTGTGGTATATGAACATATTCAGTGTCACAGGATGATAAACATAGGATCACTGACTGTAAAATTGTATATTTACTCAGTTATTTTTAAAAGAATAACACTTTTTTAAAGAAACACTTATCTTTTTCTAAAGAAACCATTGTTTCATAAATTAAAAATCATTTCCCTGATGATTAGAGAAGTTGAGCATTTTTTTCATATGTTTGTTGGCCATTAGTCTTCTTTTGAAAAGTTTCTGTTCATGTCTTTTGTCCACTTTTTAATGCAGTTGTTTGATTTTTTTCTTGCTGATTTGCTTGAGTTCTTTATATATTCTGCTTATCAGCCCTTTATTGGCTATATAGTATGTAAATATTTTCTCCCAATCTTTAGGTTGTCTATTTTCTCTAATGATTGTTGTCTGGGCTGTGCAGAAGCTTTTTAATTTGATCAGGTCCCATTTATTTATTTTTGCTGTTTCCATGATTACTTTTGGGACCTTCTTCATAAATTCTTTGCCTAGGCTAATATCTAGAGGAGTTTTCCAACATTTTCTTCTAGAATTCTTATAGTTTCATGCTTTAGGTTGAAGTCTGTTATTCATCATTGTTGATTTTTGTGAGTGGTGAGAGGTATGAATCCTGTTTCAGCCTACTACATGTGGCTATCCAATTTACCCAGCACCACTTATTGAATAGGGATTCTTTTCCCCAGTGTATATTTTTATCTGCTTTGGCAAAGATCAGATGGCAATATGAGGATGGTTTTATGTCTCAGTTCTCTGTTCTGATATATTGATCTATGTCTCTGTTACTGTAGCCTGTAGTATACCTTGAAGTCTGGTAAATCGTTGCCTCCCAATTTATTCTTTTTGCTTAATGTTGCTTTGGCTATATGGGGTCTTTTCTGGTTCCATATGAAGCATAGAATTATCTTTTCTAGATCTGTGAAAAATGAGGTTGGCATTTTAATAGGGATTATATTGAATCTGGGGATCACTTTGGGTAATATAGACATTTTAACAATGTTAACTCTGCCAATCCATGAGCAAGGTATGGTTTTCCAACTATTTACATACTCTGCTATTTCCTTCCTCAGTGTTTCATAGTTCTTCTTATAGAGGTCTTTCACCTCCTTAGTTAAATATATTCCTAGGTATTTTATTTTATTTGTTGCTATTTTTAGGTTAGTCTGTGAGGATGTTCCCTGGTGCTCCCATTCCCGGTGTGAAGAATGTGTACTGGTACCAAGTTAAGCTTATGACTGAGTGATCTCAAACACAGAGCAACTTAAGACAGTTTATCACATAAAAGAAAGAATGAAAGTGAAGGAAACTACACAAAGGGAAAATACATTCCAGACAGAGTGGAACAGGTCAGTCTCCAGGAGTAGAGAAAGACACTGGAGGCTGAGTACATGTTGCCTTTTATAAGCCCACTAGTTTGTCCCACCTTTCCCCTGGCAGAATTGGTTGCCATTTCCTGCCTTTGGGGGTTATTGACAGGTTGATGTTATATAATAGATCACATGACAGGTTACATAAAAGGGTAGGTTATATAACAGTATTCCTGAAGAAAGGAATCATGCCTCTTTTTTAGAATACTCCATGAACCTTCACACGTGTTATGCTAATTAGATAGCAATGAGCTCTAAGTTACTAGAAACTTTTTACCATGTATGTTCCCACCAGGGAAGATTTCCTAGCCACAACTTGGTTCCTAGCTACAATTCGGTTCCTGCTCTCCACCCTTAGCCACCTCCTCACCACATGTTTACACTTCACCAGATCTAACACGATTGTGAAAGGTATTGAGTCTTTGATTTGGTTCTCAGCTTGACTGTTGTTGGTGTATACGAATGCTACTGATTCATGTACAATGATTTTATACACAGACTAATAGCCAACAAACATATGAAAAAATGGTCAACATCCCTAATCATAAGGGAAATACAAATCAAAGCCACAATGAGGTAATCACTTAACTCCAGTAAGAATGGCTTTTATCAAAAAAAATTCCAAACCAACAGATACTGTTATGGATATGGAAAGATAAGAACTCATATGCTGCTGGTGGGACTGCAAACTAGTACAGCTTCTGTGGAAAGCAGTATGAGGATACCTCAAAGAACTAAAAGTAGAACTTTTAAAATATGTGTATTAAATGATACATAATATTTACTAAACTATGAGACCTTCAAGCTTTATAGTTTTCCTTCCCTCTATCATTAGGTACTGAAAATAAAAAGATGAGTGACATTCTACTATTGTCCATGCCAGAGGCAGTTTTGACTTGACTTGGTGCCCCTTTAAACATTGTTGAGATTCACTTAGGTAGAAGATAACCCAGGACCAAGTACAAAGTTCTTAGCTAAGAATAGTTTTAACAGGATATACCTCATATGTCTAGATTCCTTATTATAAATAAACTGGAAATTTCTGGATTTATAAACCATAGCAATGTTGGAATAAAAACTTAGATATTTAGGTTCTTGAAATACATGATGAATTCTGTATAAAACTTTCAAGACTCCAACGTTAAGTGGTTTCCATGGGGTGTCTTGGATGACATAGATTGCTCATGTTCCCAAAATGCATCCCAGTACAAAAAAGTGGACCTCAGGAAGCTGCATCTAACTACTTTTGTTAGAGCCGGTTCCCCTCGGCCCCGGGAACAGAAAGACAGAGTCACTGAGGCTGCAAAGGCAAAGGAGTTTTATTTTGACTAGCCCAAGCTAGGGTCCAAGTCCCAGAGCACCAACGCAGTGGTCTCTTTACGAACCAGGACCCCGCCCTGGGGTAAAAACAAAGCTTTTATACTTTTTTTTTTGCTGGAGTCTGTTGCTAGTTATTTCTGGTAAGAGACTCTTTCCCAAGAGATTCCCTCCCAGGAGCTTCTCTCCCCAAGGACACTCGCCCTGCACAGCCGGCCTCCCTATCAGGAAGCCACCTGTGGTGCGGTTTTTTTCTTTTTTTTTTTTTAACTGCATTTGAGCATGGTTTTAGCTCTTTATTGTAATCAAGCAATAAGCAAGCAAGCTTTGTGTATAGAAGCGGAATTTGGCTGTTAGCTAAGAGCAAAAAAAACAAGTCACCATCAAACAAACTAAAATATTGTTTTAGTCCTACTCTACACTTTGGGTCCCCAGATGCTAATGCTAGCACAGGAACCTTCTCCCATCCTCATGGAAAAAGAGTAGTCTTGTGGAGGAAGGCTGTGTTTGCCTGCCTCAGAAGGTGCCGTAGCATATGTGTTCTGTGTATAAATCTCAGAAAGTGTGCAGATAAGGATATCAGGCCTTGGCTTGGGGGTATGAGAGGCTTTTTTAATCTCTTCCAATAGCCAAGGGCCATGGCTTCTTGCTTTAAAGTTTTGTCAATCATAGGGAAATCTGGTGTTAGGTATAACTTGTGATTCTTTTTGACAGTACACCATTTGCACTAGTATAGAAGTTTTGCCTGGGAATGTAAAAGTGGCACTCTTGAAGGTAATTATTGTAAATAGAAGTCCATATCTAAATTATCCAAGTACTCTTTTCAAAATGTAGATGCACAGGTCCTACAATAAGACTATTGAATTAAAATGTTGGTGGGGTGACAAGATACATATTACATATTAAATGCTAGGTTGAAATTATGGCTTTTAAAATGTTAATAAATTGTCAGTTCAATTTCAGTAACTACAAGCATATAGAAACAATTTCTATTTATTTCTCCTTTATTTCCAAATTTTTTAGTTTTCTTTAATAACAGTACATCATGTAAGTGCGTGTATGGAAGATATGATTTTTTAGGTGTAATGTGAAGTTATATAGTCATTGTACATATTGTGACATTAAGCATGAAAATGCTTAAAATATTTGTATAATTCTTTGACTCATTAAGTTTACTTTGAAAAATATAAGGATATAATCATGGGTGCAATACTAAATTTTTTTTAATAATACGATGGCATTCAGTCTCTATGCTTTAGTTAAGGCAACTATCATTCCTAGGAATGCCCTTAACCCCTTTACCCAGCTGTGTGATCTCTACTTTTCTTTAGAGAGACAGTTGTACAGTTCACATTTGATCTCCTTCAAGGAAATGTTTATTATTGCTCACTCTTAGTCTGTTTTAGGTTCCATTAGTATCCTATTGTAGAAATTAGAACAAATATTGTCTGTTATTTATCTTTGTAACCTTAATAAGTAGTACCTTCCTTGGAATATATTTCCTGAATAAATGAAAATAAAAACTATATCTGACTCCTCATATTGGGAAAATTATAGATATGTCATATTGGCTTACATATTTTTTCCCCCAGAGGCTTATCATACATATTTTATTTTTGAATTAAAAAATGGTCTCTTTGTTTTTATAAAAATGAATACCTGAAGTGATGTTTAAAATAACTGTTAGCTTTTATTTCCTCTCTTGCATATATTATTTGTACAAAATTAGGGCTAGAAATAAATTCTTATGTTGAATTGAAGCTTAAATATGTCATATGCTAGGGATGTGTTACCCTCCAAGCAATCACTTAATTGAGCAACTTTTCTGTTTAATTATTTGTTTTATAATTATACTGGTTGATATACTCTCAACAACCTCCTGCCTTTGAAATTGCTTAGGGAGTTCATTTGGGTTTTATCTTAGAAGAAAAAAATTCTCCAAAATTTCTTAGGGATTAATTAGTTAGGCTTTTTGTTTTTTCATTAGAAAATTGTATTTGATTTTGGGGATAGTATAAGAAGGTCCTTAGCTGCCTGAGGCCATATTCACAATGGTGATGGAATTGGATTTGCCCAAAGGAGTGCAATTTGAGTATTTATATGCCACCTTGATAGTTTGTGAGTTTATGAGCAATGAGAGAAAAAAACGATGGGAATAAAGAAGCCCTGCCACATCTTCTGTTTTCATTATTTTTTATATCCAGTCTAAATGTTTCTTTGAATAATGTTTCTTGACATTTTCAAATTAATTAACGTAAAAACAATTCAGCAAACATGTATCAAATTTCTACCCTGTGCTGAGGTAGAGATAATCTGTAAACACATACATATGCACATTTGCACCCAGACACACATAACTATCTTGAAGAGTTTAGGGCTGGCTGAAATGCTATCTAAGTTTGAATGTCATTTTTGTGGCTCCTATAAGCAAAAAATGATCAATGGGCAAAATTTCAGAGATGCAATTTTCATCTCTATGGAAGTTTTTCCTACATTTCATTCTAGAATTCTTATGGTTTCATGCCTCACATTTAAGTCTTTTATCCATCTTGAATTAATGTTTGTAAAAGTCATGAGAGATATAAATCTTGTTTCATTCTTCTGCATGTGGCTATTGAATTTTCCCAGCACCATTTACTGAAATGGGCTTCTTTTTCCCCAGTGTCTATTATTGTCTATTTTTTCAAAGTTCAGCTGGCTACATGTGGATGGTTTTATAACTAGGTTCTCTGTTCTGTTCCATTGCTCTGTGTCTCTATTTTTGTGTCAATATCATGCTGTTTTGGTTAGTATGGCCTTGTACTATAGTTTGAAGTGTCATAACGTGATGCATCAGGATTTGTTCTTTTTGCTTAAGATTTCTTTGGCTATTCCTAGCAGACCAAATTCAACAGCACATAAGAAAAAATAATCCACCATGACCAAGTGGACTTCATCCCAAGGATGCAAGGATGGTTCAACGTATGTAAATCAGTACATGTGATTCATCACATAAACAGAACCAAAAACAAAGTCCATATAATCATCTCAATAGATGCAGAAAAAGCATTCAATGAAATCCAGCACCCCTCATGATAAAAATCCTCAACAAACTAGGCATAGAAGAAAAATACCTTAAAATTATAAAAACCATATATGACAAACCCACAGCCAACATCATATGGAATGGGGGAAATTTGAAAGCATTCCCCCTAAGAACTGGAACAAGATAAGGGTGCCAACTGTCATCACTTCTATTTAACACAGTGCTGGAAGTACTAGCCAGACCAATCAGAAAAGAGAAAGAAATAAAGGCTATCCAAATCAGGGAAGAGATGAAACTATCACTTTTTTCTGACAATATAAGCTTATATCTAGAAAACCCCAAAGACTCCACTAAGACACTTCTGGAATTAATAAATAAATTCAGCAAAGTTTCAAATTACAAAATCAATCTATACACACATTTTAGAATCAGCTTGTTGTGGTCTACAAAAAATATGTGTCTTTTTAATGGAATTGTACTGAATCTATAGAATAATTAAAAAATAACTGACATCTTGTTAATATAGGGTATCCATCTTAATCAGAAATGGGTCAAAGATTTTATGGAACAAGTTGTCCCAAAATAGAGACATGAATGAAGAATCTGCCCATATTGTAACAATACACAGTGTAAGCAAAAAATATATATTTTTTTAAAACAAGAAGATAAGAAACTTATAGCCAGAAAACAGTCTCATTTTTAATAACTTTCAAAAGTTTATTTACTTGTAGGTTTTTTTTTAGTCCACTTATATAAGTTATTAAGGTTGGTAATCACGGTTTTAGCATTGTTGACATTTGCCATTTGATATTGGAATACATTATTAAATGTGGTTATGTTATACATCATTTTAAGGCACATTTTCTGCTTTTTTTTTTTTGCTAAGGACTTATTACTTGGTGTTTATTTTATATTTATTTTAGACTATGGGAATAATGTTAGACAAAAAGCAAATTCTAGTGTTTTTCTTATTCAAGTTGAAAATGGGTCATAAAGCAATGAAGACAACTCACAACATCAACAGCACATTTGGCCCAGGAACTGGTGACAAACATACAGATCAGTGGTGGTTCAAGAAGGTTTGTAAAGGAGACAAGAACCTTGAAGATGAGGAGCACAGTGGCTGGCCATCAGAAGTTGATGATCAATTGAGAGCAATCATCAATGTTAATCCTCTTACAACTCCACAAGAAGTTGCCAAAGAACTCAACATCAACCATTCTATGGTTGTTCAGCATTTGAAGCAAATTGGAAAGATGAAAAAGCTCTATAAGTGGTTGCCTCTTGAGCTGACTGAAAATCAAAAAAATTGTTTTAAAGTGTTGTCTTCTCTTACTGTATGCAACAAAAATGAACCATTTCTCCATTGGATTGTGATGTGCAAACAAAAAGTGGATTTTATACAAAAACCATCAATGACCAGTTCAGCAGCTGGACTAAGGAGAAGAAGCTCCAAAGCACTTCCCAAAGCCAAACTTGCACCAAAAAGGTCATGGTCACTGTTTGGTGGTTTGCTGCCGGTCTAATCCACTACAGCTGTCTGAATCCTGGTGAAAACATTACATCTGAGAAGTATGCTCAGCAAATTGATAAGATTCACTGAAAACTGGAATGCCTGCAGCTGGCATTGGTCAACAGAAAGGGCCCAATTCTTCTCCACAAGAACTCCTGACCACATGTCACACAATGAACACTTGAAAAGTTGAACAAATTGGGCTACAAAGTTTTGCCTCATCCTCCATAGTCACCTGACCTCTTGCCAACTGACTACCACTTCTTCAAACATCTCAACAACTTTTTGCAGGGATGTTTCCATGACCAGCAGGATGCAGAAAATGCTTTCAAAAAGTTCGTCAAATCCTGAAGCACAGGTTTTTATGCTACAGAAATAAACAAACTTATTTCTCGTTGGGAAAAATATGTTGATTATAATGGTTCCTATTTTGATTAATAAAGATGTGTTTGAGCCTAGTTATAATGATTTAAAATTCATGGTCCAAAACCATAATTATTATTGCACCAACCTAATAAGCTCAATGCTAGCTATCATATATACATGAAGCTACACACATGAACACACAGATACACACAAATGTATAATGTTTCAAACCATTTCTTTGCAAAATAAAACATGTTATTTCTTACTAGCAGTCATATCTCCCCTGGTTGGTGATATAACTCAGTTTTCAACATTGGGCTCTGCCATACTCAATACTCAGCCTCCAGCATCATTATGTCTTTGAACAGCATGCTGGCAAAAGGCAATAGCATGGGAAATCATATATGGAAGGCCTTTATGGGATAGGCCTGGGAGTGGCAAACACTTTGCCCTTTCTATCCCAATGGATGGAACTTAGTCACATGACCTTTTTTCTCTTATTGCAAATTCAGCTAGGCTACCTGGCTTAACTGGATGCCTTGGAAGAATAGTAAATAGGCTGAATACATTACTGCATCTTTCATAGCCACCAATGATTTTATGGTTGATTTTAAATACTGATATTCTAATAACCAAATTTACAAATACATTGCTGAGGTATTTTGAGTTTTGTTTTTAAAAACTGCATCCTGTAAAGATGCATGTTAATAGAGTTAAAATTAACATAAAGTAGTGCTTCCATTCTTCACATAAAATTCTGTATAATATTTAAAGCAATATTAACATATTTAATAAACTATATTCCTGCATATGCTTATGAATTGCATTTCCATATGAAAATGCTTAAGTTTTTATTCATAATAGCATAAAAATATAGAATTATTGCCTCTTTCATGCATTAAGACATTTAAACATTAGTTTTCTCAGAAGTGAGTCTGTAACACACATACATACACATTTGTTATATACTTGTAATGCCATATATGTAAATATAAGAGTACATATAAAATATTCCCATATTTTTGTGATCATTTTTATTCAGGGTTATAATTTTTGAAAATAAATCTTATAATGTAGTATAACATTATAAAATATCATTCAGATATTTTATTATAGTCTTATTAATATCAATCAATAAGGTAATGATCATATATTCACATCTGTCAAAGTGCAAAGTTTTATCCATTAGTAAGAATTCAATTCTTTGGGATTTGGCAACATAAATGCTTCCCAATTTTTCTTCAAAGTACTTTGGGTACTTCATCCCTATTATCATACCAAGAAAGAAGTAGAGAAAGTATCAAAGGTAAGAATGAATAGAAATATGGCTTAGTGATGACACTATTCAGAAAATTTGGCTTTAGAAAAATTTCCCTCAAAACAAAGATTGAAATATTAAAATATTCTGAATAATTGAGACATTATTGATATTACTAGACTATAAATTAAATTATAGAAATGTATGCTTAATGGAACCAAGATATTCTGTTTAAAATGATAATGGTGAATAAAATATTTGGCCTCTAGCATATTTGTATGCAGTGATCTTAGAGAAAAAATAGAACAGCATCATTTTCAAATTATGCAACATCCAAGATTGGATTTTAATGTGTTTCAGAACACCTCAACAATAATACCAAATAAAACACTGCTACAGTAAAATGTTACATTAACAAGTATTCTATTTGTGCTGTGAAATAACGTTTACATTGAGATTTGTATTTTATTATGTTGGTGTTTTATTTGCACTTTGAGTTATAACATTAATAATACTAGGCTAAATCAAGTTTAGCTTAATTTCATTTTTCACAAATTTTGCTTTTATATATATTTGCATAATTTCTAGCAAACAGTAATCACAGTAAGTCAGCCATCTATAAGCTCTTCTAACATGTCATTTGCAATTGCAGAAAATACAAACTAACCTTTCCAGGAGCTCAATAGCATAATATTGTCTGCTCTCATGGAAAGGGTAGCAGGTGTGACAGTGGGCACCAGTCATTTGTCTACCTAAGAAAACCATAATGGTGGCATCAAGAAGAAAATTATGCTAATGTAAAAGTAATGCTTCTCAGTGCTATTATTACTACTCTGCACCACTAGAATGATAATGAGAACTAAATCACTTCTGAACTTCCAAATAATTTTTTTCTTATGGTAGAATGTCTTTATATTCTTTTTAGATGCTGTAAGTGTGGAATTAGACACATAGAAGGCATTTAATTATAAATGAGTTGAACATAATCTAAGGATTAGTCATAATTAGCTAATATTATATTCTTTCATATGATTAACTTATTATATTTTTATAAATCTAACAGTTCTCAGTGTTTATATTACTGAATGTTTCATAACACATTAGGATCTCTTCTTTCCTTTACACACATTTAAGTTTCTTAGTAAATGACATGTCAAAAATATTCTGTTCTTCATAGTGACTCTGTTCTTCCTAGTCACTTCCAACTTGAGTTTGAGACCTGAATGCGCCTTCTCAATGTGAACTTCAAAAAGTAAATGAGTCTCTCTTGAATTTTAATTTCCATATCTGGTAAAAAAGGAAATAGTAACCACTGTATTTTAAATTTTCATTGCAAGGGTTGATGATATGAAGTCACTTAGTGAATTTTAAAACATAACATGTCACTAAAATACAATTATTACTTAACATTGCATAACAAAAATTAAACTCCATTAAATTAAGGAAACCAATGTTGAGAGAAAATATATATTCCATAATTTGAGAATTCCATATATTGATATCTACTTGTTTTTTAATTTTTCCAAATATGTCCAAAATCTGCTAAATCAAAAGGTTATCAAATAGCAGAAAAATGTGATTAAATGTAGAAGTCTTCTCTCTCCTACTTCTACTTGGCAAAGAATTAGGCTAAGAATAAGCATTATTACTTTTGATATAAAAACCAAACATCTGAGGTGGGCGTCTGAGTCTCATGATAAGAAAGCTGAACAGAGATGGACCCTAAAGGCACAGAGCTAGAAATACGAGAGCTGGGATTTTCACAGACTGCTTCACTGCCCAAAACCAAATTCAAAATTCTCAGCCAGTGTTGCACAACTTCTTAGTTCTCTATGAATCAATTAAATTATGTTCAGCAAAAACTGTTGCGGTAGAATAAAGATGGCCACAAAGTCTTTGCTGCTCCTCCCATTGAGAGGTAGATTCTAATTCCACCTTCTCCCCATCGCTGATTGTGAACTAGTTTTAAAGACTTGCCTGACCAATTAAATGTAGTGGAAGTGATGTTCTAGGCCTTGCAAGGCTAGGTTATATGTCACCTGATAGCTTTTCACCAGGACTCCTTGAAATATTCATTCTTAGAGCCCTGAGCTACCCTGTAAAAGTTTGACTACCCTGCTCAACAGACCACATGGAGAGGTCCTGAGACTACATGGGGAGTATAAGGGGAACATCTGAGCCCAGCCTTCCAACCATCCTCTCAGAATGCCAGGAATGAACATCTTGAAAACTCCAGACCAGCAAGCTGCCTGCCAAATAATACTGAGTGATCCATGTTGATATTGGGTAAAACAGAAAAATGGTCCAGATGATCCTTGCCTGAATTTCTGACCCATAAAATTATGAGATGTGATAAAATGTTTGTTGCTTTATGCCACAAAGCTTTAGGGCAGTTTTTTTAAGCAGAACACATATAGATTACACACTTTAAGAAAATTAAAAAATGACTTCTCTACTACTTTTATGCTAAAACAATATATCATAGTAATAATAATGATGATAGAACTTATGAGTGAAAGAACTCTCTGTGGGCTTTTGCAAAACTATCATTATCCAGCTTGGAGATACAAAGCCTTTACCTAAGGTATGGTTACACATAATAACCTTTCTTTTTTTAAAAAAAAAATCGTATTTTAAAATTATCATGGATCAGGAATATTTGGTGAATATCACATAGACTATTGAATATGTGAATCAATCCTGGACTGTAAAATTCAGAGGGGACTTCTGTTTCTGGCTACTCAGGCACAATTACCCAGTGTTCCAACCCAGGAGGAAAATGTGGCCTTTGACTGAAGAGGAGACTGGTGTAATGCTGGAGAAGATTGCAAAATACATTGGGGAGAATCTTTAGCTGTCAGTTAACAGGTCCTATGGCACCTACTGTTTCAGGCTACACAATGATCAAGGTGTAGAAATCCTGAAGCTCATTGCTAATTTCTTCCCAGACAAGCAGGTGTCTCTAGGGACCTTCTTCAGAAACTTCACTAAGACCAGTAATTTTGGTTGCACATCACAGTTCTGGATTACCTGGTACCCTATGCCAAGTATAAAGTGTGAATAAAGCCTGGAGCAGAGCAGTCCTTGTACCAAAACCACGTGTTGAAATCTGGTCTGGATGGAATCATTGAAAATACTTCTCAGTACCAGTGTGGTCTACTCCATGGCAGACATCCCTTTGGGTTTTAGGGTGGCAGCAAAATCTACATAAGACTGCAGGAAAGTAGAATCCAGGGCAATTGTGGTATTTCATCAAGCAGACATTGTGAAATATGTGTAGCGTGAAGAGACGTTGGCTTAAAACGAAGTCATTGCAAGTACTTATGGCTGTGTAGAAGTTCCAAACTTTTTTTCCTGTGTTTATGTAGACTTTACCATCGTGTTGAATTTTGCCAACACTGTGACCTCTTCAGGGAATTCTATCACTGAAAAATGCAGACTGGATTCTTATTGTACAGAAATGGCTCAAAAACGGAGTTTCATATCTTCATGTTTTGACTAAATAGGATACTTACTCTGTTTTCTATTTGAATCAGAGGACTTCCTGTTCTGAGTAATAGGTTCTAAATTGTTGGAAGTGTGTCTTATTAGTATTATCTGTAATAACACTTTGTTTTCTAAACTCATGGTAAGAGCATAATGGATTTTCTCTGTTATTTACTAATATCAGGAAGAATAGATATTGACATATCAGAATAGTAGGCCATATCTAGGATTTTACAAATAAAATTTGGCTAAAATAATAAGAGCAATTTATTCAACTGTTTTTCTGTAAAGTACTGTGTGATGTGGAAGAAAAACTTGGGTTCAAAGCCCAATCCTTCCACCAGCTACATGACCTTGGATGAATCATTCAACTTTAATAAGCTTCGTTTTCTTCTACTGTTTAAAAAAACCACAAAACTAAAGCAAACAAACAAAAAACTAAAAAAACAAAAACCCAGCTTTAAACATCTACCTAAGAATAGTTTTTAGATTTAGAAATCATGATTTTAAAGTATGCACAGGGAGTGTGGTCTACCCCATGCACCACAGTGCCTGGGAAATGATAAGTGTTCAATAAATGAGGAGTTATTTTTATACTGCATATATTATATATTTCTTTACTAAGTGTAGGTCTTATGAGGGTTATTTGATTATATCATGTTTTTTTTTTACAAGCTATTTGTTCAGTCTTTCTTCTTCTTGGATGGAATGATCCCAGGCTTCAATTTTTTTTTTTATTACTTTGGGTTCATAAAACATAATTTCTCTAATGAACCTTTACTTACTTGATAGGACTGGACTAAAAGCACAAATAAGAGTCCCTGAAATAAAAAGTCAGCTTCTTTGTCCTTACCCATGTCTCTCAAGATTATTTTTTAATTATTAAAGTATTGTTTTATTTTAATAACATCTTATAGACAAAAATTTTAAAGACTACCTGTATTATAAAACAAAACAAATTATTTAATAAATATACTTTTTATTTTTCTTTCCATCTCTAAAAATAAAACATTTTCAACAGCAAACAAAAATAAATTTGGAGAAATTTCTCACTGAAAATTACTTCCATTTGAGTACAAAACCCTAACTATATCTCAAAAAGACAAACCACACACAAGGAAAATACATTTGCAAATCACATATCTAATAAACAACTTGTGTTCAGAATACATAAGGAATTCTCAAATCCCCAACAACTAGATTTTAAACAACTCAATTTTTAAAATTGGGCAAAATTTTTAATAGACACTTCACTATAGATAAGCACATGAAAATATGCCCAACTTTATTAGTCACAGGACAATGCAAAATAAAACCACAATAAGATACCAATACATACCAAATAAAACAGATAAAACTAAAAAGACTGAGCATACCATCAAATATTGACAAATACAGGGATTAGATATATATGCATATGTTAAAATTTATTAAATTGTACACTATCAAATTTTGCAAATTTTTGTGACATTACCTGATTATAGTATGTAAAAAACTGTGGAGTCATAGCCAGAAGTTGGTTGCTTAACAAAGGTCAGCAATTCCTAGCCTGCCTTGTATCTATCCAAGAAGAGTCATGTGGCTAGTTCTAACTCTGAAATATTAATGGAAATCTGTACCATTTACAGAATGGGATTTTCAAATGGCACATGTGCATTTCTCATTCTCTCTCTCCCTTTTCACTAACTGAAAGCAGAAGAGTCTGAGTTCCAGAAATGAGAAAGGAACCAGGGTTTCTATCACTAAGATAGCCATGAACACCCACATAGAGTTATTATGTGACAGAGAAATAGAAGTTATTGTGTTAAACTATTGAAATTGAATGTATATTTATTATAGCCTCTAGCATTAACTAGCAAATACATACAACAAAAGAAAAAATGTTATAATTATGTTAAGTAAATGAGAATCAACAATTGTATCTTCTGCTTGGTAATGGAAATATATTGAGAATTAATTGTTATATGCCTTATAAAAACCCAATATGCATTATAACTTTATGTATTGTAATGTATCAATTATACCATCTAACATAAAAATTAATTTTGTGTGATGAAGTAGATTAAAACCTTAGAAAAGCACTAAAGTTTTTCTGGCTTTATGCACTTAAAAAGTATAATGCAGAAGTGAATCAAAGTTTAGTAGAAAAAAATATATATTTTCTCATTTCCAAATGTCAAATTGAAATTGCATAGTTCATTTCCATGCACAATTGTAGTTAAATTAAGCAGCCATACTAATTATTCAATAGAAGTGTAATGGTAGATGTCCAGGAATATAAAACTATTTCCAAAAAGGAATATTTTGAAAAAGCAGAAATGTTGATTTTCTAAGACAAATGATTTGATATTCTCTGAGTTCATTTAGGACACAAAAATGTCACTAATTTAGGGAAAATTAAGTACATACCATATATTACTTTTGTATCAGCTTCTGATGCCAAATAAATGTTTCACAGAAAAAATAGTTTACAGAGATAGGTATTTCAACATTTCTGTTTCCTCTTTTGCTTTAGAAATGATAGTTAATGCCCTAGGTAACCTCTTTTAATATTTTTTTTTTGGTTTTGCAATGGAAAATTTTAATGGCTCATAGATGATGATTTATACGATTCCAAAAGAAGGATAGTTTGGACAGCATTAAGGTGAAGAGGGAAGATGGCAGCTGTGACACATACAAATCTTATCTTGTAAGTCTCCTGAAATGTTATGTTTTTATTTCAGCATATTATGGGGGTACAAAAGTTTAGGTTACGTATATTGCCCTTGCCCCCCACCACCCCCCGCCCTGAATCAGAGCTTCAAGAGTGTCCATCCCCTAGACGGTGCACATCGCACTCATTATGTGTGTATACACCCATCCCCTCCCCAGCCACATCTGCCTGACACCCGATTAATGTTTTAATACAAAAATCTTCCAGAGCCTTACAAGCACATCAGAATAAGTTCTTAAGCTTCATATTCAAATGTGTAAATCCCAAAAGATCTTGTCTTGACAACCTGTTTTACCTCATCACATATGGTTCTCATAATCATCTGCAATACTCCAGCCACAACATCCTTCTTTCTGTACCTGTAACATTCCCTCTTTAGAAATTGGTGCTGGCTTTTCTCTCTACCTAAAATGCTGCTTAACCTAATCTTTACAAAGCTGCATCTATCTTGTCACTAGATTTCAGATTGTCATTGAGTGTCACTGCCTTAGAAGAGTTTCCCTTGACATTTAAACTCTTATCCAGAGACTTTTTATTTTAATTTTCTACATATCACTTGTTATAACATAATATTTTGAATTTATATGCTTGAATATTATCTCTCTGTGAGACAAGCTCCAAGAGCAGATTGTTTGTTTGCTTAGTACACTGCTGTGCTTCAGCATCTAGAATCATGTCAGGTGTATTGTAGGCATGACCTATCATTGAATGAACAAATGTATGTTTACTGTAAGAGATACGACATAATCAGGGGTTGGAAAAGGATCTACCAAGAAAATATTGGAAAATTATGTATAAGGGCATAAAAATTAAACAAAGAAAAGTCTTTCATGTCAATAAAAAAGATATATACCACCAAGAACTTTCCTATCATCTCATTCATTCATGTGGATATTTAAAAATCTCAGGGTTATATATTCTGTTGGTTAAAAAGAAATTAAAATGGAATTACAAATATTTTAGACATGATAACAAAATGAATATATTTTAAAATTTGTGGAATGTAAATTGAAAAGTACATGGAATAAAAATATATAGGTTTAGATGAACATATCAAAAACAAATAAAATAAATAAAAATTTATTCTGAGAATGGAAAAACAAGCACCACATGTACTCACCATCAAATTGGTTTCACTGGCCAGGTGCGGTGGCTCACGCCTGTAATCCTAGCACTCTGGGAGGCCGAGACAGGTGGATCCCTTGAGGTCGGGAGTTCGAGACCAGCCTGAGCAAGAGTGAGACCCTGTCTCTACTAAAAAAAATAGAAAGAAATTATCTGGCCAACTAAAAAAATATGTAGAGAGAAAAAAAAATAGCTGGGCATGGTGGCGCATGCCTGTAGTCCCAGCAACTTGGGAGGCTGAGGCAGTAGGATCACCTAAGCCCAGGAGTTTGAGGTTGCTGTGAGCTAGGCTGACGCCATGGCACTCACTCTAGCCCAGGCAACAAAGCAAGACTCTGTCTAAAAAAAAAAAAAATTGGTTTCACTGATCAATACCTAAAAGCACATATAGGAATAACATTAATTGGGTGTCGGGCAGATGGGTGGGAGGGTATGGGATGTTTACATACATAATGAGTGTGATGTGCACCGTCTGGGGGATGGACATGATTGAAGCTCTGACTCGGGGCAGGGAGGGGGGGCAAGGGTAATATACATAACCTAAACTTTTGTACCCCCATAATGTGCTGAAATAAAAAAAATTATTCTTTGGGAATGTAACATATAAAATAATATAGTAATTTTAACTTAAAAAAGATAAGAAGATAAACAAAATTAAAGAATATTATAACTAAGAAAGTTAATGGATTAATAATATAGATATTTATAATACAAGAAAATAGGCCAGGTGCAGTAGCTCATGCCTGTAATCCCAGCACTTTGGGAGGCTGAGGTGGAATGACTGCTTGAGGCCAGGAGTTGGAGACCAGCCTGAGCAACATAGCGATTCCCTTTCTCTACAAAACATAAAAAAATTATCTGGGCATGGTGGGATGCACCTGTAGTCCCAGCTACTCAGGAGGATTGATTGACCGCAGGAATTTGAGGTTGCAGTGAGTTATGATGGCACCACTGCATTCTAGCCCAGGTAACAGCGAGAGACTCTGTTTTAAGAAAAATAAGTAAGTAAATGAATAAGTAAATTAAATACAAGAATATAATATATTCAATTTTATACCATTTGATTTAGAACTATAGTGAATATTAAAGAAAATATTAATATAAATGATCAACTTATCAGCTCTGAATGACAGAGAATTATTAAAGACATTGAATGTGAAGTTAAAATCTCAATTCCTAAAGAAGCTCAGTATCATAGGGCATTATGAGTGACTTCTCCAAATTTTCAAGAAGCATATAATTCCAATGATACATAAACTATTTCAGCAAACAATAAAAGATATAACAATATCACAGTGATGCAATTCCAATGTCATATTTTTATACCAGAAAAAGATAGCATAAGAAATGCTGAATTTCCTCATGGTTTAGATAAAAAATCATAAATATTTTATAGTAAATCTATCAAATTATTATATTGAATTACAAAGTAATATATCATTATCAAATGTACACTTTTTTCAGAAATGTGATAGGAAACATATCAAAATAATACACATTAACAAATACAAAAAGTGTGATAATGTACATTGACTATGAAAATCTTTCAACAATTCTCAATACCTGTTTCTGGTCAAACACAATTAAACTCAGTGAAGGCTATAAGGAACCATTATCCAACTGATAAAGTATACATCCAAAACTGAACAGATAAAAAATACTCCCCTTGAGGTGAAGCATTAAAAGAATTTATTAAATATAAAGCATGACAAAAATATATCTTATTAAAATTGTACTGAAAATATTAGTTAGTGCAATAATACTAAATAAAATGAATAAGAATAAATAATGGAGCTACGAAGAGCCAAAGCATCAACTTTGTTTACGCTTTGTATGGAACCAGAGAAGACCCCATTTAGTAAAAGCAATTTTAAGCAATAAGAACAAAATGGGAGGTATTAATTTACCGGACTTCAAACTATACTACAAGGCTATGGTTATTAAAACAGCTTGGTATTGGCACAAGAACAGGGACACAGACCAGTGGAACAGAACAGAAAATCCAGATATAAAACCATCCTCGTATAGCCATCTAATCTTTGACAAAGGAAAACAAAACATACTCTGGGGGAAAGAATCCTTATTCAATAAATAGTGCTGGAAAAACTGGATAGTCACATGTAGAAGACTGAAACGGGACCCACACCTTTCACCTCTCACAAAAATCAAATCACGGTGGGTAACTGACTTAAACCTTAGGAGTGAAACTATTAGAATTCTAGAAGAAAATGTGGGAAAGACTCTTATAAACATTGGCCTAGGCAAACAATTTATGAAGGAAGACCCCTAAGGCAATCACAGCAAGAACAAAAATAAATAAATGGGACCTGATTAAATTAAAAAGCTTCTGCACAGCCAAAGAAACTGTCATGAGAGTAAATGGACAACCTACAGAATGGGAAAAAAATTCCACATGCTACACATCCGATAAAGACTGATAGCTAGAATCTATTCAGAACTCAGGAAAATCAGCAAGAAAAAAATCAAACAACCCTATCAAAAAGTGGGCAAAGGACATGAACAGAAATTTTTCAAAAGAAGACAGAAGAATGGCCAAAAAACATATGAAAAAAATGCCCAACTTCTCTAATCATCAGGGAAATGCAAATCAAAACCACAATGAGATATCATTTAACTCCAGTGAGAATGGCCTTTATCAAAAAGTCCCATAAGAATAAATGTTGGCGTGGATGCGGAGAGACAGGAACACTCATACACTGCTGGTGGGAATGCAAACTAGTACAACCTCTGTGGAAAGCAAGATGGAGATACCTTAAACAGATGCAAGTAGACCTACCATTTGATCCAGCAATGCCATTATTGGGCATCTACTCAAAAGAACAAAAGACATTCTATAACAAAGACATCTGCACTGGAATGTTTATAGCAGCACAATTCACAATTGCAAAGATGTGGAAACAACCCAAGTGCCCATCAATACATGAGTGGATTAATAAAATGTGGTATATGTATACCATAGAGTATGATTCAGCTATAAGAAACAATGGTGATATAGCACTTCTTGTATTTTCCTGGAAAGAGTTGGAACCCATTCTACTAAGTGAAGTATCCTAAGAATGGAAAAATAAGCACCACATGTACTCACCATCAAATTGGTTTCACTGATCATCACCTAAGAGCACATTTAGGAATAACATTGATCGGGTGTCAGGCAGATGTGGATGTGGGAGGGAATGGGTGTATACATACAAATTAAGTGCGATGTGCACTGTCTAGGGGGTGGACACATTTTAAGCTCTGACTCAGGGGTATAGGGGGGCAAGGGCAATATACGTAACCTAAGCTTTTATACCCCCACAATATGCTGAAATAAGAATAAAAAATATATAAAAATAAATTAATAAAAGTCCAAATTCTCAACTGGATTATTATTAGCATACAAAATATTCAGTAAGTTAGCCAGGTACATAACTGATATATGAATATCTTTTCTATGGACCATCAATATCAATTAGAACATGTAATTAAATAGATAAGATGTTGAAATTAATAACACTAAATTAAAAGTATTTGTAATAGATCTGTGGAGGAAAAAAGAATGCATATGTAAATCTTATATATAAGACATGGAAGACTTGATTAACACAAGAGGAAATCCATGTTCCTAAAGGGCAAGCTCTGAATTATAATATCTCTTAAACATTATAAAAAGGAAATATAATAAAGGTAATTTTTTAACTAGGTATCAAGATATAGTATAAAGATTAATAATTAAAGCAGGAAGAATACAGAGTCCAGAAACCTACTTGGACATGTGAAAAAAAAAAAAGAAAAGATAAAATTTCTAATATAATATTTTAGGACCAGTGGCTATCATTTTGCCAAAGAACTTTATCTTGCTCTATATTCACACAGAAAATCCTGGGTAGACCAGGCACTCAATATTTAAAAATTTAACAATTCTGGAAGAAAATGTAGAAAACTATTTTTAAAATATTATTATGGGAAAGTCTATTTAAGAAAAGAAAATTAATTCAGAAAATATCAAAGAAGAGAGAAAATAATTTTACATATTAAAAAATTATCTTAAGCATTCCCACTTAAAACTGGAACAAGACAAGATTGCCCTCTATCACTGCTTCTATTCAACATAGTGCTAGAAGTCCTAGCCAAAGCAACCAGACAAGAGAAGGAAATTAAGGACATTCAAATGGGGACAGAAGAGGTCAAGCTATCGCTCTTTGCTGACGATATGATCTTATATCTAGAAAAACCCAAAGAGCCTTCCATGAGAATACTGGAATTGAGAAAAAAAATTCAGCAAAGTCTCAGGTTACAAAATCAATGTACACAAATCACGAGCATTCTTATGTGCCAACAATAGTCAAACCAAGGACCAAATCAAAGACTCAATACCCTTTACAATAGCAACAAAGAAAATAAAATACCTGGGAATTTAGTTAACTAAGGGGGTGAAAGACCTCCACAGGCAGAATTCCTAAACACTGAGAAAGGAAATAACAGAGGACGAAAACGTGGAAAACCATACCATGCTCATATATCGGCAGAATCAACATTGTTAAAATGTCTATACAAAGTGATCCACAGATTCAATGCTAACCCTATTAAAATACCAACATCATTTTTTGCAGATTTAGAAAAACTAATTTTATGCTTCGTATAGAACCAGAGAAGACCCTGTATACAAAAGCAATCTTAAGCCAAAAGAACAAATTGGCAGACATAAATTTACCAGACTTCAAGTTATACTACAAGGCTATAGTAACTAAAACACCATGGTACTGGCACAAGAGCAGAGACATAGACCAATGGAACAGAACTGAGAACCCAGATACAAAACCATCCTCATATAGCCATCTACTCTTTGACAAAGCAGACGAAAACATACACTGGAGAAAAGAATCCTTATTCAATAAACGCTGCTGGGAAAATTGGACAGTCACATGTAGAAGACTGAAACAGGATCCCTACCTCTCACCTCTCACAAAAATCAACTCACGATGGATAACAGACTTAAACCTAAGGCATGAAACCCTAAGAATTCTAGAAGAAAATGTTGGAAAAACCGTTATAGATATCAGCTTAGGAAAAGAATTTATGAAGAAGACCCCAAAGGCAATCACAGCAAAAATAAAAATAAATAAATGGGACCTGATCAAATTAAAAAGTTTCTGCACAGCCAAGGAAACTATCAGGAGAGCAAACAGACAGCCTACAGAATAGGAGAAAATATTCGCATGCTACACATCCAATAAAGGGCTCATAACTAGAATCTATATAGAACTCAGGAAAATCAGCAAGAAAAAATCAAACAACCCTATCAAAAAGTGGGCAAAGAACATGAACAGAAACGTTTCAAAAGAAGACAAATGGCCAAAAAACATGAAAAAATTCTCAACATCTCTAATCATCAGGGAAATGCAAATCAAAACCACAATGAGATGTCACTTAACTCCACTGAGAATGGCTTTTATTAAAAGTCCCAAAACAATAAATGTTGGCGTGGATGGTGAGAAATAGGAACACTCATACACTGTTGGTGGAACTACAAGCTAGCACAACCTCTGTGGAAAGTAATATGTAGATACATCAAACAGCTACAAGTAGATCTACCATTTGATGGAGCAATCCCCATTACTAGGCATCTACCCAAAGGGAAAAAAGACACTCTATAAAAAAGACATCTGCACTGGAATGTTTATAGCAGCACAATTCACAATTGCAAAGATGTGGAAACAACCCAAGTGCCCATCAATACATGAGTCAATTAATAAAATGTGGTATATCTATACCATGGAATACTGCTCAACCACAAAAAACAATGGTGATCTAACACCTCTTGTATTATCCTGGATAGAACTAGAGCCCATTCTTCTAAGTGAAGTATCACAAGAATGGACAAACAAGTACCACATGTACTCCCTATCAAATTGGTATAAATTGATCAACATTTATGTGCACATATAGTAGTAACATTCACTGGATGTCAGGGAGGTGGGAGAGGGAGGAGGGGATGGGCATATTCACACCTAATGGGTGCGGTGAGCACCATCTAAGGAGTGGAGGTCAGGCAAAGACAATATATGTAACCTAAACATTTGTACCCTTGTAATATGCTGAAATAAAAAAATTCTCTTTATATAAAAAGGAATTGTCAACAAATTTGAAACACAAATAAGAAATGTGTATTATATCTGACAAAAAACTTTCCAAGTGAATAACTAAAATCCATAAAAATGAATAAGAAAAAGCAAACAAGTGGGACGAGGGAAGATAGCGGAGTGGAGGTGACCTCCTGGATTAGTGCTCCAGGAGAGGAAGGCATGGATCTTGGCCTGCCACAATGCTAGAGGATCGCACCCCTGCAAGAACAGCAGTGTGAATCCATGGAGAATCAATGTGGGACACCGAGAACAAGAAAAGACTGAGGTCCATGGGAAATAGGATCAAGAAAATCTGGAGAGTGAGGGACGGACAATAGACAGCAGAGTGCGGGATGGCTGTACCCACCTCACCAACGAGTGAGGCGGGTTCAGCCCCACAGTAAAGCGGCTTGTTCTCCCCACTGACCTCCACACCCACTCAATTAGGGATCTGCCTGAAGTTGGTGCAGAATCACTGTGGGAGACGTGGAGCTCTGTGGACAGGAGACTTCAACGGGAAAGAGCTTAAACTCTAGGGGATCTCTGCTGGGATGGCACTTAGAGGGAGAAGGGCAGAGCTGTGCTAAGGTGAAAAGCAGTGAAGGGGCACCGAATTACACACTTTTTTTTTCTTTCTTTCTTTTTGGTGGCCCTCTAGCTGGGGAGCTACTGTGGGCTTCTGTGCTTGCCAGGTCCCCAGCTCTGGTGCCTGCCAGACCCTGAACATTCACCCCCAGTGCTGGCGATCTGTGGGTGGGCAGTCACCATCTTGGGGTCCACAGCCTAGCCACTGTGGAGCCACAAGGTGCCGGTTGGCTCCCCTGGAGGCTCCCTCCCCTAGTCTGTGAACCCACACCAAGAGCTCTGCCTTTGCATGAACTCTGTGGACAGGAAACATCAGTGGGAAACAGCTTAGACTCTAGGGGATCTCTGCCAGGACAGGACTTAGAAGAAGAGGGGCAGAGTTGCGCTAAGGGGAAAGGCAGTGAAGGGTCACCAAATTACAGATTGTTATTTCTTTCTTTCTTTCTTTTCGGTGGCCCTCTAGCCGGGGAGCTACTGTGACCTTCTGTGCTTGCCAGGCCCCCGGCTCTGGTGCCTGCCAGACCCTGAACATTCACCCCCAGTGCCGGAGATCTGCGGGAGGGCAGTCGCCCTCTTGGGGTCCACAGCCTAGCCACTGAGAAGCCATAAGATGCCAGATGGCTCCCTGGGTGGCTACCTCCCCTAGTCTGTGGACCCTTTATAGGAGTCTCGCTCTTCTATGAACACTGAGTGCTTCCCCAGAAGCAAGAGTGTGGAGCCTGGACCTCAGGCACATTGGGCCAGGGCAGACCTTTGCCTGTGGGAGCTGCAGCAGCTGGGGTGGTGAGCGAGAGAGGTCACTGCCCCCTCCCAATGGCCAGTGTCTTTCCTGTGGAAAGAGGCAGAAACCACCCATCTAGAGGAAGAACCAAAAAAAAAAAGAGAGAGAGAGAGAGACTTTCTGCCTGCAACTAGTGTGAATCCTGCCTGCTAACTGAAAGTCCACAACACAGTGACTTAACTCACCAAACCAGTCTTAGGTCAAACCAATCCTCTGGGGCTGGACCCATCAGAAGCAGCCCCACAACTGAGATAGAAAAAACTCTAAACAACTCACAACAGTCTCCCCCTCTTGACAAAGGAAGCAACATACCTAGATTGATTCACAGCCTAAGAACAGAGTACAAGGTGTGCTACTAGTCAGACTAAAGCTGTAAGAAAAGATATAATGATAGATCCAGATGGGAAGGGCTCAGTGAAAAAATACGGGGAGCACAAAGAATCAAAAGGAAATCTTGCCCCCAAAGAGAAATACCAGCTCTCTACCAATTGACACAAACCAGATTCAAAATCCCAAAATGTTACAGGAAGAATTTCAATTATGGATTATAAACAAGCTGAATAATATACAAGAAAAAAATGGATAACCAACACAAAGAAACCACAAAAAAAAAAATCCAGGATCTGGCAGAAAAATTCACTAAGGAAATTGAAATATTGAAGAAAAATCAAACTGAACTCCTAGAAATGAAAAATTTATTCAGGGAGCTACAAAACACAGTGGAAAGTCTCAAGAGCAGGGTAGATCAAACAGAAGAAAGAATCTCAGAGATTGAAGATTACACTTTCCAATTAAATAAGTCAGTCACAGAAATAGAGCAAAGAAATAAGAGGAAAGACCAGAGTCCACAAGAAATGTGGGATTATGTGAAGAACCCTAACGTGAGAGTTATGGGCATTCCTGAGGGTGAAGAAGATAATCATCAAAGGTTGGATAAGCTATTTGAAGATATAATTGAGGAAAATTTCCCAGGCCTTGCTAAAACTCTAGATATACAAGTTCAAGAAGCTCAAAAGAACCCTGGGAGATTTATAGCAAATAGGAAAATACCACATCATGCAGTCATCAGACTGACCAAAAAATCCACTAAAGAGACCCTTCTTCGAGCTCTAAGGAGAAAGAAACAAGTGACATACAAAGGAAGGCCGATTAGAATTACACCAGATTTCTCAGCTGAAACCTTACAAGCAAGAAGAGGTTGGGGCCCCATTCTTACTCTTCTGAAACAGAATAACGGCCAGCCTAGAATCTTGTACCCAACTAAGCTAAGTTTTCTATACAAAGGAGAAATTAAGATATTCTCAGATAAACAAGGACTGAGGGAATTCACCAAGACAAGACCAGCCCTCCAAGAAGTACTCAAAAGACAGTTACACACAGATAAGCACGAAAAAGACCCATGAATGTAAAACTACCCAAGAGCTAAAGATCAAATTCCAGCCACGACAATGGCTCAAGAGAGAAAACATAGCAATGAATTTCTACCCAACAAGATGAACAGATATCTGTCCCACTTATCAGTTATCTCAATAAATGTGAATGACTTGAATTCCCTACTCAAGAGACATAGACTGGCCCAATGGATAAGAAAACACAAACCAAGTATCTGCTGTCTTCAGGAAACTCACCTAACCTGCAAAGATGCATTTAGACTGAAAATAAAAGGATGGAAATCGATATTTCAAGCAAATGGAACCCAAAAGAAAGTTGGTGTGGCAGTTTTAATTTCCAATAACTTAGTTTTTAAACCAACAAAAGTAATAAAAGACAAAGATGGTTATTATATACTGGTGAAAGGCACAATTCAACAAGAAGACATAACTATAATTAATATATATGCATACAACCTAGGCGCACCCAGATTCATAAAGCAAAACCTACTTGATGTGAACCAAATGATAGATAACAATATAGTAACAGCTAGAGACTTTAACACCCCATTGACAGTACAGGACAGATCTTCCAAACAGAAAATAAACAAAAAAATAATGGACTTAAATAGAATGCTAGAACAAATGGGCCTGACTGATATCTACAGGACATTCTACCCGAAATCCACTGAATATACATTCTTCTCATCAGCTCATGGGACATTCTCTAAGATTGACCATATCCTAGGACATAAAGCATGTCTTAAAAAATTTACAAAAATAGAAATCATACCATGCATCTTCTCAGATCATAGTGGAATAAAACTAATAATGAACCCTAACAGAAACTCTCATTCCTACTCAAAGTCATGGAAGCTAAACAATCTTCTCCCGAACGATTATTTTATAAAGGATAAAATCAAGTCAGAAATCAAAAGATTCTTTGAAGTAAAAGACAAAGGAGACACAACTTATCAGAATTTATGGGACTCAGCTAAAGCAGTCCTGAGAGGAAAACTCATTTCCATAAATGCCTATATCAAAAAGACAAAAAACTTACAAATAGACAACCTAATGAATAGACTCAAAGAGCTGGAGAAAGAAGAACATACTGACTGCAAACGCAGCAGAAGTGAGAAATTATTAAGATCAAATCAGAATTAAATGAAACAGACAACAAAAATACCATAAGAGAAATTAATAAAACAAAAAGTTGGTTCTTTGAAAAGATAAACAAAATAGACACACCTCTGGCTAGACTAACCAAGAGCAGAAAAGAAAAATCTCTAATAACCCCATCAGGAACATGAAAGGAGAAATCACAACCGATGCCACAGAGATATACGATATTATCTATGAAATCTACAAGAATCTTTATGCACACAAACTGGAAATTGTGGAAGAAATGGACAATTTTTTAGAAATACACGGCCTTCACAAGCTCAATCAGGAAGAAATAGAATTCCTGAATAGACCAACATCAAGAACTGAAATTGAAACAGCAATAAAAAACCTTCCCAAAAAGAAAAGCCCTGGTCCAGATGGGTTCACACCCGAATTTTACCACACATACAAAGAATAACTGGTGCCTATACTACATAAATTATTCTCCAATATCGAGTAGGATGGAATTCTCCCCTACACATTTTACCAAGCCAACATAATTTTAATACCAAAACCAGGAAAGGATGCAATAAAAAATGAAAACTACAGACCAATATCCTTTATGAATATAGATGCAAAAATTCTCAATAAAATCCTAGCAAATTGTATCCAAGTGCTTATCAAAAAAATAATCCATCACGACCAAGTAGGCTTCATCCTAGACATGCAGGGGTGGGTCAACATATGTAAATCTATAAATGTAATTCACCACATAAGTAGAAGTAAAAATAAAGACCATATGATCCTCTCAATAGATGCAGGAAAAGCATTTGAAAAAATTCAACACCCTTTTATGATAAAAACACTTAACAAAATAGGCATAGATGGGACCTACCTAAAAATGATGCAAGCCATATATGAAAAACCCACAGCCAACATCATACTGAATGGGGAAAAACTGAAAGCATTCCCACTTTGAACTGGAACCAGACAAGGCTGCCCACTGTCCCCCTTACTTTTCAACATAGTATTGGAAGTCCTTGCGAGAGCTATCAGGCAAGAGAGCAGAATCAAGGGAGTCCAAAAAGGGAAAGAAGAGATCAAACTCTCACTCTTTGCTGATGATATGATGTTATATCTAGAAAACCCCAAGGATTCAACCAAGAGACTCCTGGAATTGATTAATGAATTCAGTAAAATCTCAGGTTACAATATCAATACACACAAATCAGAGACATTCATATATGCCAATAACAGTCAATTGGAGAACCAAATTAAAGGCTCAATACCCTTCAAAATAGCAAAAAACAACATAAAATATCTAGGAATATATTTAACTAAAGAAGTAAAGGACCTGTATAGGGAGAACTATGAAACACTGAGGAAGGAAATTACAGAACACGTAAATAGGTGGAAAACCATACCATGCATGTATTGAAAGAATCAACATTGTTAAAATGTCTATACTACCCAAAGTGATCTACAAATTCAATGCAATCCCTATTAAATTACCAACATCATTTTTCACAGATATAGAAAAAATAATTATACACTTTGTATGGAATCAGAGAAGACCCCATATAGCAAAAGCAATTTGAAGCAATAAAAATAAAATGGGAAGTATTAATTTGCCAGACTTCAAACTATACTACAAGGCTGTGGTTCTTAAAACTGCCTGGTATTGGCACAAGTGCAGGGACACAGACCAGTGGAACAGAACAGAAAATCCAGATATAAAACCATCATATAGCCATCTAATCTTTGACAAAGCAGACAAAAACATACTATGGGGAAAAGATTCCTTATTTAACAAATAGTGCTGGGAAAACTGGATAGCCACATGTAGAAGACTAAAACAGGGCCCACAGCTTTCACCTCTCACAAAAATCAACTGACGGTGGGTAACTGACTTAAACCTTAGGTGGGAAACTATTAGAATCCTAGAAGAAAATGTGGGAAAGACTCTTATAGACATTGGTCTAGGCAAAGAATTTATGAAGAAGACCCCTAAGGCAATCACAGCAACAACAAAAATAAATGAATGGCACCAGATTAAATTAAAAAGCTCCTGCACAGACAAAGAATCAGTCAAGAGAATAAACAGACAACCTACAGAATGGGAAAAAATTTTCGCATATTACACATCAGATAAAGGACTGATAACAAGAATCTATTTAGAACTCAGGAAAATCAGCAAGAAAAAATCAAACAACCCTATCAAAAAGTGGGCAAAGAACATGAATAAAAATTTTTCAAAAGAAGATATAAGAATGGCTAACAAACTATGAAAAAATGCTCAACATCCCTAATCATCAGGGAAATGCAAATCAAAACCACAATGAGATACCACTTAACTCCAATGAGAATGGCCTTTATCAAAAAGTTCCAAAACAACACTTGTTGGCTTGGATGCCGAGAGACAGGAACACTCGTACAGTGCTGGTGGGACTGCAAACTAGTGCAACCCCTGTGGAAAGCATTATGGAGATACCTTAAACAGATTCAAGTAGACCTACCATTCAATCCAGCAATCCCATTATCGGGCATCTCCCCAAAGGAACTATGACAAAGACACCTGTACCTGAATGTTTATAGCAGCACAATTCACAATTGCAAAGATGTGGAAACAACCCAAATGCCCATCAATTCCCAAATAGATTAGTAAATTGTGGTATATGTATAGCATGGAGTATTATTCAGCTATAAGAAATAACAGTGATATGACATCTCTTTGGTTCTCCTGGAGAGAGTTGGAACCCATTCCATTAAGTGAAGTATCCCAAGAATGGAAAAACAAGCATCACATGTACTCACCAGAAAATTAGTTTCCCTGATCATCACCTAAATGCACATTTGGGAATGATACCAATTGGATATCAGACTGAAGCGGGGGTTGGGGGAGGGGATGTGTGTATGCCTACATGATGAGTGCGTTGGGCACCATCTGGGGAATGGTCATGCTTGAAGGTGCTGACTCAGGGAGGTGGGGAGTTGGGGGAGGGGATGGAAGTATAACTACATGGTGAGTGCCAGGTGCACTGTCTGGGGAATGGACACGCTTGAACCTCTGACTCAGGGGGATTGGCAGGATATGGGCAATATATATAACCTGAACTTTTGTACCCCCATAATAAGCCAAAATAAAAATAATAAATAAAAGAAAAAAGAAAAAAAAAAAGAAAGAAAAAGCAAACAACCACTGAACAATTAACAAATGATATAAATATTTAACATGTCACTAGGGAAATAAAAATATTTAATAAACATGTTTAAAAGATATAAATCTATTAGTCATAAGGAAAATTTAAGGGAAAATATTATATAATTTTCTTCAATTGAATGGTAAATACTATTTTTTAAAATTTTTGTATTACCAATATGTTTAGATATTGGGGGAAAGTGCAGAGAAATGGATACTGTAACACTCATGGAACTGTAAAATGGTAAAAAACTTTCCAAAAGCCAGTAAGATGTTATTTGTTCAGTACCTGTATCAAAAATATCAATAAATGTAGTTTAGATTGATGGAAAGAAGACATAGTCGACCACAGAGAAAGTAAAACAAGACTACATGTAGCCTGATCATATTCATTTTCTTTTCTTTTTTCTTCTTTATCATCTTTATCTAATTTATAAAGTCCTGTTCCACTCAGGAACCCTAAGGATTCCCATTGTATGCAGGCCTCTTCTATATCTCCTGGACTAACATCGGTCGTGTCACCATATATCTCCTGGACTAACATTGGTCGTGTCACCACACTCAGTACTCATGTGAGCCATTAAAAGAGTTATATTTGGGCTATAAGTTACCAATCCAGGAACACTGAATATTCTAGGACAGGGTTTGGTAAATTTTTTCTTAAAAAGATAAATAGTAAATATTTTCTGCTTCATGGACCAGTCTCTGTTGCAACTATTTAACTCTGCCTTTGAACACAACTATAGCCAACATTTAAATAATCATGACTGTTTTCCAATAAAACTTGATTTATGGACACTAAACTTTAAATTTTATATAGTTTTCATGTGTTAAGAAAATAGTCTTCTTTTGTTTAGTTTTGGTTTTTTGTTTTTTTTTACCATTTAAAAATCTAAAAAAATTCTTATCTCATGGTCTTACAAAATAAGGCATGGGTGCAGATTTGATCTGCATGCAGTAAATAGTTTTGGCCCCTGTTTAAAATATACTCAATTGGGTTTAGACTCTATGTACAAAACAAGTGGTTTCTGTATGCTATAGCACTACTCACTAGCACCCTAAATGAAACCAACCTAGCACTTCACACTTTTCTAATGACCACTAAAATCCCTATTTTTTATATATTTAAGGAATATACACTAATGTAATGTCTTGGTTTATATTCAATACTTGTTCATAGGTATCAAACAGTCATAAGATTTGTTAAAATGCAAACATTTTGTCTTATTACTGCACATAATACAGGTTTTTTGTTGGTACATACAATCCAGTCATTTGTAATTCTACTAAAATAAAGTAATCCTTAGGTTCCTATGGGGTAAAAGTGATAAGCAATATCAACATTTCCAGTTGTTGTCATTGTTATTTTCTTTTGTTTCCCTTGTTTCTTATCACTTGGGACATTCCAAATAGTAATATATATGTAGAGTTCAATTTTTTGAAGTCTGAAGTATTAGACATCATAGTGTTTGAAAACTTGCCACAGCTGTCTCCTAGCATCTTCTGTCACTGGCTACAGACATATCTGGAAAAATATACTAAGTGTTCATTCTTTTACTATTAATCATTCTTTAAGAAAAAGTGTCAAAGCAGAGTTGCCTGGGACAGCAATCAATCTGATGGCTCCAGTTCCTTCTGCCTCCATTGTCTTTTTCTCTGGGAAGAAAACTTCTTGATCTATATACTCTTGTTTGTGTTGGAGGAGGTTTTGAGCTTTACTCTGCCCTCACACTCTAAATAAAAAAAAAAAAATTGACAGCAAATATATACACTACAAACCACCTTTTCACCACTCCCCAGACACTTTAAACAACTTAACAGATACGTTGGCACTCTAGGGTCTTCTCTAGTAAATAGAGCACATTCTGTGAACACTATTCCTGCCTTAACCTCCCATGAAGCAGACCAAATCTAGCCCAATTATGCCATCAGACTTCAAATGCCACACTCATGTAACTATCAGAGTTAGTTGTGTTTCTATTATTTCTGCATTTGAAAATTTTGTTTTGATTCCTATTGTGGAAAAATAGGGTCTGAGGTTTTTGGAAAAAATAGCTGAATATATAATGAAGGTTACATTATCCACCCTTACCATAATTCCAAACCAACTACTTCCATAAACAAAAATTATGCAATAATTGATACTACTGCTGTCTTTCAGGTTTCGTTTCATAATATACTCTCCTACTGTGAAAAGTCAACCGTTTATGCCCTTGCACCAACCTTGCTTCCTTGTATAGAATTTGTTTCAATTTGTCATATGAATTTTTAATTGTACACTGCTTTTATGTTAATAAAGAATATAAAAACACAACTTAATATAATTTTTTGATTCTGTAAATGTGTTCCCATATCATTTTACTTATAAATTATGGATCTATCAATCAAAAATCTAGATTATTCAGTCTTTATCACATATTCTCTGCTGAGACCTTAGTGCCAGATAGACAAAACTCTTATTTTCAATTAGATTCTTTTCTCAGCTGGACAGATTATTTCAACCTCGATATAACCCATCTCAGTTTTTCAGGCACAGTTAACCATAGACCAAACTCAGTCACACTTTTCTGAATTCAGTAAAAGCTTACAGGCAATCTGAGTCCCTATTGCTATAGATAGACAGTACAAAAAAGAGATTAGACAAGAAAATATAAACTTCATGTGAATAAAGACTATTTTTGTCTGTTTTATTCACTGGAGTGTCCTACATGCTTATAATACCATAATAAGTATCTGATGATGAAAATGTTAGACCAAAACCAGAACTTGTCATTTATATACAAATTCCATACCACCCCCTATAACATAATTCCGATTGTGCCAATTATTTTAATAATGAGCTTTATTGATCTGTCCTTTACATTTTTGATTTTTTTCCCTGATATAATCTATGATATTATTGGAATCTCTTAGAGCTATTTAGGAAATTTGGGATTAAACAGTCTCAGCCAGGGCCCAATGACCAACTAGGAATTATCATTCAAAAGCGGAGTAGCAAGAAGTTGAATTATGTAAACAGAAGGCCCTAAAGCCCAACTGCTGGTATGATAGATGTCCGTCTGCTTTCTTTGAAAGGCGCCAGTCGGTATAGACACTTACAAAATTATAACAATATTAGACTCTTGGGGGTCTGTAGAGCCACTCGACCATTAGATTTTTTTTTAATTTCAGCCAATGTTTTCCACTATTCTTTTCACCATTTGTAAAATGCTTACATGTAACCTGTTATACAGGTCCCAAATTACATCCAGTTATGTAATGTTATTTATATTACTAAAATATCATCAGGCTGCTGTATAGTGAATGGAAGATGAAGGAGGCAGAATAAAGGTATGAGGAATAATTATAGGGATATTGATGCAGTCCAGGTAAAGGATGTTAGTACTTTGAATTGGGTACATCCTGTTGGAGAGAATGAATTGACTATGTTTAGGTCAAATAGGTAAATAAATGAAGTAGGGAGTGAAAGAATAAGAGGAATCAAGGATGTCTTCTAAATTTCAAATTTGATCAACTGGATGAATTGTGGTATAATTTACAGAGATAGAGAATACCAGTGTAAAAGATTGCAAAAGTGTCCATAATACTTGCAGCTTCTGTCCTCAAAAGTTAGAGTCTATATACCAGTACTTAAGTCTGAATTGCTCATGGACCTTGCTCAGACCAATGGAACATTAGCAAATGTAACACAACAGAGACTTGAAAAGCAGTTACACATTTAGGCTTGCTCTCTTACTGAATAATAGAACTCTTCTACCACGTTGGGAACAAGTCCCGAATACCCTACTGGATGATGAGAAATCACACAGAGAGGATAGACATCCCAGCCAAAGCCTTCATGAGCCATTCACAGCTGCTAAACTACCCATTGACCACAGACACATGAGCCAATAAGTCCAGATTGGAACTATCCAGCTGGGCCAAAACCAATTGCCAACCTGTGGAATTGTAAGATAAATAAATACATGTTTTAAAACACATGATTTGGGGATTGTATTGGTTATCTCTTATTTTATAATATAACAAAGTACAACAAACTTAGATTTAAATTGTTAAGTCAATTAGACAAATTGTGATTTAGACAACATATATTTATTATTTTACAATTTTCAAAGGTCTGGAGTCTGGGCATGGTTTACGTGGGTCCTCTATTAGGGGTCTTTCAAGGTTTCCATTAAAGGGTCTACTATGTTTTCATCTGGAGGCTTGACTGAGGAAGAATCTACTTTCAAGCACACTCAGATTGTTGACAGAATTCACTTCCTTGTGGTTGTAGAATTTAGAGCTCAGCTTCTTGCTAGGTTTGGGCTGGAAGTTTCTCTCAGCTACTAGAGGTTGCCTAGAGTCTGCTCACTGTGTCCTAGAGGGTGCCCACAGTGCCTTGCCATGTGGGCTTTCCAACCACAGCTGTTTACTTCACTAGGCCAGTAACGGCAGTTTCTAGAGTGAACATGCCAGGAAGACTGAGTCTTATATAAAGTAACATAATCAAGGAAATGACATCACATCACCCTTGCTATATTTTTCTGGTTAGAAGCAAGTCACAGATTCTACCCACTCTTGGCAAGGGAGTGGGGAGGAGCGTGGAGGGGAGAATACACGAGGCCGTGGACAACCTGAAGGCAGTCCTCACAGGGTCATTTCTTACACAGAAGTTAATTGACACAACCTGATGAGAGACAGTTACTTTAATGAGGACATTATGATATTATGGTTAAAAGAGTAGATTTTGAAGCTAGACTGCCTGGGTCTATATTCCAGGTTTCTGATTAGCTATGTGAAGTTGGACAATTTATCTAACTTTATCATTAACTATATAAATGATTTCAATTTTAAGAATGTTTGCAGATGTTTTACCTATTGGAATCCTTATTTAAAACAACAAAACAAGTTACAACCATACTGATACTTTCTGCCCATATCATAAAAAAGAAAAAGAAAATTGAAATGAGACGTTACAATATATCTTTCACAACTTTACCAAAACACAACTTAACAGTTGACAAAATAAAAAATATCTATCAGCACCATAGAGAATAGCACAGTGCAAAGTGGTGCTACTGCCTTGGACAGCTTTCAGCAACATAAATATTAAAGCCATTGAAATATTAAGCTATAATTTGGGATTCATGCTGTAAATGATCATATTGTATTGGTATAATCTGCTAGGATTTCCTACCTGTTTTTCTCCATAAAACTGAAAGTATAAAAAAGCTGAAATTTAAGTAGGTTTCTACTTAAACTTGTTTCTTATTTAGAACATCCAAAAAAGCAGAATCTAATAGCTAAGAGAATAAATATCTGATGCTAACAAAGTAATTCTTTTAAACTACATTCTTCTGTTTAGACTGGCATATAATAGCTATAAATAAATTGCACATATTAATATTTATCCATCTAATTTATAATATATATTACTAACTTTGTTTGTATATTAGCCTAAATATTAAGTTGCATATATTAAAAGAACACAAAATGAAGCATTATTATTGCTATGTTTTTATTTTAAATATTTTAGTAATTCAAGGGTATATTTTAAAAGGTTTGACATTTCACAATTTTAGAGGAATAATTCATTTATTACATATAAACAAAAAATTGTGGAAACATAACTACATCACTTTAATTCATTGATGTCAAGTTAGTGGCATTATAGTTTTAGAAATCATGATACCCTATTAATTTTAGTACATGGAGTACTTATATATTTCTTGACCTTTTCTCAAGTAAAATACGTTTTTCTTTATTGTCATTTGCTACTTGTGAATACCCAAAAAATTCATTTAGTATTCATTGTCCTACACCCTTTTAATAGTTCATTGTCATTATTTATAAATTTAGGTTAATCAAGAATTTTCCTCTAATGGGGACTATCTCAAGTTTGACTCTCATTTAATTTGACCAAAAAGGCTGTTATTACTAAGCAAATACACCTTCATTTAGGTCACTGGAAACTTGTGAGTTGGAAAAAGTAACTTGTAGAATCACTAAGATGCTAAGATATAACAAAGAGAGAAAGAAAAGCTCTGATTATTAAGCATAATGATCTGCACCTGGTTTCAATCACGACTTTCTCCCTAGGCATCAGCCATTTTGGAACACCCATTCCAGCGCTTGCACAGCTGGAATACAATGTACTCTCCAAACAGTGACAAGCCATTAGGGGTACTCAAATAGACCACAGTATGATTTTGTGAGACTGAACTATGAAATTTACTGGGGGTAGGATTGTGTAATAATTTTTAGTTTGTTCAGTACTACTTTTCTTTAATAGCCTAAAAGTAAATATAAAGAAGATCATTTCATTGCCTATCTGGGATTGATTTACAAGGAATCTAAAAATACAAGAGTGATTACCATTTAATGTGGAAGCTACTGCTGTTGTCCAAAAATAAGCCTCCCGGTATGACTCCAAACGCTAGAAATTATGCTACCAAGGGAACAGACTTGATTTTCCACTTATCTTTTAATGACTTCCTGCAGGCAAAAACCTGGAGCCAAAATCCGACTGACATCTGTTTGTTGGTATGGGTCTTATTTAGAACCCCAGTACTAGGTAATTATTCATTATTTGTTGGCACTAGGATTGTGCAGCACATAATGTTTTGCAACAGTTAAGCTATAATAAATCAAGAAATAAACAAAACCCTTCACCTACATGCTCATTTATATACAGCATCAACAAAACAAGTGGGAGAGCTTCTAGCAATTTATTGCTAGACAGTCACTGCTTAAAGTTCACATTTATCATTAACAAATACAAAGAAAAATGTTAGCTTTTTCCTTTTAAATTAATTCTAATATTTTAATGATCAAGAAAATTTCATATTGTAATTTATGCTAATACATAAACCATCCTTATTTTATCCTTCTAATATTTATTTTGGAGGCAGTATGACTTAAATCACCAAAGAAAAATGGATTTTGACTTAGAAATATGTGGATTTGAAGCCTAGATCTGACACTAGAAATCATACGAAAATCACTTAATCTTTCTGAACCACTTTCCACATGTATTATGTGTAAATAATTATGTTTAACTCATAGGTCATGGTGTAGAATAAGTTAATAGACCTAAAGTATATGACATCATGATCTTAATAATGCTTTATTTTCTCTGTAAAGTTTTACACTATTTGCTTTGAAGTATTTAGTTTTAAGCATGAATCAGTGCTGATTAAATGACATTTAGCATTGAAGGACAAACCAGTTTCAATCAGTTCAATTTCAAGGTAGCTTTGTGGGCCAACTACATGATAGAACTGTAAATTAGTTACTTGCAATGTAAGAATGATCCATTATTTAAGGATTCTAAGATAAGCAGATTACCCTGGATTGGGCAGGTTGGCCTTATTGTAATCACGTGTGTTTTTATAAGAGAGAGACAGTTGGAGAGTTGATACAAACAGAAGACGAGTCCTACACAGACACACAGAGGAGGCTATGTGCTCATGGAGACAGAGATTGGTGTGACATGTTTGTAAGTCCAGGAATGCTGGCAGCCACCAAAAGCTGAAAGAGGTGAGAAACAACTTCTCCTCTAAGGTCTCCAAAGGGAGTAGGGCCCTGCTGACATCTTGATTTTGGTCTGGTGATAAAGATTTTTATTTGGACTTCTGGTGCCCAGTACTGTAAGATAGTGTATTTCCTTTGTTTTATATCATTAAGCTTGTGGTAATTCATTACAGATGTCTCGGTAATGCAATGTTCTTCGGTATTTTATAGATAAATGAGATTGACTGAAAAATCATCCATGATATTAGAAGGGATGAACACTAGATGATCCAGGTGCTAGACGGAATAACTGGTGAGTCATAAATCATCATAAATATAGTATTTGCATGGGCATTGAAAATTGTACAGAGAATGACAAAGAATGGGAAAAAGATATTCCAAATGTATTACATACATGAATGCAAAAGATGGTAAAAAAGTCAGGTAAGCACTAGTAAGTTTTGATTTATATGGGTGTGTGTGAACTTCTTCTGCTGCAATGGAAAAATTTTGTAGGAAGAAATTAAATTTTGAGACCCAATAATAAGGACACAATGTATATATCTCCTGGGAATTGGAGTGAGGCACTTGTATGGATGAGTGTGTGAGCCAATGGAAATATATTAAACTGAAAAATAAGCTGATAAATGTTCTTAATTCTAATATCCTTATTAAAATATGCCTTGACAATTCTTTTCATGTACTATATCTGCCCTAAAAAGGGAAGTAACTTGTCTGATCTAGGGTACACTGTGGGGTACAAATTGGAGTAGGGTGCAGGCTGGTATCTGTTATAATGTACAGTAAGAATCTATAATGGCTAAGAGTTCAGATATGATGGTTTATGGAGGCCCTGAGAGAATGCAAAGCAGATAGGTTGCAATATCTGGTTAAGAGTTCCAACCATTCCAAAGAGTAAAGAAATTGAAGGAGCATCAGAACCACATTATTTGAGATGTATACATTAATAGTAGTTTTGTTGATGGTATTCTTATGTGGTGAATATGAATGGGTAATCATATTATTAAATAGTGCACATTGTACCCGATAGGTACAATCACAGGTACAATGTTACAGTAACTGGTAGAAAAAGCAATTGGCTTTGGAAGTTAAAAATTTTTCCCAAAAGGAGCTTTTTGTGAGCCATTTTAAGTAACTATTCAGACAAAGAATTTGAAATTCATTTCTCACTTGCAACAAAAGTTCAAGGCTGTACTTATTGATTTTAATTAATAATGATTTGCTTTACCCAAGAGGCTGTCATAGACAACTTTCTAGTAACAGTGAAAATTTTATCAGTTATTTTCATAATGTGTTTTAAGTATAAATAATAGCAGATAATGTCAAATACCCTCTATCTTTCAATTTCACATTTGAAATGACATTTGTGGAAGACAAATACCAACAAACTTAAGAGTTTTTGAGGCTTAACTTTGTTTACTTTGAACAAAAAAATCTCTGCTGTACCCTCCTAACCTCATAATAACAGGCTCATGTACTCTTTGTTTTACATGTACTTGGCTAGGTGTAGCATAATGTCCACCTAAATATGATTATAAACCAAAGAAGCTGATATTTCTTTATGAAAAAGGAGTTGAGGGGTCCATTTTGGTTCAGCAGCTCAATGATAATATCAAAACTGTAGTTCCTCCCTCTCCACATTTCTTTTTCAAAGAGCCCTTTCTTCACTGTTGGAGCTAGACCACATGCCTAGCTGGATGGGCATCTGGGAAAGACATGGCTTGGGTTTTTAGACTCTGCTGTGGAAAATAAAGCTCTGACAATAGAGACGTCTGCATTGTACAGCAATTAGCCATTGAGTAGATAACTAAGGATATCTACCATGGCTAGTATACGCCTCACTAAAGGTTTCCACGACCAAATATATTTGGAAAATGCTGGGTTAAACAAAGTGCAACAGGTTTCTTTACTGTGGGACCTCTCAGTTCTCACTTAAGACTTCTTTCGCCTTGTCTACCACCCCTCCTCCAAAAACAGTGTGAGCTGTCTTTCCCATATTAATGTAATCATAGCCCCAACATGTTTTTATTTCATCAAATACGATTAGTGGTTCACAAATAGCAGACTTTTGAAAATGCTGAAATAATTTCATGCTTCCCTGGGAAAAAATAATAATAAAAATTTCTAAAGTTAGAGTAAAGATTATTTACTTCAAGAAACAGAAGAGGGAATAATTAAGGTGTACTAAGACAATTGCAAAACACAATTGCAAGGAATTGGGGACTATGTAAAAATCAGAACAAGACAGCTACTATTAATATTTTTTAGTTCTCAAACTCACATTATCTCTCTCTTTCACGTTTGTGCTCGCGCACGCGCGCGCGCACACACACACACACACACACACACACACACTTACCCCTACCTCCCAAGTTTCTCTTCTTTCTATATGCTACTTTTTCTTACTTTTTGTTGCAGGTTATTGTACTCAGCCTACATACTGATGTGCACATGGCACCCAATGACTGACTAAACCCTGGCTTTGCATTGATCCTCCTATTAGAAACTTGTCATTATTTAATTATATTCTGTGTACCGTTGTTGTTACTGTTGTGTATGTTCTAATGGTGGAGGAGGGCAAAGGAGAAACTCAAGTAATAACATTGATCAAAATATGACATTAGGATATAGAGGAACAAATATAGAGGAAGAATTCCAGAGTTCTAAAATTGATATCAGACACATGGTGTTGTTGCTTGTAACATTAGCATGAGTATATTAAGCAACACTGAATGATGTTTTTAAACCTTTTCTCCATATTAAAAATATACATAAAATGACATACAACAACTTGATACAAAATACTGATAAGAATTGGTAGGAGAAAAAAAGCTTAGTAAAGTTTAAACTAAAGGAAGTGGTTTATTCTATGAGTCAATAAATAAATACAATATTTATTAAGGTTTTTTTTTAATGTCTTGTACTTAATCTTCTCCAGAAAACAGGTTAAACTGTAAAAGCCAGCTTTGTATTTCTCTAGTAAAATAATTAACTACGAGGTAAGATTTTTAGTTTTATTGGTATAGTATAGAGTTTAACACTTGGAAGCATTAAATCATATTTGAGATGTTAATATTCTACTATCTATAAAAGTCTATGGATTTTACTTATCTGTGTAATTATCACCATGTGTAATCTTAATAGAGAAATGATTTAACATGCATATAATGCTTTTCTACACAAGGTACACACAATGAAAATGTAATTATAAAGTGATCAGTGACATTGGTTCTCTTGATAGACACAAGTTACACATAGACTAATTTATAGGCTCCCAATTAATTGTATAGATGAACTAGAGAGATTGCTTATAATCTATAGGTTTCCCTTTAATTATATAAATTATAGGCAGTTCTGTATTTCCATTTGTGACTTACAGGAAAAAATATCTTCACAAAGTCTTCCTGAGATAGAGTTTACCAGATCCGTTGCATATTTTATAGTGTGAAAGCTATTCCTACCAGGTTCTAGATAATAGGTCTACCTTTAATGAAGCCTACTTGCCTGATTTCACTTTCTACCACTCTCCCTGTATCTCAGTCTGCCTTGTAGGTGTTTCACAAACAGAAGGCAATTACTTTCAATTCAGGATCATTGCACATAATTTTTTTTTCCTACTAAAACTTTAGATTGTCTTTTACTTTGGCGGATGATTATTAAAAGAGCCAGATTCATTTGAGAAAAGATATATGTCTGGCCAGCAACTGTTCCTGGGGTGATTTAGGGTGTACAGACAAGTGTTCTGGTGGCTCCTTAGTAAGGACACAGTACCAGATGACAGTAGAGGTGGATGTAGAGGAGGCTGATGTAGAGGAGGCTGAGGCTTTGAAAAATTTAGAAGAAAGTCATAGGAAGATATCTTTCTGGTTGTAAAAGAGGATAATTTTCAACTTGACAGATTTCTCAGTTGCAGTAAAATACCTAATCAGGTATTCCTAGTCAGATAGAGAAAACACATAGTCAGTTTGAAGCTCAGAGAGTGCCTGAAAACAAACAAAAATGCTTGGGGAATTTAATTATACAAAATGATCATAGGTTGGGTAAAAAGTAAGTTAACTGAGTATGATTCCTGAAAATTAGATTATTTAAAAGATAAAGCAGAATACAAAACTACTAAAGAGAATACGGGAAATTATTAACATTTTATAAGTTCATGAAATTGAAACAGATGATTAATCTATTCAAAATATGAACTAAAGCACAAGAGGAATACAATGGATATGTAACCTTAGTTTTCCTACATTGTGCATCTTTTATTAGTTCCTTCATTCAAAAAATATACCTGTTAGAAAGATATAAATTAATACAATATAGACATGCTCTTCAGAAACTCTCAGTCCAGAGAACTGGGAGTTTTAGAGATCTGGAGATATAGGTTAAATGCTGCTTTGAGATCCCATGCTGAATGCTTCATAAAGACTATGACATAAGCTTCCATAATTTACCACTTAAGTGAAATGAAGAGATCAGACATAACATTATCAAAGCTAAACCTTCTGACATTGAAATATGTCTTTAGGCAGCTGAAAGCCAAGAGGACCTATCACTTAAGAAACCTTAGGAAAACCCTAGTATATAAAGTTATATTATTTTCTCCACCATGGCTCTAGTTTCTTATTCTGCTGTCAGCCTCCTTTCTATTTGTGAGCCATGCCAAGCACATTCTTATCACTGAGTGGTTTTTTGTTTGTTTGTTTTGCTTTTTTCAGTAGGATTTTATTCTTACACATTGTAAAAGAACTGAGATGTGATTTGAAACTATTTCTGCGGCCTTCCAGTACCAGGCCCCTCCCACCCCTTCTATCAATCATTCTCTGTTTTATTCTGTTTTTTATTCTACTCCTAGAATTTTCCTTTCTTATATACAAATATTTTGAAGAAAAATCCTATATTTTTGAGTCTTTCAACATATGTTTCAGCATGGTGTTTTCATCCAAAGGAGAAAACATACTATGCAAGAAAAATGAAATACCATTGAGAGTAATTCTTGGAATATATTTTCTAGGGTCTGATGTTTATGTTCTCCCAAAATGTATTTGTTGAAACCCAGTAACCAGTGTGATGGTATTAGGAGGCAGGGCCTTTGGGTGGTGATTAGGTCATGAGGATGGAGCCCTTATCAATGGGATAAGTGCTCTTATAAAGGGAGGAGGGAGGGGAAGGAAAGAAAATCAGGATTTTCTGTTGAACTATTATTAGAGTAACTAAAGAGTAATTTGTTGTTCATATGGCCAAGAATAGTGAACATGATGTTTCTAATATTTTTGGTGGGCTAATGCAAGGCATATGGAATTGGAAGACATATACTTAGATGTTCTCTATACATGCTGGACTGGAAAGCCTATAAAACCATCGATAATGCTCACAAATGATTAAACAGGTGCTTACACACATACCTCATTTTCCATATGCCTGTGGAATTCAGTGGTAAAAACTTTAACCTAAACATTGTGTATTTAAATATACACATATATCTACACATCTATTGCTAACAGAACTAGAGAGAGAAGAGGGGCAAGTGAGGTTGACGATGATAGAGAAAAGGCTACGTGCGGACACAGTGAGAAGGCAGCTGTCTGCAATCTGAGGAGAAAGGCCTCACCAGAAACCAAAATTGCTGGCACCTTGATCTTGGTCTTCCAACCTCTAGAATTGTGAAAAAATAATTCCTGTTGTTTAAGCCACCTATTCTGAGGTATTTTGTATAGTAGCCCAAGCTCCATACTAATATGGTCCTGAGAGGAAAATGATCCCATGAGCAAATCATTCACACAGGAACAGGTTCTGAGGATAAGAGCTGGCAGTGGTTCCAGACTCCACGTGGGGATCTTGCTGGGAAGGCTCGCACATTCTCAGTGGTCCAATTAAGAGCACTAAAAGTCTAAGTCAAGCCATTCTGCTGAGATAATTTCACTCAGGTCTGGATGGTCACATGAAAATAATTTTATCTCCAGTAGCCCAAGCTCTTATTCTGAAACCTCATCTAAAGTGTGAAGAAGGTAACCTTCCACACAGGTCAGAAAGAAGGATGGCACCTCCAGAGTCAGCATAGTAATGCCTCATTTCATAAAGACTCTTGGAGATAGAGGCCTGTGAAGAACCCGGTGTTAATGCTGATGTGACAACACATGTATGCACACACTGCTGAAGCCCCTGGCACATACTGGAAATCTGCAACAAATCATTTTTATTAAGGATGGCTCACTGAGTAATCTAGTAAAATTATACTATTCACCAATATCATTTGTATCTCATATTTTAGGAGAAATAGACATATTTTAATAATTCAAAAATATCCATTGAAGGTAAAATTTATGGAGACCGAATATGTGGGACTAGAGATGGAGAAACTCTGACTTAAGTTAGCTTTTTATTTTAATTCCCAGAGCAGTTTATACATAAAACCTGCCTAACTAATCAACACATCCTCAGGATAACATTTTCAACTTGGTATGAAAAAAATTACTGAAAAGAGCAAACTTTACCCTTGTTAATAAAACTATTCATCTAATTAAAGGAATGATGTTTACAAAACACATCCGTGTCAAAAAGTTTTACTTTAAACAGCATGAAAATGCTTTTAGCTTAAATCTGTGTTAAATCATGCCATATCAAATAAATTACAATAATATTTTTAGAGGAAAGATTCTACATATTTCTCTATTCTTCTATGTACTTACTAAGTTAATTATTCAGCATTTAGGACTTCAAATAATTTCTTTAATTAAATGCTTGATCCTACATGACGAGTGCGTTGCACACCCTCTGGGGAATGGTCATGCTTGAAGGTGCAGACCCGGGGAGGTGGGGGGGGGAGGGGATGGAGGTATGACTACATGATGAGTGCCAGGCGCACTGTCTGGAGAATGAGAACGGACGCGCTTGGGACTCTGACTCGGGGGGATGGGCGGGACATGGACAATGTTTATGACCTGAACTTATGTACCCCCATGATGAGCTGAAATAAAAAATAAATAAATAAATAAATAAATAAATAAATAAAATAAAAATAAAATGGAAAAACATCAAGAAAAAAAATAAATAAATGCTTGACATTAATTAAGATTCTTAGACATCTTTTAATGAATTTTTGAAAACAAGTATAATGAACAAAAGTATTAAATATGTTATCTGAAACAACAAAGACATTTAAGCCACAACATACTGATAATTCTGCTAGACCAATAAATCCCTTGGGTTTTCCAGAAATGTACCAGTTACTCTATCACAATCTTAAATTTAAATCAAGATTTCAGAATCACTATACTTGGGAAAAATTGTGAAGTTTTTTATATTTGCAATTACCTTTTCTAAGGTGCATTTTAATAGAATTTTATATAAATAGTGAATTCTTGAAACCAAGAACTGTCTATTATACGTCTCCACACTTTCAGAGCTTAGTACATGTCTATTTATAGCAAGTGTGCTTAATAAATACTTAGGAAAAAATTAAATAAGCATCATGAAGTTTTTTGCCACTTTTCCCAGAAAAGAAGAATCCTTCTCTCATGGAATTCCTCCCCTAGTGAGAATAAAAGCTCAATTAGTCTAGGAATTCACATACTCTGCCAAGAAATATCATATTTCATAATTATAGACAAGTCAACTGATGATAACATGTGAAATAGAAAAATTCTGATGATGATATCTTCTACACACCTTTTTTCTTCTAAGCATTGTCAGAAAATTAAGGAGAAATGCATGAGGGTTCTAGGATTCAAAAAAGGTTCACATTGCTATGAAAATTAATTATAATTTACATATCGGAGTTGACAGTACTATAAGGTACAACTGACCTTTATCTTTTCCTAAACCTTTGTGTTTTCTTTCATATGCAGATTTTTGAAAATACTATTAGAGAGGTTGCTTAAACCTTCAACTTTGTGTTAATCAAAATAAGAATTTATATACCAAAGATGATTACAATGAAATAATGAACTTCCAGTTATCACATCTTCTTTATATATATTTAATATATATGTGTATATATAATATATGTTATATATATTGTTTCATATTCTGACTCAAAATTCTTTTATTACCTTTTGTTCTTTGGCATCATAACAGCCAATTGTTTAGCTTATTTAGGGGAATGATCATATTACAAACAGATTGTACTAAAAGTGAACATTTAGATGATATTATCTGAGCCATCTAATTTTTTTATCAGATGGCATAAATCAGCTGTGCCCAACTCTCAGAATCTGAATCCTTGGAAGTGGGGCTTAAAAATCTACAAATAAATTTACTACCCGGCATCCAACCTGCTGCCCCTGCGGCAGCTCAAGTAGAGTTCACACCTCTTCCCCTCCCCCACCGCTTTTTAACACCACTATTTTGAAGCAGAAAAAAACCCTGAAAAAGATTTAAGGAAACAATTAGTACCTTGTGCTGTGGTTGCTTGCTAATGGGATATTTAAAGGGATTAAAAGTAAACAAATTGAGACTAGCAATGTTTTGGTTTCTCCTCTGAGGATGTCTTCCTCTTTCAAATTTATTCCTCTTTGTATTGATTCTTATTTTTTCCAGCTTCCCTGCAGCTGGCACAATAAAACAAGACTTATTCCAGTTACCATTTTGAGGAAATTCCATTCCTTTCAAGTTTGTATGACTAAGTGAGGCCCATAAGAAAGAAGATCTCAGACTGTAAAATATATTCTTTTCTAGAAATTATGGAGATATATTTAAATTTCTCTTGGGTTTATCTACTTTTTCACCACTCATTCATTCATTCACTCAATATAATTAGCATGTATTTATTGAGTTGCCACCACATGCCGGGTAATGTTATAAGCACTGTTGGACGGGCCCTAGCAATAGTCAAAGAACCTACTCTTATAGAGCTCGTATCCTGTGGAGGAAGCAGACAATGAACAAATTAAGTAGACCTACAAGATTTCAATGATAAAGTTGTATGAGGAAGTATCAGCCGGTTACTGGGGATTTGGGACCTCTGCCTGAGTAGGGGCATTGGGGTAAATATTGGATAGGTATTCAAGGAAGCTCTCTGATAGAAGACTTATAAAAGTAAAACCACAAGTCACAAAGCTACTTGAGAGCACAGCAGTCCAGGTAGAAGCCACAGCATTTAAGATGGCTCTGAATTTGGGAGTGGTCGGTCAGCTAAGGGTGAGCTAGGCTAGTGTGGCTGTACTGGAAAGAAAAATGTATGCATGACAGGAATGATATCAGAGATACAATGTGGAGTAGACTGTCTATAGCCTTGTAGGTCCAGTACGGAGCACAGACTTTGGCTTTTATTTCTAGTGATTTGAATTTATCTGTGGAATTACCATGTCAGAATAAAAAGACTTCACTTGCTAAAACTGAGTTAAGAACACGTAGTTTCTAGAATATGCAGAAAGAATCACTGATTTCTTACTATACTTAATGTGCATCCTCAAATGGTTTAATCAGTCAGCTGAATGTTACGCATAGCTGGTAACTGATATCATCTCCTTGTCTAAGATGTCTTCTTTGGTAAAGAAATGTAAGTAATTTCACATTTAATGAAACTAAAATATTTTAAATATTTGCCAGGACAGATATTTTCAGTCTTAAAGTTTAGTCTTTGCAATACTGAGCGTTTCAGTAGGAAACAGAATCAAACTCATACATTTCAAGAGACTAATTAAGACAACATTTACAGAATTGTGAAAACATTATAATGAAACAAACAAATAAGAAATGTTGGTGCATCTAGAGAATAGCAACAACAGTAAGCCATTACCACTCCTGGGGCTGAGGAAGGGGTCGACAGCCATTGCCAGAAGATTGGGTGGTGTGAAAGGGTACAGAGTATGGACCAGACTTGTCTCTTCCTTCCACCCTCTGCTCTTTAGAAGATTCTATGGTACTCTTCCAAGATCTCTTAAAAATGTTGGCACCCATTCCCTGCTGCTTGGAATAACTAACTGCTGATGGCTCATGGCCACAAGCCTCTCTGGGAAACATCCTTGGCTACAGGGAACTGCCTCACCAAAGGAACTTATCTGACAGTGAATTATAAACAATCAATGGTTGGCTGAAGTGGGGCTACAAAGGTCTGTCCCTTGCCTCAAATGGGAACAATTCTGAAGGAGCAGAAGAGCTTCAGAGCTCCCCTTATGATGACAAAAGCTTCAAATGTAATGACATTGCAGATCAGCTCCTCGCCCTGCCAGTCCTGCCTGCTCTACTTCCCTGAAAGTGTGTCTTTTGAGAATTCTTCATTAATCCCCAAACAACTTTCCATCTCACAGTCTGTTTTCAAGGAATTCAGTCTAAGCTACTCACAGTAGCTGAACCAACCTGAAATCAGCCAGCCCAGAGTAGACAACGAATTCCACGGAAGCCAGTCTGCCTGGGCTCAAAGCAGAAGAGAGAAAGGCTAAGAATGAAAAGAAGTGGGAGTGAGATTGGGGTGCAAATGTGATATCATAAAAAAGTTATAAACAAGATTTGGAAAAGTCATTTATATTTTAGAAGAAATGATTTTCTTTCCTGTAGCTGTTTAGTAATAAATTTCAATACAGATAGCTCTCAAATTCTGGTAATACATAGGGTGCAATTCTAGCTCCCATGTACCAAAAATGCCTGCATTTTCACTGCACTTTACTCATTCCATCAAGTTTCAGCTAATGTCTAAATATGAAAACAATAATTTTGTCACGACACACAAAAAAATTTATTTGAGATGTTCAAAGGTCTCGTTTAAATTTTCTGATTCTCCTCAGAATGTCTGGTTATGTAAGAATACATATAGATACAGATATAATTAATGTGTGCTAAATTAGTTGTGGCAGTGCTGAAATACCTATCCAAAGTTTGCTTAATTATAGACATAAGACATAGAAAGATGGATGGCACATGACAGAAGTGTAAAAAGGCCTTGTAAAAATCAGTTCTATAATGCTGAAACAGTTCTACAGTTTAACAATTATATTTTCTACCCCTTAGACTCGTAACACAGTAGACTGTTCAAGATGGAGTAGAATAAATGAGGTAGATGAAGCAACAATCAGCAGAGCACAACACGATGAGCCTATGAGTTATGGTACCATGTCATAAACCTCACTAACATGACAAATATCAAAAATAAGGAAAGATTTGAACCCAGAGCAGAAAAATGACAGATGTAGTAAAAAGTCTTTTGAATTAATAGATGACTGAAAGTTGCTTCATCCACCCTTCCACACTCTATCACTCAGCAAATAGATGGTTGCCTCTATTAAAAGACAAATTGGGTTTATAGATTGTTTTGTTTTGTTTTGTTTTGTTTTTAATATACATAACAATACATATAGGATGAAGTATTTATGCTGATAGGAATGATCCAGTAGAAAGAAAAGAAATTTTGATCAGATAGTGAGGAGAATTTCTCAAGTCATATCCCTGAAGGCAAAAGTGGGTAAAAAAGGTATAATAAATAAAAGCACAGATAATCCATCTACAGAACAAAAGATAAAGTATTAATATATGGTAGAGATGCTAGTAGATGAGTAAATGTGTTATAGGAGATTGCAGAAGGTTATTTTGCTCGGTTTTTATGTTGTTTACATTTTTAAGGAAAAACAAAAATGATCTGCTGTAGGATTTATTTTTATTGTTATATTTTGTTTTTAGATAGCCTTTGTCAGGTTAGAGTTCTCTTCTATACCTCCTTTGTTAAAATGGCATGTGATTGTTATTCTTTTTATGAGGAATTAATGCTAAATTTTTGCAATTATTATTTCTGCTTCTAGATGATCATATTGTCTTACTCTTTAATCAGTTGAGATATTGACTTACACTTATTGATTTTTTAATGTATAAGTAAACTTATATTCCTGAAATAAATCCAATCTGTTCAGGATATATTTTCCTATTTACATATTTCTAGATTTAGTTTGCATTTTTTTAAATGAGAATTGTTATGCCTATGGTCCTGTGTGAAACTGGCTAGTAATTTTCCTTTCTTATACTGTCCTTGTCATATTTTGGTGTGAAGGTTTCTCCAGTTTCATAAAATGAATTGAACTTTGTTTTTCAATTCTCTACAAGAGCTTCTACAAGATTAGAAATATTTTCCTTTTTGTTTGGTAGAATAAAAGTTAAAGCCATTATGACCTTGAGTTTTATGTGCAGAAATATACTGATGACAAATTCAATTCCTTTAAAATATACAGACTACTCAAATTATTTTAATGGTCAATTTTGGAAAATTATCCTTTTAATGTCTATTTTCAAATATATTTCTATTAAGTTGTTCATAATACCCTTTTACTATCTGTTTAATTTCTACCCCATCTTAATTCCTCACTCACTCTTTGTCATCACTGATATTTATATATTTATACCTTTTTCACTCTGTTCTTTGTTTTACCTCATCAAGTAGCCATCGTTTGGTCAATTGTGTTATTCTTTTTGAAGAAATCTTTCATTTTTGGTGTTCCATACATTTAAAATTTGTTCAAAATGCTGTTTTAGCTATTTCAAACAAGATTTCATACACATTATTTTGTATCAATTAAAAATATTTTCTTAATATACTCATGTATTTTCTAACATGTAAACATAAAGGGGAGATTTTATTTATAGTTTGCCAGCAATTTGGACCATGATGACATTATGTCCAAAACTTGTACTTTGATTTTTTCATTTCTGAAAGTTTTTGACATTTGTCAATATTTGTAGATGCACCGTGTATGCTTGAAAAATAAGGAATAGAGTTACTAGGTACAATATTCTAATTTGCCCATTAGATCAAAATCCTTCATTGTATTGTTCAAATCTTCTACATCCCAACGTCTTTTGTCCCTTCCTGATTGTTTTTCAAAATAAATATCTAGTTTTACATAAAATCAATATTTTTTCCATTTTTTAATAATTTTTTTCTTGATGAAATAAATTGTGTCCACTTCAAAGACGCTTTATTGATATCCAAGGAAAGCTGAACAAGGCAGATACTTACTGAAAGAACTCAAATTCATCTATCTTCCCATATGCTTACAGCACATTATAAACTACTTTCATAGGACAACCTCGGATTAAGAAAAGTAAATGTATTTGAATCTATTCAAATAGATTCAACCCATTTCTACTTCTACCTTACTATAAAGTTTATTTACCACACAATAGTAAAAGAATTTCTTTAAAATATAAAATAATTTGTTTCTTTGAATTTTGGATAATGAATAATGTTTTACCATAAGTATGACCCATGTAATTATTTGGGATGTTTTTATTTTTTTAATTTATTTACTATTTATCTGAAGTTGAAATTTAACTGGGCATCCTGTATTTTTATTTGCTAAACCTAGTTGACCCTCCTCTGCTTAAAATTTTCCGATGGCTTTCCCTCTCACACAGAGTAAAAACCAAGTAAAAACTAGTTTTAGGCATGGTAATACATGCTCTGGCCCTGGAGTAACTCTCTGATTTCACTTTCTTCCATAACGCCACAATATTACCCCCTAGTAGCCACAGTGACCTTCTTGCTATATACCCTGAGTAAACCAAACACTTCTGCCCCTGACCCTTGCCATTTCCACCCTTGCTTTCTTCAGGTGTCTGTTCAAATGTGTCACCTTATAAGAGAGACTCTGACTAACTAACATAAAATAGCAACAATCGCATATTCTCTGTCCTTTACACTCTTATCTGTCTTTGGGATATTTAGCACCACCCGATGTTATCTAATCTTTTTGTTGTTATTTTCTGCCCCCCTCCAAATTAGATTTAAACTCTATAAGGTCAAAAGTTTTGTTTTATTCACTATTGTGTGTACATGTAGTAGGGGCTCAATTATAATACTAAAAACTCTGAGACACACGTAGTAAATACTACTCCTAAAAATGATGAAAACTAACCACACAAATCCAGTGATACTTGACGATTGTGTCCTTAGAAACTACTCCAAGATTGGAGTTGGGGTTCCTTCAGATCACACTTATATGCTAAGGCTTAGTTTTTAAAAATGGATACAGTGCCAGTGTGGTTACGTCCTCAGCTTTACACTGTGCCAGCGTTTCTTTGCAAATAGACCATTGCATTTATACACAGTCAGCAGCAAAGGCCTCCACTGCCTCTGCTATAATCTGAAAGTTGATGTCTCTCTATAAATTTCATGTGCTGAAATGTAATCCCCGATGTGATAGTATTAATAGGTGGAGCCTTTAGGAGGGCTTTGCTGTCATCAATGGAATTAATGCCCTTTTATAAGAGGTGTGCAGGACCCCTTCCTCTTCCACCCCTCTTGCCATGTGAGGACGGCACCATCATGAAGGAACAGGCCCTCACCAGACACTTAATCTTCAAGAGCCTTAATGTTTTGATCTTGACATTCCCTATCTCTAGAACTGTGAGAAATAAATGACTATTCTTTAGAAATTATCCTGTTTATAATACCACATTATAAAACTGCAATATATTTTATTATTTAAACACAGTTTTATTTTCTTATAAAAAATAGCTACTACATTGTGATATCTAATTCAAATATTGCTAACATTAACACTAGCATTTGGCTTAAAACAGTGTATGGAAATGAATATTAAAGCTTAGATCTGTTCTGTTAGCATAGAGACTAAATATGTTGAAAATACTTCTATAGATTTTATGTAATATAAGTATTATAACTATTAAAATAATTACAATTAAGTATGAAGGAGAAAAAGCAAAATTGCCTATTTTAAAAACAGTAGACCCTCGATCAATGTGGAGTTTAGGGGTGCCAACCCCATGCACAGTTGAAAATCCACATATAACTTTCAGCTTCCCCGAAACCTTACTACTAATAGCCTACTTAGTAAAGTAAGGCTTTACTAGTAATAGCCTTACCAGTAACATAAACGGTCAATTAACACATATTTTGTGTATTATATGTATTATATATATATGCTGCATTCTTATAATAAACTAGAGAAAAGAAAATGGTATTAAGAATCATAAGGAAGATAAAATAGATTTACACTTTATTAAGTGGAAATGGATCATCATAAAGGTTTTCATTCTTGTCTTCACACTGAGTAGGCTGAGGTGGATGAGGAAGGAGGGGTTGGTCTTGCTGTCTGGGGGTGGCAGAAGTGGAAGTGGAGGAGGTTGGAAGGGAGGCAGGAGAGGCAGACACACTTCATGTAACTTTACAGAAATACATTGTAATTTCTGTCTGACTTTTGTCTGCATTCTTATTTCTCTAAAAGTGTTTCTATATGGTACTATCCTTCTTCCATGGTTTGCTTTAGTTTCAGTACCTGTATCATAGAAGGGTCCATGCTATAAAAGAAGTACAAAAAGTCTTGACTAATCAAATTCCTTCTGCCAGATTGTCTAATGTTAATTTATTTTTATTTTCTGGCACTACTTCTTCCATGTCTTCTTCCTTACTGTCTGGCACTGGTTCAGAAACGCTCATCTCTTCCTTACTAATAAATGTCCTTGTGGTATTTTTTTTTTCAGAATAGGGCATGTTCATCTGTATTAAAAACCTATTCAGGCAGGTATCCTTTCCCCTTGATGATTTTCTTAATGGGATCTGGGAACGCACCTGCCACTTCTTGGTCAACAGCAGCTGCTTCTGTTATCTTGATATTTTTTAAGCCAAACATTTCTAAAATTATCAAACCATCCTTTGCTGGCACTAAGTTCTTCAGCTTTAGGTCCCTCACCTTTCTTTGGCTTTAAGTTGTCATATAATGACTTCACTTTTTCTCAAATCATATTAGAGTCTATAGGTATGCCTTTCTTATAGCAATTCTGCAATAAAAGCTGCATTTGCATTTTCAATACAAAATAAAAAGGTGTTTCTCAAAATGTGCAATATTTTCATGCCTGTAGGTGTAGCTGCAGCTGCAACTTCACAAACTTCCATTTCTTTATTTACAAGGGTCCTTATGCTGGATTAATTTATCTTAAAGTGGCAGCAACCACTGCTGCAGACTTCCATCTATAGCACATATCAAGCAGTTCAACTTTTTCTTATAATGTCATGACTTTTCTCTGTCTCTTGGGGGCACTTCCAGTAAGAAGTGGCACTTTATATGGGCCCCACGGTGTTATTCAAGGTTTACAATATTGCGCTATATACAATGATGCTGAAAAACACACAAGGACTGTGAGAAACCATTTTTTACAGCAATATGTAATTTACTGGCTCCAGGAACTGCTCATGGGGAGACAATTAGTGTCACAGAGCATTCTAAGAGGATACTCACAACACTTGAGGTCATTGCAATAGCAACAGGAGGTGGCTAAGAAATTATTATAGTAGTATAGTATGTACTAAAATTAATTTTATGCAACTATGATTTAATACTGCATCTTTAGGTTTGTTTACCTCTCTCAATTGCTAATGGCACCACGTACTCTAAGTGGTTGTATGCATAAATTTTGGTAAATTATAACTTTCTATAATAGATTTGTATATATTTTATAGTAGTAAATGATTGCATTAGACTAGGACATACATAAATTTTATGCGTTTATGTCATTCTTAACTTTTTCTTAATTTTTTTCTAATATTTCTAGGCTACACAGCCGGTAGACAAGTTTTTTCAAATTGTTGCAATTCTCCAAAAACTTTTCCAATATATTTGTTGAAAAATTCTACATCTAAGTGGACCCACACAGTTCAAACTTGTATTGCTTGAGGGTCAATGGTATAGGCTAATGCACATTTTAAACAAACTTTTATTGAAAACTTTAAGTTGCCTAAAATTTTACAAAATCCCTACTGCTACTGAACAGCAGCATGCTATGGAATACCTTGTTTATTACATCTGTGGCACTGTTGTTTGGTGGAAAAGATCTCTTAATTATTTTTATTTCAAGATGAAACCAGCGGTTTAAATTCTTACAATATTTCTTAAGGTAAAAATAAAGTAGGTTACTTCAAATTACAAGCAATAGAGAAGCATTCCTAAGTTATATTTCATGATGGGAATTTATTTTAAATAGTTGTACAGGGAAATAAAGAAGCAAAGAACTTTCTCATGAATCACAGATGAATGCTTTACTAATAGCTAAACCTCAGTTCAAGCATCAAATTGGCATCCCTTCTCAGTGTTACCTACATGGCAACAGCCCAACTATGTGTACACTCTGTTTCTCTTCCTACTCCCTATACTGGTTCTACATGCGGCCGCGCTTCTGTGGCTTTCTCTTTGTCATACTTAAAACTCCCAAACAGAGATGTGACTATTTTGTCACTAACAAATAGAGATCATCTCTATTGGGTAGGTACGTGTTTGCTTGTTTAATTTTTACAATTTATTTTTATAAGGAATGCTTTTAAGTCCAATCTGAGATTGCTTTTGTCTAAGATGCTGATTCCTGATTCAGTTACTTGTGGAAAGGAACCAGAGTTGATGTCCAGTCAAAATATGTGAGATATTTAGTTTCATAGTATATCTAGTACTCTAGACACAGTCACAGTATGAATGAAATATCTTATATCATTTTAGATATGTTTTCTTATTTTAATTTCAGAATATTACAGGGGTGCAAACACTTTGGTTACATATACTGCCTTTTTTTTTTTTTTTTTTTTTTTTTTTGAGATAGAGTCTCGCTCTGTTGCTCAGGCTAGAGTGCCATGGCGTCAGCCTCGCTCACAGCAACCTCAAACTCCTGGGCTCAAGCAATCCTACTGCCTCAGCCACCCGAGTACCTGGGACTACAGGCATGTGCTACCATGCCCGGCTAATTATTTTTTTCTCTATATATTTTTAGTTGTCCATATAATTTCTTTCTATTTTTAGTAGAGACGGGGTCTCGCTCTTGCTCAGGCTGGTCTCGAAATCCTGAGCTCAAACGATCCTCCCGCCTTGGCCTCCCAGAGTGCTAGGATTACAGACGTGAGCCACTGTGCCCAGCCCATATACTACCTTTGCACTGCCCAAGTCAGAGCTACAAGCATGCCCATTCCCCAGAAAGTGAGTGCTACACCCATTGGATGTGAATTTACCCATCCCCTCCTCCTCCCTCCCACCTGCCCAACTGTTACTTGCATATGTGCACATAAGTGTTAATCAATTAGTGCCAATTTAATGGTGAGTATATGTGGTGCTTGTTTTTCCATTCTTGTGATACTTCACCATGAAGAATGGGCTCCAGCTCCATCCAGGATAATACAAGAGATATTAGCTCACCATTTTTTTGTACGGCTGAGTGAAAACATACACTGGGGAAAAGAATCCCTATTCAATAAATGGTGCTGGGAAAACTCGATAGCCACATGTAGAAGACTGAAACAGGAACTGCATCTCTCACCTCTCACAAAAATCAACTCACAATAGATAACAGACTTAAACCCAAGGCATGAAACCATAAGGATTTTAGAAGAAGATGTTGCAAAAACTCTCATAAACATTGGCCCATGCAAAGAACTTACGAAGAAGACCACAAAAGCAATCACAGCAACAAAAATAAATAAATAAATGGGAAGTGAGCAAATTAAAAAGCTTCTGCACAGGCAAGGAAACTATCACTAAAGCAAACAGACAACCTACAGAATGGGAGAAAATATTTGCATGCTACACACCCGGTAAAGGGCTGATAAGTAGAATCTATATAGACCTCAGAAAAATTAACAAGAAAAAATCAAACAACCCCATTAAAAAGTGGGCGAAGGACATGAACAGAAACTTTTCAAAGAAGACAGACTAATGGCCAACAAGCACAAGAAAAATTGCTCAACATCTCTAATCATCAGGGAAATGCAAATCAAAACCACAATGAGATATCACTTAAATATCATTCCAGTGAAAATGCCTTTTATCAAAAAGTCCCAAAACAACAAATGCGGGCATGGTTGTGGAGAGATAGGAGCACTCATACACTGCTGGTGGGACTGCTAACTAGTACAACCTCTATGGAAAGTAATATAGAGATATCTGAAAGAACTAAAAGTAGAACTACCATTTGATCCAGCAATCCCATTACTGGGTATTTACCCAAAGGAAAAAAAGACATTCTATAATAAAGACACCTGCACTCGAATGTTTATAGCAGCACAATTCACAATTGCAAAGATGTGGAAACAACCAAAGTGCCCCTCAATACATGAGTGGATTAATAAAATGTGTGATATTTTATATATATTTTACATTAAATAGTGCTTGTGAAAAATCTCTTCTATCAGTTGTTACTTCAGAGACTATCCTTAGAAATCACCTATGCATGTTGTCTAAGTGTATTCTTTCACTTTTTGAAAGTATTTTAAATGCTTCTTTGTGAATTGGATCTCTTTTTAAAAAATATTTTCATCCCATCAGCTTATTTTAATAAAAAATTAAATTGAAAATGTAATAACAGCTTTTGTGGAATGCCTGTCAGAGCTGAGGTTCACATTTATTTACAATAATACTGTAGCTATAATAAATCAAATTTTTAAATAGACATATAATCACTTTGCACATACATAATAGTAAAAATTAATTTATTATAATTTTCATAAATAAAGATACAGAAAATGTATATTGCTTGTCACATAATTAAACTCCAATATCAACATTTTCTTACTGATACTATAATTATAGTTCTTCATGAATGAATTTCTTCTGTTCATAAATTTTTTATTAGAAATCTGTTTTATTAAAGTTCACTTTTTTCCCATTCTCTGCTCTTACATTTAGTTTCACAACTAACACAATAGTTTTATTCAATTATGTGTGTATTTATTTATACAAGTTTCTAGTCTACTTTGAACCTGAAATATCACCAACCATGGCAGTGTTCCCCTATTAGTCCCAGCCCCTGTGGAAGCTGAGGTGAGAGGATCCCTTGAGGCCAGGAATTTGAGTCTAGCCTGGAAAACACATCGAGATCCCATCTCTAAGAAAAAAAAAATTATATTTAAATTTATTTCTTTGATAAATATTTGGGTACTGAGTACACGGGAAGCACAGTTCTAGCCACTGGGGAGACAGCAATTATGAGAACTGAGTTTCTGCATTGAGGAACAGTCCACTTACCATTTATTAGGTGTATATTGTAAGCCGGGGATTATGCTGGCACTTTTTATGCATTCTGTCATTTGAACTTTATTGTTACTATTATATCCTTTTTTCAGAGAAGAGGAATTGAAATTTCAAGAAACAAGAAGCTTCTTAATCAAGTTCGCACAGTTAAAACTTAGAAAAGCTGAGCTGAATCCAACCCTGCCTGACTTCTAAGTCCATACTTTTAATTCTAACATGCTTATATAGGAAGAATGAAAGCTTCTACTCCAGACTCAATGACTCCTTTTCATTTTTCAAGCTATTCATATTTTTTATTTTCTAGTAAGTGTTATTTATAAACTTTTTAGAAGTTTAACATGTACACAGACACAGCACAAAAGAGGGCATTTGTAAGCTGATTTTGAGGCACTAAATATAATGAAATAGAATAAAAATTATAAAAGTCAGTTGTATTATGACAGAAAAAAGAACCTGGAAAGATTGCATTTAGCAATTTCATCCATTGTCAAAGGAACAATGGATGTCAAAACAATCAAGATATTTGTAAAATATGCTATAAAAAGTCATATGATGAATATAAAGCTATTCTATACTTTATCAAATGTAGGGTCATTTAATCACATATCAAATACTTAGGAAAGCCAGCCTCTGATTACATGATATTATTTATTCATTTTAAAAATAATTCTAGACTTTATTAAAAAATACAATTTGCTGAACACCTATATTTCAATGACAGAGAAAAAGTGGCAATGTGGAAAGATTTATGCACTTCAATTCCAAACTATGATTCTTACAAATGAAACCTATCTGATTTATTGAAGAAGTAACAATGCTGAAGCAGATTCCAAAATTGCTCACACTCACGTGTTACAGGCTCTCCAGAACACTTTCCAGGCCCCAAAGATAAAAGGCAAAGCAATAGAAAAACAGTGATGGGAGAAAGCAGGACCGCCTTGATTGTCTTTGCTCCTAGAAGAGAAAGGAAACTTAGTAGATGGTGTGGAAGCTCACTGAGCCAGGGAAAACTGGGTAACTAGAATGAAAGACAAAAGCAATATTATTATTTCAATTGATGCTGAAAAAGCATTGAGTAAAATTCAACCTCCCTTCATGATAAAAACTCTCAAAAAACTGTACATAGAAGACAATCTTTAATGTACTCTGAGTTAAAAGTTCTTTGGACTTACCAGCCTTAGAAATCTTGAGGGAGTCCTTGACCATTTGTTTCATGACAAAATATTCTTTAGGATTTAATAAGCCATTATTGGGAGAGTGTGACATGGCAAAGTCTGAATCATGGAAATCGCCCGAAAAAAATTCATATATTACAACAAAGCGAGAAAAAATATAAACTATTCCTCAATCTTTACATTTTGATCGATGCTATGCGATTTTTAGCATGACTAATAGTTTGTAATGTCAGAGACTACAAGAAAGTTGTTATTATCATTCCAAATGAAAAAAGTAGGGCTATAAGTAGATACTGATATTACACACTGTCAGTCATCCTGAATGTGGAGGGAGGCAGGTAATTTCAGGGGGAAGAATAACAACCAGCTGTGTGTGTCCAGAGAGCTTATCTATCTTTTTTCCCACCGCTTCTAAGATGGTGGTTTTGTGGTTCTGTCTGGACCTTTTAAATAAGACAAAGAAATAGAGCTCAGCAACAGATGGCTAAGGAAACCCATGTTTTAAAATGTCTCCACATGATAGAATAATTGTTAATCAAAGAAAAATGTCAACTATACAAAGCCAACAATAAACTTAAGAAACTTTACCTTTTTATGTCATTCTTTATATATTCATTAGAAATAGAACATTTTTATCTCTGGCCAAAAAAAAAAAAATCTTGGACTGAGAATTGTTTCTATGAATTTTATCCCAAAGAAAATGGTTTTATTATTACTTCTATATGACCACAATTATTGGGTGTGGTTTTCAATTATAGTCATGCCTTGGGGCTAAGACAGGACATACCATGTATTTCTAAAAGTATTACACAATTGTATTGTTAAAATTACATCACCAAATCTTAATTAACCCCCCTACTAAACTATGGGCTCCCCAAGAAAAATAACAGCCCTTTATGTAATTCCTTTCTCTAACAGTCCTCAACGTCATCTGTGTCATGTTTTACAGGTTTCCCATATACTGAGAATCCCAAAGACCCTATGAAAACTATTCAACTTATAAGCATGAAACTTGGCATGCTCTGCTCAAAATTATCAAAACTTAATTTAGAAGAAGGAATAACTAAAATGAAAATAAAATAAAGATAAAACTTTTTTTTATTTTAAAATAAATTTATATCTTCATATTTATTAGAAAACAATATAAATAAACAATTTGTATGGTAATTCTAGTTGGTATTTTGATGAAAGACTATTACTGATTGATGATAATAACTTTAATAATAATAGTTAAGCTTATTTTAAAAGCTTAGTGTTTTCCTTTCTTTCTCTTTTGCTATTCGTGAATCATTGGGAACACTAAACCATACTGATTATGATTAAGAGAACATTGTGTTTTTAGTTTAAGAATACAAAGGAAGCTCTCTCTTTGCCCTTCCTTTTGCTTGCCCTGCTGAGGCAATGGGTCCGGTCGTCATCTGCAGCGTATGCTCTTGCCCTATAATCTTATCTTTCTCTCCTCAATAAACCTCATATTTGTGCTTGTCTTAAAAAAAAAAAAAAGAATACAAAGGAAAAAAAGTAATGGTTAAAGGAATCCACAAGTATAATTAAGGCGTGGTATGCCTATTACTTTTCCAAATCATTAAAAGGAAAAAATATCTTTTAGATTACAAGTTTTGCCAGGTCAGCTGTCCTCAAGTTTTTGCTGCTAACTGAAATCATTGTAGATATTAACTAGAGTAAGACAGGTCTGATGGCAGGGCAGTCAAGATTCAGAGTTGGCTAGTAATATTTCTGATAACAAAGCACCTAGAGGAAGTGAATTTTTTCATATGTCACTCACAAAACACTGTGTATATCTGATATCCTTTAGTTTTCAGTATTTCAAAAATAATAAAATATATTTTAAATTTTTTAAATAAATTGTATATGTTCTACATTTTATTTAATGTCTTTCATTTAAATGTCAATTTTATTCCATGAACGAAATTCAATGACTGTAAGAAATAAACTCCATGAAGGCAGGACCATTTTTGCCCTGTGCAGCAGAGGATAGCCAATACCTGGACAGCTTGTAACATGCAATAATAGTCCACAGTCTCCCAATGAATATTTTTAATATAAGAAAAATTAGAGTTTGAGTAATCTAAGATTTCTAAAGTCTTTGAAAAAATGTATATCTAATTTTTATAAAAATGTAGCTTATAATTTTTGCACTAAATAACTATTATACCTTAAAATATGATAAAATAATATATACTATTATACTAAACAATACACATTATCCTTCATGGTACATACTCTATTGTTACCAATACATATTTTAATAATTATGTATTTTTTCTAGCAATTTGTCCCAAATTATATTCTGAATGAAAACCAGACTTCAAAGGACAGTGGTTAGTTAAGTGACTTCTGAAAGTCTAAATATCTCAATTTGTATTTTGCCTTATTTTGGATAAATGCATATAGATAGACATTTAAAACCTAATGTAGAACATAGTAACTTTTCTCATGTATATAAAATCCATGAATGAATCAGAAGCAGTTCATTTCACTCTAATACAAATTGAAGAAAAACAAGCTGCCATAAACAATAATTAAATTTAAGGCAATATTTTGCAATGCATGCTCAGCTTCTGAAGAATAAGCAGCTGCTTATAAAATTTGACAACCTCTTGCTCTTAAGAGAGAAGCATAAAATCTCTTGAAAAGCAGAAGATCACATAAATGAAACCAGTTCAAAAAATTCTATGGATGAATAATACAGCAAACTTTAATTTGAACAAGCAGGAAAAATATGATACTCGTTTCTGTATAAATATAGAATGTTAATACTGCCTTTAATTTCTTCTTATAAATTTCAGATAAAGAACAAGTCATTCAAATGTTTTAGAAACTGTAATCTCTATATTTTTATCTTATCTAGCACAAAATACAATCTCATACTATACAATATTCAACATAAAATCTAAAACCATCACTAACATAGCTCAATAGGTAATACTAACAAGTGTTTAAATCTATTTTTTATTAAATCTGCTGAAACAGTTTCAAAATAAAGTACCATATCTGAAATCTTAGCACATCTCTTATTTCAACTCAAAGTACTTTAAACTGAGTCACTTTTCTGTAATTAAAGCCTTGGCAACTACTGGGGGTTTGCGATGTCCCTGACAAAGATACGGTCACCTGGCAGAAGGTGTTGCAAGAGATGAAAGAAACAGAAACAGAGACGCAGAAATAGTATTTAAAAGAGCAGAGAAATCAGGGGACCACCAGCGCTCTGGTGCCAAGGTGGCAGTGACTGAAACCCAGCACTTGCTTTTTATTCTCTTTGCCATGCCACAAAATACAATGATCTCATGTAAAAAAATCATGGGATACAATGATCAAAGGTCTCAGGGATCCCCCTAAAATCACAAGGTGTCCTAGCTAATTTTATTCTCCTTTCTTGAAGGGAAAAACACATAATTCTTCAGTAGGCACAACACTTTTGGTCAAGGTAAACTAACTTATTTTATCCCAAGCTCAAGCTACGTACATGGATATGAGTCTTCTGACTTCAGTAGCTGTGACCCCCTTTGATCAAGGAACAAAGAAACTACAGGCTTTCCACTGGGAGGCTGGTCTTACATTAACTGGGGCATTTGGAGAGAAAGGGAGAGAAGGCGCTGGGCCCAGTGTTCTAACAATGGAAGCCTAAGACCCTTCTCCGGGCTGACATATGGCAATCTTCCTCTACAGCCATGAGGAGTTGTCATGTTAGGTCGCTCCGCGGCTTTTCGGGCATGAGACCCCTCAGGTTCTGAGGTGGGAGCATGATGTGCTATCCTCCCAGGTCGCTGATATGTCCCCCAACTAGGCAGTTAGCATCTGCCCTTATTTCAGGCTCCTGCTCAGACAATACCTACACCTCCTCTCCTCCCCCGGCCTCAGACACCGCGTCCCAGAGTCCCAGTGGTCTGAATCCCATCAGGCACTTTTCTTCTACGGAAGTGAATATTATAGTTTGGCAATTGTAGCAACTCCCAGATTCATTTAACTCAGTAATGTCCTAAACCTGGCTAGTCCTAAATAATTTGTTATTTAATCCACTATTCTACAAACTTTATTTCGTTTGCAGAAAATTTTCTTACTATTTAAAACACTAGGTTTTAACTCTTAGGCTGTGTATTACATCTTATGTATTTTATAACAGATGCTGTCTGCTACAAAAGTATTAACATAGCTAATTGGATAGTAGGTTAAATTCATTAGCATTTCTTTACTGTCTTAGGTTACATGTTTTTTTTCCATTTTGGGTTTTATGTTTGTTTGGATTTTATTCTGATTTGTTTACAGTTGGTATTATGTCTTTGAGACTAGTTGATAAAACTAGAATGGACTTGATTTTGATAGTTGCAAATTTACTCATCTGGCATAAGTTAGTTCAATATAATGTAGCAATAGATTGACCAGGAATAATATTGAATAATGGCAGAGATAGTATAATTGGTGAACACAAATATAATAATTGTAACTTTTAAATCAAGTTTTAATTTAAACAACTGTCATCATTAGCAAAAAGAGTATATTCCTCAAATCATTCATTCATTGGCTAAAGACGACGTTAGTGATTTTACTGGTCACTGTATCTTTGAATAATGTCCTGAAAAGAATTTTACTTCACCTCATATATTGCTGTTATAAATTTAATATGTTAATATGTGCAACTTTTAGAATAGTAATTTCCCATTTTTATATGAAATGCTTAAATGTTTAGGGCTATGTTAAAGAAGGGATTATTATAATGTGTTATATGTTTTCCCAATTTACATCACTTTGTGTTATTACAGTATTAATTGAATAATCTAAAAGTTTTTAGCTCATCAGATTTGAATTTAGTCACCAAAACCTAATTAGCTATTTCATATTTGCACTTATATCTCATATTTTGGCAAAATTAGACACTACATTTTTTAGTCTAATTTCTTTTAATTATATTTTCATTAGTGATTTTTTAATCTGAAACTTTCTTCTTAATATAAAAATTTGAAAGATGAGACAAGAAACAAAAAAAAGTTAAGCATTTACAATCTCATTTACCATATACAAAACACACTGTTACAATTATGTATTACTCATAAAAATTTACTCTAACAGGTGAAACGTGAGCATTTAGATGTATTACTTCATGTGAATTTTGCTATTAATAAATGAACAAATATACTTTTTGAAAAATTGGCATTTTCCTACATGCAAATAATCTCTGCATTCTTAATATTAGAATTATAATTGTAAATACTTTCCAATCTTATTAAAAATTCCTTGAAAATATATTAATGTTGCCATAATACTAACATGCTATAGTATATGGTTTAAGATATCTAAGTACATCTTTCCAAATTTTATTATTGTTATTGCTGTAAAAATGTTTGTACCTTTTTCCACAGTTATGATTATTTTATTTTTTGTATAAGTAAATATATTGAGCTACAATGTAACTTTAAAGGCTTTGGTAGACATTATAAAAATAATTTCCAGTTATGCCTATCTTTTGATCCTCAACTACCTACATTTTCATGCTTTGTGATTCAACAGTGAAATGCTTGTGAGTTTCCACATATATCTTATGACATTTTGTTTCTGGATTTTGCCTAGCTAACTTTATTCAATAATTAAAATTTAGTCCAAGAGTTACTGCAGAAAGCTTTATCTAATATCCTAGGCTACATGAGATGTTCTTTCTGGTGCTCCCATAATAGAACTGTGTATATCCTGAAATAGGATGTGCTTATTTGTGCATATTTCTGTGTCTCCATTGAGAACAATTATTGTATTTCTCTTTGTATCCTCTTTGATCAGCACAACGTCTGGCACGTAATAGACGTATAATTTATTTTTAAATTAATTAATCATCCAAGTGATATATTATTCAATCAATAAATTTGATTTATATAACAAATTTTCCATGTAGGCAAACATTATTTTCCATACTTAGTACTGAGAAAAGTTAGCATAAAGTAGATTACTTTTCTGGAGTCATGTAGCTAGAAAACATATTCAAGGTTTTCTGGGGCAAGATACACCCCTATGAATCCTATTATATTAATCTTGTCAGTGAAATTTCTCACAGGACATCTGTGATGAAATGGCCAAAGGATTTGGAAAATGGGTTTGGAACTTAGAATTTATTAGGTTACAAAAAATATCACTCTCCTTGGCTATATGATATTAATAGTGGATTTGTATTACCATTTTCAATGTCTATATATTTAATTCATCATTAAATAATGTATGACATGATAAATATTTCTTAATAATTATTAATATATGACTCTAAGGAAGGAAGATATGAGACATACAACACTATTAACAAATTTTATGCATAATTACACTATCTGAAATATGGCTTTTAAAGAAGCATCTGGTTGACATGTTATAGTAGCAAAATTGTTATTTTTTTAAACTTGATATCAGGAAGAGGAGTATTTTTAGGAAGCCCCGTTTTATCTACCACAGTAACTTCCATTGTTTTAAAATGGTATTCTTCATCAGTAAAATGGTATAGTGGAAAGTGCATGAGCTTTGGAACCAAACAGACCATAGGTTTGAATCCGTTATCTTCCTTCAGGACGTACGATGATAGAAAACTTATTACATTTTATGATCCTCATTGTAATAAGGAAATAGAAATAAATGCCCTGATAAGGTTACTGAAGAATTAAATAAGGTAATAAACATGAGAAACATATTAATATTCAATGTGTATATTCAATAAATGAGAGTTTCACTCTATTTCTGTCTCTGAGAGTAAGATGCTGTTGCACGAACAAATGCTGAGGGAAATAAATATTAATTAGGTCTGTTTTCACTGGCTTTTATACTCTGTATAATGATTTCTCTTTAATCACTAGATTTATAATAGAAAAATCTAGGCCCTTAGTTGTAAACAGTTTTGTTATGAATATTATATAAGGTTCCAATTTTATTTTAATTTGGCACAACTGTGATTGATTGGTTGCGATGTGGTATAGCAGTGAATTAGCGTGGGTTGGTTAGTGGCAGCTGATATCAATAAAACCCAGTGTTCCCTAGTTAGCCTCACAAAGAGCACTGCCGTACCTTCCTTTTGTGACAGTTTGATGTAGCAATTACAAACTGACTGCTGCCGGAAATGTTATTTCTCGTCTGACTAGAAAAAGAAAAGTTCTTGGCAACTAAAGGAAGCTATAGGATGCTAAAATGTGTTCCAATTCTTCTATCTTTTGTCAGGTGTTAAGATTTCATGGGGCCAACAAATAATGTATTTCCTTTCCAAAGCCCAAACCAGCTAAGAGACAGACACGATGATCAACTGGATAGCAAAAGATCAATATTATTACGCATAAAAGCAGGTCTGGAACATGTCGTCAAGGCAAGGGATCACAATGGGCTTCTGAGTCCATTCTCAGAAGACTTTGCTCAGAATTAGACCGACTTCCTCACTGAGGCACTGGCAGACATTAACACTCATTGGCCACTTCTCAGAAAGGCAAACAGCTTCCCTTAAGGCAGAAAGCAGACCGCCACGTTCCCCATCTACAGACTGACGGATTCACAGCTGTGAGAGCCCAAAAGCTCCTGAGAAAGCTTAATTCCTTCTCCCAATTTCACAAACCAAATAAGTAATTTTCGTCCTCTTAGAAAGAGTTTACTAAGTGGAAAAAAGAGAGACCAAAGGTTTTACTGTAGCACAACGGTTCTCAAAGAATAGACCCAAGACCAGCAGCATTAATGACTATCACCTGGGAACTTATTAGAAAGGCAATTTCTTAGATCCTACCTCAGACCTATTGAATCAGAAACTCAGAATATGCCAGCAATCTGTGTTTTAAACCTGTACAGGTGATTCTGATGAATGTTAATGAGTATGATGTAAATGAGTACCAAAAGCAGATTAGATGATCTAGTTTTGTGTTCTTTCCCCTTTGATCCAGAGAGTTTGATTATGTGGATCTTAGGTAGGACCCAGACTTTTATATCTTAAACATGTGTACAGGTGGTTTTGATGTATTTAGTTCTTGGATAAGAAATTCAGTGAAAATGGAATAGGTGAGATTCATTGAGAAGGAGGAGTGATGGCTGAGGACCACCCCAGTCCGAGCAAAAATTACCTGCTTTAATTTTACCATTTTCTTGGCAAAACCAAAGCTCATTCTACATTTTAAGCTCCTATTAAGCTCTTTTAAGCTCTTACTAACATCTTAATATTTAGCAGATCAGTTCCTATAAAGTAATATTAAAGAAATACATACTTACTAAAGAAAGAAGTTTATGTAATATCATAAATATTATTTAAAGTAGGTAGTTAAACATTAGAATTATTAAAATGACCTTATAATTACTGAATTAAATGTCTTTAATTTCAAAACAAAAATCACGAATAATTGTAATATTTCCATAGCTAATTCTAGCATTTTTTTACTTTCTTATTCCCCCATTACTGGTAACTTTTATATTTTCTTTTTTACTGAACTCTCTGCCTCCCCTGCTAATAGCCGCTCACTTTATCCTACCTCTCTTTTTCTGTAAGTAAAACTTGGCCTAAAACATATTAGTACCTTGACAATGTAAATATCAGCTTTACTAAAATTTTCTCTTAATATGAAGTAAATACAATGTGGTAGAAAATACCCTGACTTAGGTTTTCTTTATCTTCACACTGAACTGTATAACAGTTATAGTGTGCCTAACCTCTCCAAATCTACTCCCCTGTAATATAGGAATTTAAATACTCATTCTAGAAACTTACTCTGATAAATATTAATATTAAATATGTATGTCAATCATTTTTGTGCAGTGAAACAATCTTTGCCTACAACAGATTCTTATTTGTCATTATGAAATTTGATTTTAATGTCTTTGACTCTCCAAATAGATAGTTGTTTATTTAATACTTGAGTAATTATCACTGAGGTTTGAACATTGTATTTTTCTAAGGAATGCAGGTTGGAGAACCACACTAATTTATCAGAATTAAATTCACAAGGTCTATTTGCCTTATTGTCAAATATTTATAAAAGAAAAGAATGTATTATCTGAACTGAATTATTCATCTCCTGATATGTCTTTCTGAATAGGTTAAATATTCATTTTTAACCTTATGAAAGAAATCTTTACTTCTCATAGTTTAATATTTAATTACAATAAAAGATGCAAGATGTCACATTCATATAATTTGCAGCAAGATTCCAGTATTTAAAACAAAAATTATAATTCTCTAGTCTATCGATCATGGGAATAAATTATAAAAGTACTTGTTTAACATTACTGTAATTACATTCCTAAAGTTACCTTTATATATTTTTTGCTGCATTCATAACTGTTTCAGTGAATAATATTACTTAAAAAATATATTTTCTGATAAAGAGACTTTGAGTTGCAGTATTAACTGGTCAAATAGCATTCTGAACTTGTCAGTGAGTAATTATGTACTACTCTAGATCAACTGAAATTATATTTCCAAGTATCCATTCACCAATCCTAAACTAATAGCCCATTATTACAATTCTATTTACTAGTGAAGAGGATTTTGTTCCTACTATTTTGAATAGACCTCCTGTAGTCACAGATTCTACATAGGCATTAATCATATCCTCTCTCAAGTAGCCTAATGATGCTGAGGAAGTAGTATCATTACAGTGCTAAAATGTATTTTGCCTGATGGGATGAAAATTATCTTTTAATAATCATTAAGAGATAGGTAATGAGAATAAGAAAATGATATACTGAAAGTATTATTTTAATTTTCATTTAGGAAAAAAATGCTCTTAGCAAAATGTGAGCTACCTTTTCATCTTTTTTCCTTTATTTCTCATCAAGATATATGGCCCATGTTATCAGGTTCATGATTCAGTCTGGAAATGAGAAATATGCTTTCACGATATTTTGGAGTATTGTACTTTTCTTACACTAAGCCTCATTAGTGAAACAGTTTAGCTTCACTAATGAGGATCCCATCTAATATCAAAAGAATATTTTGACTTGTTTGATGTATGTGAAAGTGATTTTATTGGGAAGTGCCTGGGAAGGCACTCATTGCCAGTTTCAAATTTTACCTCACAATTACTTGAGGCTTATCTTTAAAAAATTCACCAAAAAAAAAATTTAAATAGAGAGACTTCAGAAGCCTATTATAAAAAAGAGGATGACTATTATAGATTAATATTTCTGGAATTTAGGAATTGGAAATATTGCTTGAAAGGAATAGGAAATTTCTGTTTTAAAATCCAATTAATTATGGAAGAATAATGAGTCATTTTGATATCTTCCCTTTCCTTATCTTCTACATCAAATACACAATCACTTACTAATTCTTGTTAATCTTACTTCTTTCACATCTCTCAAGCCATCCAGAGAGTCCTCTTGATCAAAACAAGAACAATCCAGTTTATCATCTCTGATCTTTATTCCTGTGTCATTTTCCTGATGACATTTCTATTTTTATACATGCTCTCTCTTCCATATATTCTTTAATTCCCCAAAGTTGTCTTTTGAAACACAAAACTCATCTTGTCACTGGATTAGGAAGTTTTTTCTCCTAGAGTGCCCTTACTTATCATTATAATAACATTTATCATACAGCAGTCAGGGATTTATTGTCTAGCACACTGCTGTAATTTTCTCAAGGGCAAAGACAGAATTGTATGTTTCCATGCATCCCCAGAAAGTGTTGCTATCAATTGTTGGATGAATTAGTTTGTAATAAATTCATTGGAACATGTAATTCTACCAAGTTCAGGAACCAGATAGGCTCTTTCTCTCTTTTTTTTTTCGTGTTAATCTTATTCATTTAAAAAATGTATGCAAAATATAATGCATATTTTACTTTGTGAAGCAGATCTGATGCTACTATGGAATTAAGAATAGGAGAGAAAGGAGTGACATCAAAGTGTTTTACTATGTGTGCTAAGTGGAACACTGTGTCAAATGCCCTATCTAAAGAAGCAAACATAATGTAATTACAAAGTGTTTATTGTATGTCAAGCACTTGTCTAAATACTTTATGAACTTACGTATGAGAACTCTATGGTATAGATAATGATAATATCATCTCCATTTTATAGAAGAAAACCAAGGTACAGGAAGTTTGAGCAATTTGCCCAAAGTTACATAGATATAAAGGGGCAGAATTGAAAATATGAAACCACGAACTGTAGGTCTAGCATCTATATGCTTAACCATTCTCTAATGTCTCAATGTCCAAGGTGGCAGATAAAAATTCGAGGAATAATGAATATGTGTCCTTTCTTTAGTCTCTCACTAAAGATGCTCTTTGGAGTTGTGTAGTTAAATATTAGTTAACTAGCTAGCCTACTAGTCCTTCTAGTTCAGCCATAGATTGATTGTGCAATAGTTTCTGTTAAATTTAGCCTATTTAAGTAGTTAAACAAATAATAGTAATTTTTAATTAATTACTACAAACTTTGGGTTATTCTCTTTCTTATGTTTACTTACTTTTCAAAAGTACTTGTATCAGACTTTTAAAGGTACTTCAAATACATTGTAGCCAGAGATAGCTTTTAAAAACCAAACCAAACAAAGCAAAATAAAACAAAAACAAACAGATAAACATAAACCTTTATTACATCAATACCTTGCTATAATCCGTAACTGGTCTAGTTTGGGTGTTAAGTGCCAGAAAGGAAGATATGATATATATTTTTAAAAGTTTCTCATATCTTTTGGAATTTGTATTTAATAATGGTAATATAATGTGGTTTATTTCACTTTCAATAAAATGTTTCTTAGAAATTCTTAAGATTGAGTACTACAAATAAGAATCTAGATTTAATGTCAACGATAATCTGTGTAATTTAAGCATTAGCTTCTTTAAAACTCCATTTCCAATTACTAAGTGATAGATATGATTTATTTGCATAAAGATGGCTTAAAATGAACAATCTTGGGATTGTAACAAATGTGATTATTGGATCAATCTGTCATAGACAGAGATAAGCCAATAATAAGAATCAGGAGAGGCACTAATTCTTTTTGTCATGCTATTTAACCATCCAAGGCATCTTTTATTTATCTATTTAAAAAACAGCCTATTTCATTGTTTCACTTATACTGTACTTCTAAGTTATAATAATATATTCTTAAAATATATCCTTGATCATTATAAAAACAATACAGGCTACTGGACAGTTCCAAGTTTCATTCTTAGAAGTGCCCTTCCATAGCTATTTGGTCTTAGCCATATCATTTGTCCTGCTGTATCTGTATGGTTGTTATTAAAATTGACCAATACAAGGCACAGAGAGAAACACTAAATGTTTGTTTATTTGTATTATTATTGCAATAAGTCTTTCTGGGCTGCTATATTTTATATTTATTAAAAAAGAGAACATGTTCTCAAACTGTGTAACCAGAAGTAAAAATAATAAAGAAGTCAATGTTTCTGTTTTCCTAACATTTCTTTTCCTCTACAATTCTTCCTTGGAGAAAGATAATCTCTTGATCTTCATGGTAGGTATTTCTGCATTTCAAACCATTGCTCCATCCACTAATGAAGAGCTGGCCTTTACCTGTGTCCTAAGTGATCAGTCTTCTTATTATCAGGTGACCGAACAATGTAGCCTGTTTAGACACATAGATTGTTTCCATATCTTGGACTATTGTGAATAATGTAGTTACCAGGGGTGAGGAGGTGAAGGAAATGGAGAGAAGCTGCTGGTCAAAGGATACAAAGTATTAGTTATATAGGGTGAATAGGTTCTAGATATGTACTGTAAAGCATGATTACCAAAGTTAATAATACTGTATTGTATACCAGAAATTTATTGTCAGTAGATTTCAAATGCTCTTGCCATACATTCACACAAAATTAGCTATGTTGGAAGATGAATATGTTAATTATCTTGACTGTAGTAATCATTTCACTATGTATAAATATACCAAAACATCATGTTGTGTACCCTAAATATATACAATTTTTATTATGCATAAATAAATACATAAATATAAATACTATTTAGTTTCTATAGGACATACAATGAGAAAAATCCAACACTAGATTGAAGGACCTAGATGAGATTTTTTTTCCGACAAATATAAGAAACAATGATATTCTTACTGAAAGTCTTGTGCTTCTTCTCTGGGATATTGTTGTTATATTTGGAGGGTGATGAGCCCAAGTGGATAGTATTATACAATGCAATTGGGGATTAACCCATTAAACCCTGAAAATTATACTACTTTGAACAAGGCTGGAAGCACCCCAGGATGTACTCCCTTGAACCCAGATGTATTATGAAGTTTACTAAATGCTTCCACAGGTTTTGTGAACCCCAGTGCCCTGTGTCTGCACAGAGGCTCCATGGCTAATGATGGACAGAGGAAGCACAAGTGACATTAGCAAGCTACACCAATGCATTCCCTTTACAAATAAGGCACTGGAGACAAAGGTAATTAACTAATCAGCTTTGGTCATTTTGTCAGAAAGAACTATGACACAATTGTTTTAAATAGAATTTTAGGAAGAAAATCTAAGCTGGATTTCTTTTTAAAAGACACATCGTAATAGATTTTTTAGAGTTCTAGCAAGATGGCGGATGAGAAAAACCACCAGCCAGAGTATCTCTGCAAGAAAAACAGATTTTAGAAGAAAGTGAAAAAAAACAGGCAGACAAACATAGATCAGATGAGGGTAAGAAGGGAGAGTGCCTGAAACTACAGGAGACTCCAGAGGAAGAAGCTGTGGAGGAGAACTGGAAGGAGAAAGGCCCCCAAGAGGCTTGGAGACCAGCAACAAGGGTAGGAGGAGCAGCTACATTTCCCCTCCCTTGCATTTTGGACTGCAGGTGGGCTCCTGAGCAGACAGACCTGCCCACACCACCCCAGAGATGGCCACTGTCAGTGAGCCGTGAGCCTCTTGCAGATAGGGCACCTGGCTCCCATCTCCCTAGGGGCACCTCCTGGTCTGCAGACCCGAGCCAATCGGCAAGTGCCATGTTGCTTCATTCTCCCCTCCCCCTTTGCCTACAGGCCACTGCCAAGAAAAACAATTTAGCCACCACCCAGAGCCATCTGCAGGGAGTGGGACCTTTCCTTTTGGGGACCTACAGCAGACTGAGGGGTGCTCAGACTGTAAGCTCCCTAGCCACAAGCTCTCCCAGGTGCTGCTTGCCTGGTGACTCCAGGAAAGCAGGGCAAATCCTGAGGCAGAGAGACATCAATCCAGCCTGGGCACCACGTGGGTGACTTGAGACCATCACTCCTCTCCCTGAAAGGGTCCGGGATTGATCTCTAGGGCACAGGGGACAGGCTTGCAGACCAGATCCTGTACACCCAGGTCTTGATCGCATTGCCCTGGGGCAATGATAAGAATGCCTAATAAAACAGGCATAGATGGGGCTTACCTAAAAATGATACAAGCTATATATATGTCAAACTCACGGCCAACATCATACTGAATGGGGAAAAATTGAAAGTATTCCCACTCAGAACCGGAATCAGAAAAAGTTGCCAACTGTCCCCATTGCTATTCAACATAGTGCTGGAAGTCCTTGCGAGAGCAATCAGGCAAGAGAGCAGAATCAAGGGAGTCCAAATAGGGAAAGAAGAGATCAAACTCTCACTCTTTGCTGATGATATGATGTTATATCTAGAAAACCCCAAGGATTCAACCAAGAGACTCCTAGAATTGATCAATGAATTCAGTAAAGTCTCGAGATACAAAATCAATACACACAAATCAGAGGCATTCATATATGCCAATAACAGTCAAACAGAGAACCAAATTAAGGACTCAACACCCTTCAAAATAGCAACAAAGAAAATAAAATACCTAGGAATATATGTAACTAAGGAGGTAAAGGACCTCTATAGGGAGAACTATGAAACACGGAGGAAGGAAATCGCAGAACATGTAAATAGGTGGAAAAGTATACCATGCTTGTGGATCGGAAGAATCAACATTGTTGAAATGTCTATACTGCCCAAAGTTATCTACAGATTCAATGCAATCCCTATTAAATTAGCAACATCATTTTTCACAGATATAGAAAGAATAATTTTACGCTTTGTATGGAACCAGAGAAGACCCCATTTAGCTAAAGCAATTTTAAGCAACAAAAACAAAATGGAAGGATTAATTTGCCAGACTTCAAACTATACTACAAAGCTGTGATTATTAAAACTGCTTGGTATTTGCACAAGTGCAGGGACACAGACCAGTCGAAAAGAGCAGAAAATCCAGATATAAAACCATCATATATCCATCTAATCTTTGACAAAGCAGACAAAAACATACTCTGGGGAAAAGATTCCTTATTTAACAAATGGTGCTGGGAAAACTGGATAGCCACATGTAGAAGACTAAAATAGGACCCACAGCTTTCACCTCTCACAAAAATCAACTGACGGTGGGTAACTGACTTAAACCTTAGGTGTGAAACTATTAGAATTCTAGGAGAAAATGTGGGAAAGACTCTTACAGACATTGGCCTAGGCAAAGAATTTATGAAGAAGACCCCAAAGGCAATCACAGCAACAACAAAAATAAATAAATGGGACCTGGTCAAATTAAAAAGCTTCTGCACAGCCAAAGAAACAGTCACAAGAGCAAAGAGACAACCTAAAGAATGGGAAAAAATTTTCACATGCTACACATCTGATAAATGACTAGTAACTAGAATCTATTTAGAACTCAGGAAAATCACCAAGAAGAAATCAAACAATCATATCAAAAAGTGGGCAAGGGACATGAATAGAAATTTCTCAAAAAAAGACAGAAGAATGGCCAACAAACATGAAAAAATGCCAACATCTCTAATCATCAGGGAAATGCAAATCAAAACCACAATGAGATATCACTTAACTCCAGTGAGAATGGCATTTATCAAAAAGTCCCAAAACAACACATGTTGGCGTGGATGCGGAGAGACAGGAACACTCATACACTGCTGGTGGGACTGCAAACTAGTACAACCTCTGTGGAAAGCAAGATGGAGATACCTTAAACAGAGACAAGTAGAAATACTATTTGATCCAGCAATCCCATTATTGGGAATCTACCCAAAGGAACAAAAGACATTCTATAACAAAGACATCTACACTTGAATGTTTATAGCAGCACAATTCACAATTGCAAAGATGTGGAAACAACCCAAGTACTCATCAATACATGAGTGGATTAATAAAATGTGGTATATGTATACCATGGAGTACTACTCAGCTATAAGAAATAATGGTGATATAGCACCTCTTGTATTTTTCTTGATAGAGCTGGAACCCATTCTACTATGTGAAGTATCCCAAGAATGGAAAAATAAGCCTCACATGTATTCACCATCAAACTGGTTTCACTGATCATCACCTAAGAGCACATTTAGAAATAACATCAATAGGGTGTCAGGCAGATGTGAGAGGGGAAGGCATGGGTGTAGACATACACAATGAGTGTGATGGGCACCATCTAGGGGATGGACATGCTTGAAGCTCTGATTCAGGAGGGGAGGGCAATATACGTAACCTAAACTTTTGCACCCCCATAATATGCTGAAATTTAAATAAATAAATAATAAATAAATAAATACATTGTACTATTGAAATTTAGTTTTGTACATGAACCATTATGACATAAAATTTTTGGATTTCTGGATTCTTTTCTTTGTTGTCTACCTATTTTTCACACAGAAAGGTTAAAATTTCCTGGCATACCTCTAATACACAGTGGATTAAAAAAATAGTAATTCACCTCTTCAGATTTGGGTCAACATGACATACTGGCTACACACAAAAAACATGGTGACAATAGGCAAAATATTTTAAATTTTGTCATTATAAGTAGGTCTAGTTACAATTAGTACTAGAGGCAGACATCACAATTCATATGAGAATTAAGTGACTGACTATAATTTCATGACCATTATAGGACAAAACATGTATTTTCAATCCAGTTATCACATTGAGTATTCCTGTAAGTTCTCAGTTGCTTAATTATCAATGAATATTGCATGCAAATTCAGGCCATAAGTAATAGCAACAATCACAGATCCATAGGACCTAAAAAACAAATTTTACAATGGTAACATTAATCATCAAAGACTGTGACCAAGTATGTTATTTGGTTCCTCTGTAGAACAGGAAGCTAAACTAGCAGATGGCTCAGAAGAATATTTGTAAACTTTCCTATAAAGTTGTCCCTTGGTATTCATGGGAGATTGGTTCCAGGACCCCTCTGTGGGTAACAAAATCGATGGATGTTTAAGTCCTCTATGCAAAATGCTGTAGTATTTGCATATAACCCACATACGTCCACCTGTGTACTTTAAATCATCTCTAGATTATTTACACTATCTAATACAATATAAATGTTATGTAAAGAGTTGTTATACTATATTGTTTGGAGAATGATGACAAGAAGAAAGTCTGTACATGTTCAGTATAGAAACAATCATACTTTTTTTTCTGAATATATTCTATCCACAATTGGTGCAATCCATGGTTGTTTGATACCAAAAATGTGTAACTTACTATTATTGAGGGTCTGTTGTATATCAAACAACTTCTTGAAAAAGCATTCTCATTCTCTTCTAAAACAGAGTAAGATATTTTTTAAAAATAAAATCATTAACCTTAGAAAATATTTTAGACAGGTAATAGACTATCTATTTAGCTATATGATTTTTGAAGCTTTATCACAAATGAGATTTGGATTACCAGAGAAATCAAAAGTGAAATTTAGAATATGGTTTACATTAAATGCTCTCTAAATGAATATTTACATAATGAATAAATCAATGTTTGCCAGTATAATGAGTAATGTTTTATCTAATACATCATCAAAATCAAAAGTTTTATTTTGAAGATATAATAAAAAATATATTTGCTATCTTAAAAAAAGATCAGTGATGAAGACCAGATAGGAAATACAGTAGTTAAGCTTTAGGTTCATCATTCATATTAAAATAACAGAAAATATAATTGCTTTTTATTCTTATCAATTATGTTAGTTTTCTAGAACTGCTGTAACAAAATACCACAAATGGGATAGCTTAAAATAAGCAAAATTTTATTCTCTCACAGTTCTGGAGGCTTGATATCTAAAATCAAGATGTCAAAGGCCATGCTTCTGAAGATTCTAGGAGAAACCTGTTCCAGGCTTCCGATGGTTGCTGGTGATCCTTAGCACCCCTTGGCTTGTAGCTACAACATTCTCATCTCTGCCTCTACTCTCTCATGGCCTATTTCCCTCTGTTGGTATCTGTCTTTCTGTGTTCAAATTTCCCTCTTATTATTATATACCAGCTGTTGGATTTATGGTCTATTCTAATGCAGTATGACTTCATCTTAACTAATTACATCTGTAAAGAATCTATTTCCAAATAAGGTTACATTCACAGATCCTGGGTGAACATAAATTTGGGGAACAATATTCAAAGCATTGCAGTCTTTCTTATAAATATACAATTGTTTTAAATTAGACTGTATTATCAAAGTTCTTTTTTGGGAATGTCTTGGTGGTAGTGGTGTTTCTTTAGATATAAAGTAGATATGTTTTTAAGTTGTGGAAGTATTTTTTTCTGTTTTTTACATTTAAATACTTTTTTCTCTGAATCCAAGTAGTTTTTTAATCACAAATTGATTAAGAATATGTTATTTGTTAATTTTGAAGTTACTAGTTATAAAAGAATTCTGTATAGTTTTCCTAGTGTCTTCATTGGAGACACTTAGACAATATCTAGTTTCCACCTTTTTTGTGAGTGAACTATTTTTTTCAGACTGCAGCTTCATTTTCTTCCAAAGGTTTGTAGTACTGCAGCAGTTTCAAATGATTTAAGCATTTTTTATTTTGTATTGATCCATCTCTAAAATAATGGTAGTTTTCAGAGTGCTAGGCACCATGCCTCTCACTTTAGCACTATATTTTCTTTGGGTGAACAATTGGAAATAATTTTCTTTTTTTCCAAACATTTGAAGCTATCAGCCCTTATTATTACTATTGCTTTTTTTTATCATTCTATTTCTAGAGAGGGGGCTGAAACACAGTATTCCAGCCTCAAACTATTTTTACTGATTTTAGTAAAATGATAGAACTAATACTTAGAAAATCTCATATTCTTGTCTATGATATTTTAATGAAATGTTCAGTAGAAATACATTTAATTCTTTGGAAAAACATCAAGGTGTACTTAAAAGTATAAATGATCTCAAATTAAAATTTTTATTCCATTAGTATCTTATAAAAATAAAAGACATTTGTTTCATTTTAGGTATTTTTTATATGCAGAGAATTTATTTTAATAAAAAAAGCTTTATAATAGGTTAAACATAAAACCAAATAGGACAGGAACTTTCATATATGTGTGTGTGTTTAGGTATATATATATAGAGAGAGAGAGAGAGAGAGAGTTTAATATATATGTATAAAGTGGATAAATACATGAATATATGCATAAATATACACATATATAAATGTATGTGATATATAATCCAAATATATGTAGGTTATATATCAATAGTACAATCTTTGCAAGAAAAAAATAAAATAAAATAATCATTTGATATTTGATGCTCTAAGTCATCCTAGTAGTGGAAAGGGGTACTGAAATATCTAAGTAGAGGCCTCTGATTTGTCTCACTTTTAAGGTAATATCCCTAGGCCTCCTGGTTCCTTGAATGCCCTACTGGTATCTAATAATAGAATTTGCAATTAATGAGGACAGATCAGTCTCCTGAGCTCTGGCAATGCTTGGCTGGCTTTATGGTTTGAGGTTTGGCTATGGCCCCTATTAGGTCCCTGACCAGGATGAGTATAGGTCCACCTTCCCTCCATCTGTAGTGACCTACTCAGGGACATTCACCAAGCAAGACCTGTAACTCAATAATGTGATACTTTTTAAGTTATGCATGAACTTCTGTATGTATTTCAGACCACAAAGTTCTTTTGGTAGCTACAGTTAAGAACTCCCTCTGCCAAACAATTATGTGTCAGATGGTATACTTTGACCAAGTCAAACTCATGAGACCTCTCCTTACAGTTTAAATGAGAAACATTTATTTTAGATCACTTTTATAGTTGTCTGTTTCTAAAACCATACCCCAGGCTTAGTCATGAGAGGAAAATTGGAAGAAGTGGGTGGTCCATAGGCCTTTATTAGAAACACTTGGGATAAGACATGTTTCAGAATTCAGAATCTTGGGGTTTTCAAGAGGTAATTGTGTAAATATATTATACACTTAATTATACCATCGATAGGATCTGAGGCAATACTTCCATTGAAACACATTTATATTTCTGTGTATATACATACACACACAGTAAGTGTGAAAAACAAAGATAAGATACAGCTTCCCATCAGTTCAAGTCAATTTGTGCACATCAGTCCTATATCAGAAAAGAAAATGGAAACTTGGACCACCAGATGAAGCCGTGATATGCTAAGAATATCAAGGATACCCCTTAAAATCAAAAACAGGTTTAGAAGTTCTCTCTCCCTTTTTTCAAACCCTGTCTTTCAAAGACAGTGAGTCCTCCATAACTGCCAACTCTGCACTGCAGAATCAACAACCACACGCTGAAGATATTAGGGGGGAAAAATAAATCAATAAAAAGTAACAACACAATAATAAAGATGATATAAATAAAAACCAATATAATATAACAACTATTTACACAGCATTTAGGTTGTATCAGGTATTCTAAGTAATCTAGAGATCATTTGAAGTATGTATATGCTTAGGTTATATGCAAATACTTCATTTCATATAAGGGACTTGAGCATCTGTGGATTTTTGAATCTAAAGGGGTCTTAGAACCAATCCTCTGTGGATATGGATGGATGATTGTATTTCCTCACTCCAAAAGACCAAAACTTGTTCTGTCCTGCCTTAGGACAATAAGTATCTTGGCTCAAACTTAGATGAGGAAGACTTCAAACAAACATTATTTAAAAGGGTAATTAAACATGAGTAGTTTAATATTTGCAAATTATCATCTGGACTACACTAAATCAAATTAAGCCCTAATTCATATCCTCATTCTCTTGCTGCAGAAACCATACCTTGCTTTTATTTCAGGATATTATGAGGGTACAAATATTTTGGTTACTTTTTATGTCTTTGCCTCACCCAAGAGAGGATTAGAGGCATGCCCTTCCCCTCTACAATGCTCACCGCATCCATTAGTTGTGAGTTTACCCCCTCCACCCACCGATCCCTGGAGAATATTACTACCATGTAAGTAACATGGTGTTGATCAGTCAGTGTCAGTTGGATGGCGAGTACATGTGGAGGCTATTCCACATGTACTTGTGATACCTCACTGTGGATAAGGGGCTCAAGCTCTATCCAGGAAAATATAAGAGGTGCAGGATCACTATAATTTCTTATAATTGAGTAATATTCCATTATATACATATGCCAAATTTTAATAATCCACTCATGAATTGATGGGCCCTTGAGTTGTTTCCACATCCTTGCAATAGTGAATTGTGCTGCCATAAACATTCGGGTGCAGATGTCTTTATTATAAAATGACTTTTGTGTAGGTGCCTAATAGTGCTATTGCTGGATTGAATGGTATTTCTATTTTTAGCTCTTTTAGGTATCTTCAAATTCTTTTCCACAGTGGTTGCACCAATTTGCAATCCCACCAGCAGTGTAAGAGTGTTCCTGTCTCTCCACAACCTTGCCAGCATTTGTTGCTTTTGGATTTTCTGATAGAGGCCAATGTCACTAGGGTTAAGTAATATCTCATTGTGGTTTTGATTTGCATTTCCCTGATGATTAGACATGTTAAACTTTTTTTTATATGTTTGTTGGCCATTATTCTGTCTTCTTTTGAAAAGTTTCTGTTCATGTCCTTTGCCCATTTATTGATTGGGTTGTTTGATTTTTTCTTGTTGATTTTTTTACATTCTAGATAGATTCTTGTTATGAGCCCTTTATTGGATGTGTAGAGAGCAAATATTTTTCTCCCACTTTGTAGCCTGTCTATTCACTCTAATGATAGTTTCCTTGGCTGTGCAAAAGCTTTTTAATTTGGTCAGGTCTCATTTATTTATTTTTGTTGCTGTGGTGATTGTTTTGGGGGTCTTCTTCAAAAGTTCTTTGCCTAAGCCGATGTCTGAAAGTGTCTTCCTAACATCTTCTTCTAGAATTCTTAAGGTTGCATGCCTGAGGTTTAAGTCTCTTATCCATCCTGAATTGATTTTTGTGAGAGGTGAGTATAGCCAAAACAATCTTAAGTAAAAAGAACAAATTGGAAGGTATAGGTTTACCAGACTTTAAGCTGTACTACAAGGCTAAAGTAACTAAAACAGCATGGTACTGGCACTAGAACAGAGAGATAGACCTTTGGAACAGGACTGAGAATCCAGAGATGAAATCATCTGCATGTGGTAATCCAATCTTTGACAAAGCAGACAAAATATACACTGGGGAAAAGAATCTCTTTTCAGAAACCATGCTCTTAATCACTACATTGTCTTTCATCCACACTTACAAACTTCCTGAATGCTTACTGTGTGTAAGATATCTTTTAAAAATTTTACAAGGAGTAAATAATTTAAGCTCACAATAACTTAGGAAGTTTTTATTATCCTCATTTTACAGATGATGAAAATGTGGCACAGAAAGGGTCATTAACATACTCAAGGTCACATGTGCAGTTAGGTGAAAGAATCAGGATTTGAATTCATGCAGCTGGCAATTTCTTTCTTCTGCCTCTTATCAGGGGTTTAATATTCTAAATACAATCCACTTAGAGAGGATTCTACCCATAAATTATTCAGGTAGCATTTAAAATTCTATATTTACTGTATGCTCAATTAAAAGGACTAATTTGTCATTGTTGTTTGTGTCATTTTGTTTTGCTTACATTTAAAACAAAATCTATTCTTCAGTGATATCACATGGAGACACATCACTCCACCTTTGTCACCATGCCTTATGATAAGTCTCTTAGAGCAGTAAGCCTTGAATGAAAAGAATGCTAACAAGAAACTAAAGAATAAATATGAACCACTAGGGCCTAAGTGTCAATGTAAATAAAATAATATGGTCAGATATCTTCACATCAGATGATCATTAGTGGTGATTGAGTAAATCTCTAAAATGTTTCTTTACCTAAACATTATTAGAGACTGGACAAACACAACTCTACAACTATGTATTTTAAAGAGAAACTATATGGGGAAAACTATAGCTAGTTTCAAGTGTCCATTTTTTATTTACTAACTGTGCATTTACACAAAATTTACACAAATATTCTTTAAATCTGTAAAATTGGCATAAGCATATCAAATGAAAATTAAATAATATAGTAAATAGAAATTACTTTTCAAAATAAAACTGATATATATATTTTACCCCTTTGCAACTACCAATTTTTAAATTAATTTAGGGAAAAATTATCACTGGATGCTAAAGCCGTCACACTGGGAAACAAGATATTCAAGTATCAAAATATCATTCCACAGATTACATATTAATTACAGAGGGTGGGGGAGAAACCTTTCCACTGGAGAAATCTAGTGCATACTACCCCAGAAACCATATCAAAGACTCAGCACAACCAATAACGAAACAAATTGATGTTGCACTGAGGACATGATATCACCTTTTTAGTATTCTTGGGGAATAAAATGATTCTAATTATGAGGGAAGATTCAGACACTTTCAAATTAATGATATTTCTATAAAACAACTATCCAGTACTCTTAATAAAAGATGTTTTTTAAAAAGCTACAGAACAACAAAAGGAGGCTAAAGAAACTTATAACTCCCCCAGCACTGGCGACCGGCAGGCGCACGGTCGCCATCTCAGTTCCCACAGTTTAGCCACCGCGGATCCATAGGGGGCTGCGCGGGTCCCCACGCAGCTCACTTCTATAGCCCGAGACCCAACGCCAAGGGCCGTGGCTCTGTGTGAACTCTGTGGATGGGAGACATCAGCGGGAAGCAGCTTAGACTCTGGTGGGTTTCCTTGGAGACCTAAATCTTAAAGGTACAGGCGTGGACCTGCACCGAGCCGAGGGGCCGCGAGCATGAAATATTAAAGCAGGATTTTTTGCTCTATTTTTCCTTTTCGGCGGCTCCCTGGCTGGGGAGCTGTTGTGGGCTCTGGCGCCTGCAGAGCTCTGAACATTCTCCCCCAGAGCCGGCGACCGGCGGGCGCACAGTCGCCATCTCGGTTCCCACAGCTTAGCCACCACGAATCCATAGGGGGCCGCGCGGGTCCCCACGCAGCTCACTTCTATAGCCCAAGACCCAACACCAAGAGCCGTGGCTCTGTGTGCACTCTGTGGATGGGAGATATCAGCAGGAAAGAGCTAAGACTCTTGATCGCGGAATAACAGGTTTTTTTTTTTTTTAATCTCTGTCTTTCGTCCTTTTTCTTTTTCTTTTCTTTCTTAATTTCTCTTTTTCTTTTTCTTGATATTCATACTGTTTTTCTTAAAATATTATTATTATTTTTTACTATTATTATAGTGGTTTTTTGTTTGCTTGTTTGTTTGTTTTGTGTTTTTTTTTTCTTTTTTTCTCTCTTTCTTTCTTTTCTTTCTTTTTCTTCTCTCCTTTTCGGTTGCCCTCTAACCCAGGAGCTACTGTATACTCTTGAGTGCTCCAGACCCCCAGCTCTGATTCCTATTGGACCCTGAAATTTTCCCCCCCGTGCCAGTGATCTGTGGGAGAGAACAACAGCAATTGTGCGGTCCAAGGTCTAACTGCTGCAGAGCCATAGGGTGCCAGGTGGCTCCCCAGGGGGCTCCATCCCCTGATCCATGGACTCTCTCCAGGTCCCCTTCCCAGGTGTGAACACTGAGTGCTTCCCCAGACACAAGAGTGTGGAGCCTGGACCTTGGGAACATTGGGACAGGGTAGACCTTTGCCCATGGGAGCTGCAGCAGCTGGGGCACTGAGCGAGAGAGGGCACCACCTCCTCCCCCTAGCCAGTGTCTTTCCTGTGGGAAGAGGCAGAAACCACCCATCTAGAGGAAGAAACAAAGGACAGGAAAAAAAAAAAGAGAGAGAGAGAGAGACTTCCTGCTTGCAAACAGTGTGAATCCTGCCTGCTAACTGAAAGTCCACAACACAATGATTTAACTGGCCAAACTGGTCTTAGGTCAAGCCAACCCTCTGGGGGTGGACCCATAAGAAGCAGTCCCCCAACTGAGATAGAAAACAACTCTAAACAACACACAACAGTCTCCTCCTCTAGATAAAGGAAGCAAAATACCTAGATTGTTTCACAGCCTAAGAACAGAGTACAAGACGTGCTGTTAACTAGACTAAAGCTGTGAGAAGAGATCTAATGATAGAGCCAGATGGGAAGGGCACAGCGGAAAAATATGGGGAGCACAAAAACCAAACGGAAACCTCGCCCCCAAAGAGAAATACCAGCTCTCCTCCAATTGGCACAAACCAGATTCAGAATACCAACATGTTACAAGAAGAATTTCAGTTTTGGGTTATAAATAAGCTGAATGATATACAAGAAAAAATAGATAACCAACACAAAGAAACCACAAAAAAAATCCAGGATTTGGAAGAAAAATTCACTAAAGAAATAGAAATATTGAAGAAAAACCAAATTGAACTCCTAGAAATGAGGGATTTATTCAGGGAGCTACAAAACACAGTGGAAAGCCTCAAGAACAGGGTAGAACAAATAGAAGACAGAATCTCAGAGATCGAAGATAACTCTTTCCAATTAAATAAGTCAGTCACAGAGATAGAGCAAAGAAATAAGAAAAAAGATCAGAGTCTTCAAGAAATGTGGGATTATGTGAAGAAGCCTAACGTGAGAGTTATCAGCATCTCTGAGGGTGAAGAAGATAATAAGCAAGGGCTAGATAAGCTATTTGAAGACATAATAGAGGAAAATTTCCCAGGCCTTGCTAAAACTCTAGATATACAGGTTCAAGAAGCCCAAAGAACCCCTGGGAGATTGACAGCAAACAGGAAAACACCATGCCATGTAGTCATCAGACTGACCAAAATATCCACTAAAGAGACTCTTCTTCGAGCTGTAAGGAGAAAGAAACAAGTAACATACAAAGGGAAGCCCATTAGAATTACGCCAGATTTCTCAAATGAAACTTTACAAGCAAGAAGAAGTTGGGGCCCCATTCTCACTCTTCTGAAACAGAATAATGCCCAGCCTAGAATCTTGTACCCAGCTAAGCTAAGCTTTCTATATGAAGGAGAAATTAAGACATTCTCAGATAAACAAGGACTGAGGGAATTCACCAAGACAAGACCAGCCCTCCAAGAAGTACTCAAAAGACAGTTACACACGGATCATCACAACAAAGACCCACGAATGTAAAACCACCCAAGAGCTAAAGATCAAATTCTAGCCACCACAATGGCTCCAGAGAGAAAACATAGCAATGAAGTTCTACCCAATAAGATAAACAGAAATCTGTCTCACTTATCAGTTCTCTCACTAAATGTCAATGGCCTGAATTCCCCACTCAAGAGACACAGACTGGCCCAATGGATAAAAAAACACAAACCAAGTATCTACTGCCCTCAGGAAACTCACTTAACTGGCAAAGATGCATTTAGACTGAAAATAAAAGGATGGAAATTGATATTTCAAGCAAACAGTAGCCAAAACAAAGCTGGTGTGGCAGTTTTAATTTCCAATAACTTAGTCTTTAAACCAACAAAAGTAATAAAAGACAAAGACGGTTAGTACATACTGGTGAAAGGCACAATTCAACAAGAAGACATAACCATACTTAATATATATGCACCCAATCTAGGTGCACCCAGATTCATAAAGCAAACCCTACTTGATCTAAACCAAATGATAGACAACAACACTTTAATAGTTGGAGACTTTAACACCCCACTGACGGCACAGGACAGATCCTCTAAGCAGAAAATAAGCAAAGAAATAGTAGAATTAAACAAAATGCTAGAACAAATGGGCCTGACTGACATCTACAGGACATTCTACCCAAAATCCACTGAATATACATTCTTCTCATCAGCTCATGGTGCATTCTCTAAGGCTGACCATATCCTAGGACATAAAGCATGTCTTAAAAAATTTAAAAAAATAGAAATCATACCATGCATCTTCTCGGATCAAGTGGAATAAAAGTAATAATGAACCCTCACAGGAACTCTCATTCCTACTCAAAGTCATGGAAGCTAAACAACCTTCTCCTGAATAACTATTTTGTAAAGGAAGAAATTAAGTCAGAAATCAAAACATTCTTTGAATTAAATTACAAAGGTGATACAACTTATCAAAATCTATGGGATGCACTTAAAGTAGTCCTGAGAGGACAATTCATTTCCATAAATGCCTATTTCAAATAGACAGACAACTTACAAATAGACAACTTAATGAACAGACTCAAAGAGCTGGAGAAAGAAGAACAGACTGACCCCAAACCCAGCAGAAGGCGAGAAATTATTAAGATCAAATCAGAATTAAATGAAAAGGACAACAAAAATACTATAAGGGAAACTAATAAAACAAAAAGTTGGTTCTTTGAAAAGATAAATAAAATAGACACAGCACTGGCTAGACTAACCAAGAGCAGAAAAGAAAAATCTTTAATAACTTCCATCAGGAACATGAAAGGAGAAATCACAACCGATGCCACAGAGATACATGACATCATCTATGAATTTTACAAAAATCTTTATGCACACAAATTGGAAAATGAGGAGGAAATGGACAAATTTTTAGAAACACACAGCCTTCCCAAGCTCAATCAGGAAGAAATAGAATTCTTGAATAGACCAATATCAAGAACTGAAATTGAAACAGCAATAAAAAAAAACTTCCCAAAAAGAAAAGCTCTGATCCAGATGGGTTCACACCTGAATTTTACCACACATACAAAGATGAACTAGTGCTAATCCTACATAAAATATTCTTCAATATTGAGAAGGATGGAATTCTCCCCAACACATTTTACCAAGCCAATATAACATTGATACAAAAACCAGGAAAGGGTGCAACAAAAAAGAAAACTACAGACCAATTTCTCTCATGAACATAGATGCAAAAATTCTCAGTAAAATCCTAGCAAATCGTATCCAAGTGCTTATTAAAAAAATAACTCATCACGACCAAGTAGGCTTCATCCCAGAGATGCAGGGGTGGTTCAACATACGAAAATCCATAAATGTAATTCACCACATAAATAGAACCAAAAATAAACACCATATAATCCTCTCAATAGATGCAGAAAAAGCATTTGAAATAATTCAACACCCTTTTATGATAAGAACACATAAAATAATAGGCATAAATGGGAACTACCTAAAAATGTTACAAGCCATATATGACAAACCCACAGCCAACATCATACTGAACGGGGAAAAATTGAAAGCATTCCCACTCAGAACTGGAACCAGACAAGGCTTCCCACTGTCCCCTTTACTTTTCAACATAGTATTGGAAGTCCTTGCGAGAGCCATCAGGCAAGAGAGCAGAATCAAGGGTGTCCAAATAGGGACAGAAGAGATCAAACTCTCACTCTTCGCTGATGACATGATGTTGTATCTGGAAAACCCCAAGGACTCAACCAAGAGACTCCTGGAATTAATTAATGAATTCAGTAAAGTCTCAGGTTACAAAATCAATACACAGAAATCAGAGGCATTCATATATGCCAATAACATTCAATCAGAGAAGCGAATTAAGGACTCAATAACCTTTCAAAAGAGCAACAAAGAAAATAAAATATCTAGGAATATATTTAACTAAAGAGGTAAAGGACCTCTATAAAGAGAACTATGAAACACTATTGAAGGAAATTGCAGAACACATAAATAGGTGGAAATCCATATCATGCTCATGGATTGGAAGAATCAACATTGTTAAAATGTCTATACTACCCAAAGTAATCTATAGATTCAATGCAATTCCTATTAAATTACCAAGATCATTTTTCACTGATTTAGAAAAAATAATTATACACTTTGTATAGAATCAGAGAAGACCCCGTATAGCAAAAGCAATTTTAAGCAATAAAAACAAAATGGGAGGTATTGGTTTGCCAGACTTCAAACTATATTACAAAGCTGTGGTTCTTAAAAGTGTCTGGTATTGGCACAAGGGCAGGTACACAGACCAGTGGAATGGAACACAAAACCCAAATATAAAACCATCCTCATATAGCCATCTAGTCTTTGACAAAATAGACAAAAACATACTCTGGGGACAAGAATCCCTATTCAATAAATGGTGTTGGGAAAACTTGATAGCCACATGTAGAAGACTGAAACATGACCCACAGATTTCACCTCTCACAAAAATCAAATCACGGTGGGTAACAGATTTAAACCTTAAATGGGAAACAATTAGAATTCTAGAAGAAAATGTAGGAAAGACTCTTACAGACATTGGTATAGGCAAAGAATTTATGAAGAAAACCCCTAAGACAATCACAGCAACAACAAAAATAAATGAATGGGACCTGATGAAATTAAAAAGCTTCTGCACAGCCAAAGAAACAGTCATGAAAATAAACAGACAGCCTACAGAATGGGAAAAAATTTTCGCATACTACACATCAGATAAAAGACTGATAACAAGAATCTATTTAGAACTCAGGAAAATCAGCAAGAAAAAATCAGACAATCCCATTAAAAATTGGCAAATGACATGAATAGAAATTTTTCAAAAGAAGATATAAGAATGGCTAAAAAACGTATGAAAAAATGCTCAGCATCCCTAATCATCAGGGAAATGCAAATCAAAACCACAATGAGATACTACTTAACTCTGGTGTGAATGGCCTTTATCAAAATATCCCAAAGCAACACACGTTGGCGTAGATGTGGAGAGATAGGAACACTCATACACTGCTGGTGGGAATGCAAACTAGTGCAACCCCTATGGAAAGCAATATGGAGATACCTTAAACAGATTCAAGTAGACCTACCATTTGATCCAGCAATCCCATTATTGGGCATATACCCAGAAGAACAAAAGTCATTCTTTAACAAAGACACCTGTACCCGAATGTTTATAGCAGCACAATTCACAATTGCAAAGATGTGGAAACAACCCAAGTGCCCATCAATCCACGAATGGATTAGTAAACTGTGGTATATGTATACCATGGAGTATTACTCAGCTATAAGAAATAACGATGATACAACATCTCTTCAGTTCTCCTGGAGAGAGTTGGAACCCATTCTATTAAGTGAAGTATCCAAAGAATGGAAAACCAAGCATCACATGTACTCACCAGAAAATTGGTTTCCCTGATCATCACCTAAATGCACATCTGGGAAGGATACCAATTGGATATCAGACTGAGATGGGTGGTGGGGGGAGGGGATGCGTGTATGCCTACATGATGAGTGCATTGCACACCCTCTGGGGAATGGTCATGCTTGAAGGTGCTGACTCGGGGAGGTGGGGGGTGAGGGGATGGAGGTATGACTACATGTTGAGTGCCAGGCGCACTGTCTGGAGAATGGACACACTTGAGGCTCTGACTCAGGGGAATGGGCGGGACATGGACAACATATATAACCTGAACTTATGTACCCCCATGATGAGCTGAAATAAAAAAAAAAGAAATTTATAACTTAATATGTGATTTTTGTCTCCTGGATTAAAAAATGTAAAGATATCCAATTGGTATCCAATTGGTATCCATCCCTGATGTGCATTTAGGTGATGATAAGGGAGACGGGGGATGGGGGGAGGGGATGGGTGTATGTCTACCTGATGAGTGCACTGCGGCACCATGTGGGGAATGGTCATGCTTGAAGGTGCTGACTCGGGGAGGTGGGGGGGTGGGGGGAGGGGATGGAGATATAACTACATGGTGAGTGCCAGGCGCACTGTCTGGAGAATGGACACGCTTGAGGCTCTGACTCAGAGGGATGGGTGGGGCATGGACAATGTATATAACCTGAGCTTTTGTACCCCCATGATGAGCTGAAATAAAAAAAAAAAATTTAAAAGCACACAAAAAATATGTAAAGATATTATTAGTCCAATGAGAGAAATATAAAAACTATGGACTCTCTATTAGATTATATTATGACATCCACGCCAACATTTGTTGTTATGGGACTTTTTGATAAAGGCCATTCTCACTGGAGTTAAGTGATATCTCATTGTGGTTTCGATTTGCATTTCCCTGATGATTAGAGATGTTGAGCATTTTTTCATGTTTGTTGGTCATTCTTCTGTCTTCTTTTGAAAAATTTCTGTTCATGACCTCTGCCCACTCTTTGATAGGGTTGTTTGATTTTTTCTTGCTGATTTTCCTGAGTTCTAAATTCATTCTAGTTATCAGTCCTTTATCAATGTGTAGCATGCAAAGATTTTTTTCTCATTCTGTAGGTTGTCTATTTACTCTCGTGACAGTTTCTTTGGTTGTGCAGAAGCTTTTTAATTTAATCTTGTCCCGTTTATTTATTTTTGTTGTTGCTGTGATTGCCTTTGGGGTCTTCTTCATAAATTCTTTGCCTAGGGGAATGTCTATAAGAGTCTTTCCCACATTTTCTTCTAGAATGCTAATAGTTTCACATCTTAGGTTTAAGTCTGTTACCCACTGTGAGTTGATTTTTGTGAGAGGTGAAAGGTGTGAATCCTGCTTCAGTCTTCTACATGTGGCTATCCAGTTTTCCCAGCACCATTTATTAAATAAGGGTTCTTTTCCCCAGTGTATGTGTTTGTCTGCTTTGTCAAAGACTAGATGGCTATATGAGGATGGTTTTATATCTGGGTTCTCTGTTCTGTTCCACTGCTCAATGTCCCTGTTCTTGTGCCAGTAGCAAGCTGTTTTCATTACTTGTAGTATAATTACCATTCTGGTGATTTTAATCTTGAAATGAGCCACGTGGGTGACCTGAGACCAAAGTGGACAATGATGAGCTGAAAGGTGTAGTAGAAGCGAATCCATCCCAATATATGCAAGAATTAGCATCAAGGTTTGACGTTACTATTCCAACAATATGGGACCAGTTGAAACAAATTGGCAAGGTAAAGAAGCTGGATAGATGGGTTCCACATGAATTAAACGAGTGTCAGAAGAGAAATCATCTGGAAGTTTGCCTTTCTTTGCTATCACGACATAAAGGCAAAACATTTCCACACCATAGTGTTATGTGTGATGAAAAATGTATTCTTTTTGACAATCGCAAGCATTCAGCACGATGGTGAATAAAGATGAAGTGCCAAAACACAGTCCAAAACCAATTATTCATCAAAAAAAAGCTAATGGTATCTGTTTGGTAGTCCAGTGCTGATATTATCCACTACAGCTTCATGAAACCTGGTCATTCAATTACAGCAGATGTCTACTGCAACCAATGAGGCAAAATGATGAGGATGCTTGCAATTAAGCAGCTGAGATTGGTCAATAGAGACAGGCCAATCCTCTTGCAAGACAATACTCAACCGCATGCTGCACAAACAATGCTGCTCAAAATACAGTCTGGACTTGTAAACTTTCTGTCATCTACTGTATTCACCAGACCTTTCACCCACTTATTATCATTTCTTCCAGGCTTTGGACCCCTCGTTACAAGGAGAAATATTCAATTCTCAACAAGCCATGGAAAACTCCTTTTGCAATTTCACCACCTATTCTCCAGTCTTCTTCATTGCTGGCACAAACAAACTACTGTTAAGAGGATAAAACTGTGTCAATAGTTTAGGCACATAGTTTGATTAACTATACTTTTCGTTATTTGAGATATAGTAAACTTTTGATTTGAAATCGGACATTTCATATTTAATGACCTAAATATAGCAAAATGTTAGCAATGATTAAACATTAAATCTAGGAGGAACTATATATTTATATTTATTATGCTATTCTTTTAAATGGAGAAAATTTCTTTATATATGAATATAATTGTAAACATTTAATATTTATTTGTGGTTTGCTGAAAAGAGTTCTGTAATTCAGTTGAGAAACATGGACTCTAACTATGCTACTAACTACCAGAGTAACTTTGCCCCTTAAAATTTTTCCCAGTTTCCACGTTGATAAATGAATCTTTTTTATATCTAAATTTTGTTTTATATCTAAAATTCTATGAACATGAAATATCATATTTGAATTAATTTATAGAAGTACTTGGGGGGAGAGTCAACAAAGGAAAACTTTAAATATTGTTTAACATGGAATAGGTACAATCTTAAAATCACTTGAACACTTCATAGGGAAGAACACAGGAGAAGCCCTTGGTACAGAGATTGGTCATTTTAGCTCTACTTCTGCCCTTGTCCAGCATTTCCTATTGTATTCCAGTTTATTCCCCTTTGTTAATATTCTAATTCAAAAATTATATAAAAAATGGCATTTTTATGGAATAGTTTTTCAATGCCAATTCATTCACTTAAAAAAATGAACTACAAATCACCAGTGTTTTCATTGTTTACAAGAAAAATTTTGACATGAATTTGATACATCTGTGTAAAGTATTTAGGTAATCAACATAGAATTTTAAGGTTCATAAAAAATCACTACACTCAGCAGACCTTCATGACACCATATAATGGATTGATTTTTAATGTAGTGTGGTGATTAGTTTCAGTGAGTAGAGATTACTGAGCATAATTAGTTTTGGTGACTCAGAAAAAATATTATCCGTGGTGATTGATGATACCCCAGCTATGTATAGGAGAGCCAATAATTAAATTAAATGACATTCACAGTATGAAGAGATTTTATGCCATTTTATTTTTGTATTGCATATTGTCCTTATTTCAGAATTCATTGGTGATGTTCTGGCCACTGCAATTTTATTTATTTATTTATTTATTTTTTTTTTGAGAGAGTCTCACTCTGTTGCCCGGGCTAGAGAGCCGTGGCGTCAGCCTAGCTCACAGCAACCTCAAACTCCCAGGCTCAAGCAATCCTTCTGTCTCAGTCCCTAGTAGCTGGGACTATAGGCATGCACCACTATGCTCGGCTAATTTTTTCTATATATACATTTTTTTTTAGTTGCCTAGATAATTTCTTTCTATTTTTAGTGGAAACGGGGTCTCACTATTGCTCAGGTTGGTCTCGAACTCCTGACCTCAAACGATCCTCCCACCTCAGCCTACCAGAGTGCTAGGATTACAGTCATAAGCCACCATGCCCGGTCTCCAATTTTATTTTAATAAATCTATATAATAGCTACTAATTGTTTGGAAAATTTCTGATGTGTCATGCTGCTTTACAGGTACATTTTTGATAGACTATTTTAAAACAATTGTACTTCTTCAGGGACATTTCATAAAATAAATTCTATTGAAAAAAATTTTTTTTCTTGAAACTGGGGTTACGTCTGTTGTAATTGAATGAACTAATGACTTGATCATCTAATTAATTTCATTCATATAGAAAGATCTGCCCAATATAGAAAATCATAAAATATATTATCTTAATCTAATTTACATCTTAGATGCTGAAATAATGAGCCTAGCATGCTACATTTATATGTAATCAACCTGCATAATCTCTCTTCATAGACTTCATAAGGAGTCTATTCTAAGTACAGAATGAGAGAGAGGAAAGGATGGTTGAGTGGAGGTGACCTCCTGGATTCATGCTCCTGGAGAGGAAGGCATGGATCTCGGCCTGCCAAAATGCTAGAGGATCGCTCCCCTGCAAGAACAACAGTGTGAATCCATGGAGAATCAGTGTGGGACCCAGAAAGCAAGAAAAGACAGAGGTGAATGGGAAATAAGATCTCAAAAATCTGTAGAGTGCAAGGCGAACAATAGAGAGTGGAGCATGGGATGGCTGTACCCACCTCACGACCCAGTGAGGTGGGTTCAGCCCCATAGGAAAGCGGCTTGTTTCCCCACTGACCTCCAAACCCACTCAATTAGGGATCTGCCTAAAGTCAGTGCAGAATCACCATAGGAGACCTGGGTCTCTGTGGAGAGGAGACATTAGTGGGAGGCATCTTGGACTCCCACGCTCTGTGCTGGGACTGCACTTGGTGGGGGAGGGTTTGATCTGGGCTGCAACAGGAGGCAGTTAGGAGACAGTCGAACTGTCCCTATCACTGGGCGGGTTCCTAGCCTGGAAACTACGGCAGGCTGCTGGGCTCGCTCAGTCCCTGGCTCCATCACCTGCCAGACCCTGACCATTCACCCCAGTGCTGGCGATCTGTGAATAGGCAGTCGCCATTTGAAGGGTCCACAGCCTAGCTGCTGCAGAGCCATAGGGTGCAGAGAGACTCCCTCCCCTAGGCTGTGAACTCTTGCTAGGAGATACGCCCTTGTGTGAACTCTGTGGAGAGAAGACATTACCAGGAAGCATCATGAACTCCCGAGCTCTGTGCTGGGACTGCACTTGGCGGGGGAAGGTCTGATCTGGGCTGCAACAGGAGGCAGTTAGGAGATGGTCGAAATGTCTCTATCATTCAGCGGGTCTCTAGCCTGGAAACTACGGTGGGCTGCTGGGCACACTCAATCCTCAGCTGCAGCACCTTCCAGACCCTGAACATTCACCCCCAGCACTGGCGATCTGCAAAGAGGCAGTCACCATTTTTGGGGTCCACAGCCTAGCCCCTGCAGAGCCATAGGGTGCTAGGCGGCTCCCTCCTCTAGTCCGTGGCCCCTCACTACGAGCTCTGCCCTTGTGTGAACACTGAGTGCTTCCCCAGTCACGAGAGAGTGGAGCGTGGACCTTGTGGACATTGGGGTGGGGCGGACCTTTGCCCACAGGAGCTACAGCAGCCGGGGCTCTGGGCGAGCAAGGGCAGCGCCCCCTCCCCCTAGCCAGTGTCTTTCGCACAGAAACAGGCAGAAACCACCTCTGGAGATGAAGAGTAAAGAAAAAGACACTTCTCTCTGCAACCTGTATGAATCCTGGATGCTAATTGAAAGTCGACAGCCCAGTGACTTAACTCCTCAAACCGGTTTTAGGTCAGACCAATTCTCTGGGGATGGACCCACCAGGAGCAGTCCCTCAACTGAGGTAGAAAAACCCTAAACAATAGATAAAGGGCTTCCCCTAGTGACAAAGGAAGCAACATATCAAGACTGCTACACAGCCTAACAACAGAGCATAAGTCATGCCGCTATCTAGACTTAAGCTGAAAGAAGAGATGTAACGATTGATCCAGATGGGAAGGACTCAGAAAAAGAACTCTGGGAGTATAAAGAACCAAATGGAAATCTCGCCCCCAAAGAGGAATACCAGCTCTCTAGCAATTGACATAACCAGATTCAAAATAGCAACATGTCACAGGAAGAATTACAAACATGGATCATAAATAAGCTGAATAATATGCAAGAAAAAATGGATAACTGACACAAAGAAACACACAAAAAAGGCCAGGACTTGGAAGAAAAATTCACTAAAGAAATTGAAGAAAAATAAAACTGAATTACTGAAAAAGAAGAATTTATTCAGGGAGCTAAAGAAACACAGTGGAAAGTCTCAAGAGCAGGGTAGATCAAACAGAAGAAAGAATCTCAGAGATCAGAGATAACACTTTCCAATTAAATAAGTCAGTCACAGAGATAGAGCAAAGAAACAAGAGAAAAGACCAGAGTCTACAAGACATGTGGGATTACGTGAAGAAGTCTAACATGAGAGTTATGGGCATTCCTGAGGGTGAAGAAAATAATAAGCAAGGGTTAGATAAGCTATTTGAAGATATAATTGAGCAAAATTTCCCAGGCCTTGCCAAAACTCTAGAGGCTCGAAGAACCCCTGAGAGATTCATAGCAAATAGGAAGACACCACATCACACAGTCATCAGACTGACCAAAATAACCACTAAAGAGGCCCTTCTTCGAGATGAAAGGAGAAAGAAACAAGTAACATACAAAAGAAAGCCCATCCAAATAACGCCAGATTTCTCAACTGAAACCTTACAAGCAAGAAGAAACTGGGGCCCCATTCTCACTCTTCTGAAACAGAATAATGCCCAGTCCAGAATCTTGGACCCAGCTAAGCTAAGTTTTGTATATGAAGGAGAAATTAAGACATTCTCAGAAAAACAAAGACTCAGGGAAATCACCAAGACAAAACCAGCCCTCCAAGAAGTACTCAAAACAAAGTTACACATGGACCAGCACAAGAAAGACCCACGAATGTAAAACTACTCTAGAGCTGAAGATCAAAACCCAGTTACCACAATGGCTCAAGAGAGAAAACATAGCCATGAATTTCTACCCAACAAGATGAACAGAAATCTGTCCCACTTATCAGTTCTCTCAATAAATGTGAATGGCTTGAATTCCACACTCAAGAAACATAGGCTGGCCCAGTGGTTAAAAAAATACAAACCAATTATCTGCTGTCTTCATGAAACTCATCTAATCTGCAATGATGCATTTAGACTGAAAATAAAAGGGTGGAAATTGATATTTCAAGCGAAGGGAAGCCAAAAGAAAGCTGGCGTGCTGATTTAATCCGATAACCTAGTTTTTAAATCAACAAAAGTAATGAATGACAAAGATTGTTACTATATACTGGTGAAGGATACAATTCAACAGGAAGACATAGCTATACTAAGTATATATGCACCCAACTTAGGTGTACCCACATTCATAAAGCAAACCCTACTTGATCTGAACCAAATAATATATAACAATACTATCATAGCTGGTGACTTTAACACCCCACTGACAGTACAGGACAGATCCTCCAAACAGAAAATAAACAAAGAAATAATGGACTTAAATATAAAGCTAGAACAAATGGGCCTGACTGACATCTACAGGGCATTCTACTGAAAAACCACTGAATATACATTCTTCTCATCAGCTCATGGGACATTATTATGGACATAAGATTGACCATATCCTAGGACATAAAGCATGTCTTAAAAATTTTTAAAAAATAGAAATTATACCAGGCATCCTTAAGATCACAGCAGAATAAAGGTAGAAATTAACCCTAATAGAAATTCTCATTCCTACTCAAAGTCATGGAAGCTAAACAACCTTTTCCTGAATGATTATTTTAAAAATAAAGACATCAAGATAGAAATGAAAACATTCTTTGAAGCAAACGACAAAGGAGACACAAGTTATCAAAATCTATGGCACACAGCTAAAGCAATCCAGAGAGGAAAATTTATATCCATAAATGCCTATATCAAAAACACAGAAAATTTTTAAATAGACAGCCTAATGAATAGACTCAAACAGCCAGAGAAAGAAGAACAGACTGACCCCAGACCCAGCAGAAGAAGAGAAATCAATAAGATCAAGTCAAAACTACATGAAATGGACAACAGAAAAACCATACAGGAGATTAATAAAAAGTTGGTTCTTTGAAAAGAGAAACAAAATTGACATGTGTTTGGCTAGATTAACTAAGAGCAGAAAAGAAACATCTGTAATAACCTCCATCAGGAACATGAAAGGAGAAATCACAGCTGATGCCACAGAGATACAAGCTATCATTTATGAATTCTACAAAAACCTTTTTGCACATAAACTGGAAAATGTGGAGGAAATGGACAAATTTTTAGAAACACACAACCTCCCTAGGCTTAACCAGGAAGAAATAGAATTCCTGAACAAACCAATATCAAGAACTGAAATCAAACAGTAATAAAAAACCTTCCCAAAAAGAAAAGCTCCAGACCAGATGGTTTCACATTCGAATTTTACCGGACCTACACAGAAGAACTGGTGCCTATCTGACAAAAGTTATTCTACAACATCGAGTATGACGGAATCCTTCCAAACACATTTTATGAAGCCAACATAACTTTGAAACCAAAACCAGGAAAGAACACAACAAAAAAGGAAAACTACAGACTGATATACCTTATGAACATAGACACAAAAATTCCCAATAATATACTAGCAAATCGAATCCAGGTGCTTATCAAGAAAATAATCCATCACGACCAAGTGTGCTTTATCCCAGAGATGCAGGGATGCTTCAACACATGCAAATCCATAAATGTAATTCACCACATAAATAGAACCAAAAATAAACACCATATAATCCTCTCAATAGATGCAGAAAAAGCATTTGAAATAATTCAACACCCTTTTATGATAAGAACACATAAAATAATAGGCATAAATGGGAACTACCTAAAAATGTTACAAGCCATATATGACAAACCCACAGCCAACATCATACTGAACGGGGAAAAATTGAAAGCATTCCCACTCAGAACTGGAACCAGACAAGGCTTCCCACTGTCCCCTTTACTTTTCAACATAGTATTGGAAGTCCTTGCGAGAGCCATCAGGCAAGAGAGCAGAATCAAGGGTGTCCAAATAGGGACAGAAGAGATCAAACTCTCACTCTTCGCTGATGACATGATGTTGTATCTGGAAAACCCCAAGGACTCAACCAAGAGACTCCTGGAATTAATTAATGAATTCAGTAAAGTCTCAGGTTACAAAATCAATACACAGAAATCAGAGGCATTCATATATGCCAATAACATTCAATCAGAGAAGCGAATTAAGGACTCAATAACCTTTCAAAAGAGCAACAAAGAAAATAAAATATCTAGGAATATATTTAACTAAAGAGGTAAAGGACCTCTATAAAGAGAACTATGAAACACTATTGAAGGAAATTGCAGAACACATAAATAGGTGGAAATCCATATCATGCTCATGGATTGGAAGAATCAACATTGTTAAAATGTCTATACTACCCAAAGTAATCTATAGATTCAATGCAATTCCTATTAAATTACCAAGATCATTTTTCACTGATTTAGAAAAAATAATTATACACTTTGTATAGAATCAGAGAAGACCCCGTATAGCAAAAGCAATTTTAAGCAATAAAAACAAAATGGGAGGTATTGGTTTGCCAGACTTCAAACTATATTACAAAGCTGTGGTTCTTAAAAGTGTCTGGTATTGGCACAAGGGCAGGTACACAGACCAGTGGAATGGAACACAAAACCCAAATATAAAACCATCCTCATATAGCCATCTAGTCTTTGACAAAATAGACAAAAACATACTCTGGGGACAAGAATCCCTATTCAATAAATGGTGTTGGGAAAACTTGATAGCCACATGTAGAAGACTGAAACATGACCCACAGATTTCACCTCTCACAAAAATCAAATCACGGTGGGTAACAGATTTAAACCTTAAATGGGAAACAATTAGAATTCTAGAAGAAAATGTAGGAAAGACTCTTACAGACATTGGTATAGGCAAAGAATTTATGAAGAAAACCCCTAAGACAATCACAGCAACAACAAAAATAAATGAATGGGACCTGATGAAATTAAAAAGCTTCTGCACAGCCAAAGAAACAGTCATGAAAATAAACAGACAGCCTACAGAATGGGAAAAAATTTTCGCATACTACACATCAGATAAAAGACTGATAACAAGAATCTATTTAGAACTCAGGAAAATCAGCAAGAAAAAATCAGACAATCCCATTAAAAATTGGCAAATGACATGAATAGAAATTTTTCAAAAGAAGATATAAGAATGGCTAAAAAACGTATGAAAAAATGCTCAGCATCCCTAATCATCAGGGAAATGCAAATCAAAACCACAATGAGATACTACTTAACTCTGGTGTGAATGGCCTTTATCAAAATATCCCAAAGCAACACACGTTGGCGTAGATGTGGAGAGATAGGAACACTCATACACTGCTGGTGGGAATGCAAACTAGTGCAACCCCTATGGAAAGCAATATGGAGATACCTTAAACAGATTCAAGTAGACCTACCATTTGATCCAGCAATCCCATTATTGGGCATATACCCAGAAGAACAAAAGTCATTCTTTAACAAAGACACCTGTACCCGAATGTTTATAGCAGCACAATTCACAATTGCAAAGATGTGGAAACAACCCAAGTGCCCATCAATCCACGAATGGATTAGTAAACTGTGGTATATGTATACCATGGAGTATTACTCAGCTATAAGAAATAACGATGATACAACATCTCTTCAGTTCTCCTGGAGAGAGTTGGAACCCATTCTATTAAGTGAAGTATCCAAAGAATGGAAAACCAAGCATCACATGTACTCACCAGAAAATTGGTTTCCCTGATCATCACCTAAATGCACATCTGGGAAGGATACCAATTGGATATCAGACTGAGATGGGTGGTGGGGGGAGGGGATGCGTGTATGCCTACATGATGAGTGCATTGCACACCCTCTGGGGAATGGTCATGCTTGAAGGTGCTGACTCGGGGAGGTGGGGGGTGAGGGGATGGAGGTATGACTACATGTTGAGTGCCAGGCGCACTGTCTGGAGAATGGACACACTTGAGGCTCTGACTCAGGGGAATGGGCGGGACATGGACAACATATATAACCTGAACTTATGTACCCCCATGATGAGCTGAAATAAAAAAAAAAGAAATTTATAACTTAATATGTGATTTTTGTCTCCTGGATTAAAAAATGTAAAGATATCCAATTGGTATCCAATTGGTATCCATCCCTGATGTGCATTTAGGTGATGATAAGGGAGACGGGGGATGGGGGGAGGGGATGGGTGTATGTCTACCTGATGAGTGCACTGCGGCACCATGTGGGGAATGGTCATGCTTGAAGGTGCTGACTCGGGGAGGTGGGGGGGTGGGGGGAGGGGATGGAGATATAACTACATGGTGAGTGCCAGGCGCACTGTCTGGAGAATGGACACGCTTGAGGCTCTGACTCAGAGGGATGGGTGGGGCATGGACAATGTATATAACCTGAGCTTTTGTACCCCCATGATGAGCTGAAATAAAAAAAAAAAATTTAAAAGCACACAAAAAATATGTAAAGATATTATTAGTCCAATGAGAGAAATATAAAAACTATGGACTCTCTATTAGATTATATTATGACATCCACGCCAACATTTGTTGTTATGGGACTTTTTGATAAAGGCCATTCTCACTGGAGTTAAGTGATATCTCATTGTGGTTTCGATTTGCATTTCCCTGATGATTAGAGATGTTGAGCATTTTTTCATGTTTGTTGGTCATTCTTCTGTCTTCTTTTGAAAAATTTCTGTTCATGACCTCTGCCCACTCTTTGATAGGGTTGTTTGATTTTTTCTTGCTGATTTTCCTGAGTTCTAAATTCATTCTAGTTATCAGTCCTTTATCAATGTGTAGCATGCAAAGATTTTTTTCTCATTCTGTAGGTTGTCTATTTACTCTCGTGACAGTTTCTTTGGTTGTGCAGAAGCTTTTTAATTTAATCTTGTCCCGTTTATTTATTTTTGTTGTTGCTGTGATTGCCTTTGGGGTCTTCTTCATAAATTCTTTGCCTAGGGGAATGTCTATGAGAGTCTTTCCCACATTTTCTTCTAGAATGCTAATAGTTTCACATCTTAGGTTTAAGTCTGTTACCCACTGTGAGTTGATTTTTGTGAGAGGTGAAAGGTGTGAATCCTGCTTCAGTCTTCTACATGTGGCTATCCAGTTTTCCCAGCACCATTTATTAAATAAGGGTTCTTTTCCCCAGTGTATGTGTTTGTCTGCTTTGTCAAAGACTAGATGGCTATATGAGGATGGTTTTATATCTGGGTTCTCTGTTCTGTTCCACTGCTCAATGTCCCTGTTCTTGTGCCAGTAGCAAGCTGTTTTCATTACTTGTAGTATAATTACCATTCTGGTGATTTTAATCTTGAAATGAGCCACGTGGGTGACCTGAGACCAAAGTGGACAATGATGAGCTGAAAGGTGTAGTAGAAGCGAATCCATCCCAATATATGCAAGAATTAGCATCAAGGTTTGACGTTACTATTCCAACAATATGGGACCAGTTGAAACAAATTGGCAAGGTAAAGAAGCTGGATAGATGGGTTCCACATGAATTAAACGAGTGTCAGAAGAGAAATCATCTGGAAGTTTGCCTTTCTTTGCTATCACGACATAAAGGCAAAACATTTCCACACCATAGTGTTATGTGTGATGAAAAATGTATTCTTTTTGACAATCGCAAGCATTCAGCACGATGGTGAATAAAGATGAAGTGCCAAAACACAGTCCAAAACCAATTATTCATCAAAAAAAAGCTAATGGTATCTGTTTGGTAGTCCAGTGCTGATATTATCCACTACAGCTTCATGAAACCTGGTCATTCAATTACAGCAGATGTCTACTGCAACCAATGAGGCAAAATGATGAGGATGCTTGCAATTAAGCAGCTGAGATTGGTCAATAGAGACAGGCCAATCCTCTTGCAAGACAATACTCAACCGCATGCTGCACAAACAATGCTGCTCAAAATACAGTCTGGACTTGTAAACTTTCTGTCATCTACTGTATTCACCAGACCTTTCACCCACTTATTATCATTTCTTCCAGGCTTTGGACCCCTCGTTACAAGGAGAAATATTCAATTCTCAACAAGCCATGGAAAACTCCTTTTGCAATTTCACCACCTATTCTCCAGTCTTCTTCATTGCTGGCACAAACAAACTACTGTTAAGAGGATAAAACTGTGTCAATAGTTTAGGCACATAGTTTGATTAACTATACTTTTCGTTATTTGAGATATAGTAAACTTTTGATTTGAAATCGGACATTTCATATTTAATGACCTAAATATAGCAAAATGTTAGCAATGATTAAACATTAAATCTAGGAGGAACTATATATTTATATTTATTATGCTATTCTTTTAAATGGAGAAAATTTCTTTATATATGAATATAATTGTAAACATTTAATATTTATTTGTGGTTTGCTGAAAAGAGTTCTGTAATTCAGTTGAGAAACATGGACTCTAACTATGCTACTAACTACCAGAGTAACTTTGCCCCTTAAAATTTTTCCCAGTTTCCACGTTGATAAATGAATCTTTTTTATATCTAAATTTTGTTTTATATCTAAAATTCTATGAACATGAAATATCATATTTGAATTAATTTATAGAAGTACTTGGGGGGAGAGTCAACAAAGGAAAACTTTAAATATTGTTTAACATGGAATAGGTACAATCTTAAAATCACTTGAACACTTCATAGGGAAGAACACAGGAGAAGCCCTTGGTACAGAGATTGGTCATTTTAGCTCTACTTCTGCCCTTGTCCAGCATTTCCTATTGTATTCCAGTTTATTCCCCTTTGTTAATATTCTAATTCAAAAATTATATAAAAAATGGCATTTTTATGGAATAGTTTTTCAATGCCAATTCATTCACTTAAAAAAATGAACTACAAATCACCAGTGTTTTCATTGTTTACAAGAAAAATTTTGACATGAATTTGATACATCTGTGTAAAGTATTTAGGTAATCAACATAGAATTTTAAGGTTCATAAAAAATCACTACACTCAGCAGACCTTCATGACACCATATAATGGATTGATTTTTAATGTAGTGTGGTGATTAGTTTCAGTGAGTAGAGATTACTGAGCATAATTAGTTTTGGTGACTCAGAAAAAATATTATCCGTGGTGATTGATGATACCCCAGCTATGTATAGGAGAGCCAATAATTAAATTAAATGACATTCACAGTATGAAGAGATTTTATGCCATTTTATTTTTGTATTGCATATTGTCCTTATTTCAGAATTCATTGGTGATGTTCTGGCCACTGCAATTTTATTTATTTATTTATTTATTTTTTTTTTGAGAGAGTCTCACTCTGTTGCCCGGGCTAGAGAGCCGTGGCGTCAGCCTAGCTCACAGCAACCTCAAACTCCCAGGCTCAAGCAATCCTTCTGTCTCAGTCCCTAGTAGCTGGGACTATAGGCATGCACCACTATGCTCGGCTAATTTTTTCTATATATACATTTTTTTTTAGTTGCCTAGATAATTTCTTTCTATTTTTAGTGGAAACGGGGTCTCACTATTGCTCAGGTTGGTCTCGAACTCCTGACCTCAAACGATCCTCCCACCTCAGCCTACCAGAGTGCTAGGATTACAGTCATAAGCCACCATGCCCGGTCTCCAATTTTATTTTAATAAATCTATATAATAGCTACTAATTGTTTGGAAAATTTCTGATGTGTCATGCTGCTTTACAGGTACATTTTTGATAGACTATTTTAAAACAATTGTACTTCTTCAGGGACATTTCATAAAATAAATTCTATTGAAAAAAATTTTTTTTCTTGAAACTGGGGTTACGTCTGTTGTAATTGAATGAACTAATGACTTGATCATCTAATTAATTTCATTCATATAGAAAGATCTGCCCAATATAGAAAATCATAAAATATATTATCTTAATCTAATTTACATCTTAGATGCTGAAATAATGAGCCTAGCATGCTACATTTATATGTAATCAACCTGCATAATCTCTCTTCATAGACTTCATAAGGAGTCTATTCTAAGTACAGAATGAGAGAGAGGAAAGGATGGTTGAGTGGAGGTGACCTCCTGGATTCATGCTCCTGGAGAGGAAGGCATGGATCTCGGCCTGCCAAAATGCTAGAGGATCGCTCCCCTGCAAGAACAACAGTGTGAATCCATGGAGAATCAGTGTGGGACCCAGAAAGCAAGAAAAGACAGAGGTGAATGGGAAATAAGATCTCAAAAATCTGTAGAGTGCAAGGCGAACAATAGAGAGTGGAGCATGGGATGGCTGTACCCACCTCACGACCCAGTGAGGTGGGTTCAGCCCCATAGGAAAGCGGCTTGTTTCCCCACTGACCTCCAAACCCACTCAATTAGGGATCTGCCTAAAGTCAGTGCAGAATCACCATAGGAGACCTGGGTCTCTGTGGAGAGGAGACATTAGTGGGAGGCATCTTGGACTCCCACGCTCTGTGCTGGGACTGCACTTGGTGGGGGAGGGTTTGATCTGGGCTGCAACAGGAGGCAGTTAGGAGACAGTCGAACTGTCCCTATCACTGGGCGGGTTCCTAGCCTGGAAACTACGGCAGGCTGCTGGGCTCGCTCAGTCCCTGGCTCCATCACCTGCCAGACCCTGACCATTCACCCCAGTGCTGGCGATCTGTGAATAGGCAGTCGCCATTTGAAGGGTCCACAGCCTAGCTGCTGCAGAGCCATAGGGTGCAGAGAGACTCCCTCCCCTAGGCTGTGAACTCTTGCTAGGAGATACGCCCTTGTGTGAACTCTGTGGAGAGAAGACATTACCAGGAAGCATCATGAACTCCCGAGCTCTGTGCTGGGACTGCACTTGGCGGGGGAAGGTCTGATCTGGGCTGCAACAGGAGGCAGTTAGGAGATGGTCGAAATGTCTCTATCATTCAGCGGGTCTCTAGCCTGGAAACTACGGTGGGCTGCTGGGCACACTCAATCCTCAGCTGCAGCACCTTCCAGACCCTGAACATTCACCCCCAGCACTGGCGATCTGCAAAGAGGCAGTCACCATTTTTGGGGTCCACAGCCTAGCCCCTGCAGAGCCATAGGGTGCTAGGCGGCTCCCTCCTCTAGTCCGTGGCCCCTCACTACGAGCTCTGCCCTTGTGTGAACACTGAGTGCTTCCCCAGTCACGAGAGAGTGGAGCGTGGACCTTGTGGACATTGGGGTGGGGCGGACCTTTGCCCACAGGAGCTACAGCAGCCGGGGCTCTGGGCGAGCAAGGGCAGCGCCCCCTCCCCCTAGCCAGTGTCTTTCGCACAGAAACAGGCAGAAACCACCTCTGGAGATGAAGAGTAAAGAAAAAGACACTTCTCTCTGCAACCTGTATGAATCCTGGATGCTAATTGAAAGTCGACAGCCCAGTGACTTAACTCCTCAAACCGGTTTTAGGTCAGACCAATTCTCTGGGGATGGACCCACCAGGAGCAGTCCCTCAACTGAGGTAGAAAAACCCTAAACAATAGATAAAGGGCTTCCCCTAGTGACAAAGGAAGCAACATATCAAGACTGCTACACAGCCTAACAACAGAGCATAAGTCATGCCGCTATCTAGACTTAAGCTGAAAGAAGAGATGTAACGATTGATCCAGATGGGAAGGACTCAGAAAAAGAACTCTGGGAGTATAAAGAACCAAATGGAAATCTCGCCCCCAAAGAGGAATACCAGCTCTCTAGCAATTGACATAACCAGATTCAAAATAGCAACATGTCACAGGAAGAATTACAAACATGGATCATAAATAAGCTGAATAATATGCAAGAAAAAATGGATAACTGACACAAAGAAACACACAAAAAAGGCCAGGACTTGGAAGAAAAATTCACTAAAGAAATTGAAGAAAAATAAAACTGAATTACTGAAAAAGAAGAATTTATTCAGGGAGCTAAAGAAACACAGTGGAAAGTCTCAAGAGCAGGGTAGATCAAACAGAAGAAAGAATCTCAGAGATCAGAGATAACACTTTCCAATTAAATAAGTCAGTCACAGAGATAGAGCAAAGAAACAAGAGAAAAGACCAGAGTCTACAAGACATGTGGGATTACGTGAAGAAGTCTAACATGAGAGTTATGGGCATTCCTGAGGGTGAAGAAAATAATAAGCAAGGGTTAGATAAGCTATTTGAAGATATAATTGAGCAAAATTTCCCAGGCCTTGCCAAAACTCTAGAGGCTCGAAGAACCCCTGAGAGATTCATAGCAAATAGGAAGACACCACATCACACAGTCATCAGACTGACCAAAATAACCACTAAAGAGGCCCTTCTTCGAGATGAAAGGAGAAAGAAACAAGTAACATACAAAAGAAAGCCCATCCAAATAACGCCAGATTTCTCAACTGAAACCTTACAAGCAAGAAGAAACTGGGGCCCCATTCTCACTCTTCTGAAACAGAATAATGCCCAGTCCAGAATCTTGGACCCAGCTAAGCTAAGTTTTGTATATGAAGGAGAAATTAAGACATTCTCAGAAAAACAAAGACTCAGGGAAATCACCAAGACAAAACCAGCCCTCCAAGAAGTACTCAAAACAAAGTTACACATGGACCAGCACAAGAAAGACCCACGAATGTAAAACTACTCTAGAGCTGAAGATCAAAACCCAGTTACCACAATGGCTCAAGAGAGAAAACATAGCCATGAATTTCTACCCAACAAGATGAACAGAAATCTGTCCCACTTATCAGTTCTCTCAATAAATGTGAATGGCTTGAATTCCACACTCAAGAAACATAGGCTGGCCCAGTGGTTAAAAAAATACAAACCAATTATCTGCTGTCTTCATGAAACTCATCTAATCTGCAATGATGCATTTAGACTGAAAATAAAAGGGTGGAAATTGATATTTCAAGCGAAGGGAAGCCAAAAGAAAGCTGGCGTGCTGATTTAATCCGATAACCTAGTTTTTAAATCAACAAAAGTAATGAATGACAAAGATTGTTACTATATACTGGTGAAGGATACAATTCAACAGGAAGACATAGCTATACTAAGTATATATGCACCCAACTTAGGTGTACCCACATTCATAAAGCAAACCCTACTTGATCTGAACCAAATAATATATAACAATACTATCATAGCTGGTGACTTTAACACCCCACTGACAGTACAGGACAGATCCTCCAAACAGAAAATAAACAAAGAAATAATGGACTTAAATATAAAGCTAGAACAAATGGGCCTGACTGACATCTACAGGGCATTCTACTGAAAAACCACTGAATATACATTCTTCTCATCAGCTCATGGGACATTATTATGGACATAAGATTGACCATATCCTAGGACATAAAGCATGTCTTAAAAATTTTTAAAAAATAGAAATTATACCAGGCATCCTTAAGATCACAGCAGAATAAAGGTAGAAATTAACCCTAATAGAAATTCTCATTCCTACTCAAAGTCATGGAAGCTAAACAACCTTTTCCTGAATGATTATTTTAAAAATAAAGACATCAAGATAGAAATGAAAACATTCTTTGAAGCAAACGACAAAGGAGACACAAGTTATCAAAATCTATGGCACACAGCTAAAGCAATCCAGAGAGGAAAATTTATATCCATAAATGCCTATATCAAAAACACAGAAAATTTTTAAATAGACAGCCTAATGAATAGACTCAAACAGCCAGAGAAAGAAGAACAGACTGACCCCAGACCCAGCAGAAGAAGAGAAATCAATAAGATCAAGTCAAAACTACATGAAATGGACAACAGAAAAACCATACAGGAGATTAATAAAAAGTTGGTTCTTTGAAAAGAGAAACAAAATTGACATGTGTTTGGCTAGATTAACTAAGAGCAGAAAAGAAACATCTGTAATAACCTCCATCAGGAACATGAAAGGAGAAATCACAGCTGATGCCACAGAGATACAAGCTATCATTTATGAATTCTACAAAAACCTTTTTGCACATAAACTGGAAAATGTGGAGGAAATGGACAAATTTTTAGAAACACACAACCTCCCTAGGCTTAACCAGGAAGAAATAGAATTCCTGAACAAACCAATATCAAGAACTGAAATCAAACAGTAATAAAAAACCTTCCCAAAAAGAAAAGCTCCAGACCAGATGGTTTCACATTCGAATTTTACCGGACCTACACAGAAGAACTGGTGCCTATCTGACAAAAGTTATTCTACAACATCGAGTATGACGGAATCCTTCCAAACACATTTTATGAAGCCAACATAACTTTGAAACCAAAACCAGGAAAGAACACAACAAAAAAGGAAAACTACAGACTGATATACCTTATGAACATAGACACAAAAATTCCCAATAATATACTAGCAAATCGAATCCAGGTGCTTATCAAGAAAATAATCCATCACGACCAAGTGTGCTTTATCCCAGAGATGCAGGGATGCTTCAACACATGCAAATCCATAAATGTAATTCACCACATAAATAGAAGCAAAAACAAAGACCATATGAGCCTCTCAATAGACGCAGAAAACGCATTTGACAAAATTCAACACCACTTTAATGATAAGAATGCCTAACAAAATAGGCATAGGTGGGACCTACCTAAAAATGATACAAGCTATATATGACAAACACACAGCCAACATCATACTGAATGGGGAAAAATTGAATGCATTCCCACTCAGAACTGGAACCAGACAAGGCTGCCCAGGTCCCCACTCCTATTCAACATAGTGCTGGAAATCCTTGCGAGAGCAATCAGGCAAGAGAGCAAAATCAAGGGTGTCCAAATGGAGACAGAAGAGATCAAACTCTCACTCTTTGCTGATGATATGATATTATATCTAGAAAACCTCAAGGATTCAACCAAGAGATGCCTGGAACTGATAAATGAATTCAGTAAAGTCTCAGGATACAATATCTATACACACAAATCAGGGGTATTCATATATGCCAATAACAGTCAAACTGAGAACCAAATCAAAGACCCAACACCCTTCACAATAGCAACAAAGAAAATAAAGTACCTAGGAATATATTTAACTAAGGAGATAATAGACCTCTACTGGGAGAACTATGAAACACTGAGCAAGGAAATTGCAGAGCACGTAAACAGGCGGAAAACCATACCATGCTTATGGATAGAAGGAATCAACATTGTTAAAATGTCTATACTACCCAAAGTGATCAACAGATTCAATGCAATCCCTATTAAATTATCAACATCATTTTTCACAGATATAGGAAGAATAATTTTATGCTTTGTATAGAACCAGAGAAGACCCTATTTAGGAAACGCAACTTTAAGCAATAAAAACAAAATGAGAGGTATTAATTTGCCAGACTTCAAACTATACTACAAGGCTGTGGTTACTAAAACAGCTTGGTATTGGCACAAATGCAGAGACACAGACCAGTGGAACAGAACAGAAAATCCAAATTTAAAACCATTCTCATATAGCCATCTAATGTTTGACAAAGCAGACAAAAACATACTCTGGAGAAAAGAATCCTTATTCAATAAATGGTTCTGAAAAAACTGGATAGCCACATGTAGAAGACTGAAACAAGACCCACTGATTTCACATCTCACAAAAAGCAAATCACAGTGGATAACAGACTTAAACCTTAGGTGTGAAATTATTAGAATTCTAGAAGAAAATGTAGAAAAGACTCTTACAGACATTGGCCTAGGCAAAATATTTATGAAGAAGACCCTAAAGGCAATCACAGCAACAACAAAAGTAAATAAATGGGACATGATAAAATTAAAAATCTTCTGCACAGCCAAAGAAACAGTCACAAGAGCCAACAGAAATCCTACAGAATGGGAAAATTTTTTCGCATGCTACACATCAGATAAAGGTCTGATAACAAGAATCTATTTAGAACTCAGGAAAATCAGCAAGAAAAAATCAAACAACCCTATCAAAAAGTGGACAAAGTACATGAATGGAAATTTTTCAAAAGAAGGTATAAGAATGGCTAACAAACATGTGCAAAAATGCTGAACATCTCTAATCATCAGGTAAATGCAAATCAAAACCACGAGATATCACTTAACTTCAGTGAGAATGGCCCTCATCAAAAAGTCCCAAAACAATACATGTTGGCGTGGATGCAGAGACCCAGGAACACTCATACACTGCTGGTGGGACTGTAAACTAGTACAACCTTGTGGAAAGCAAGTTGGAAATAGCTTAAACAGATACAAGTAGACCTACCATTTGATCCAGCAATCCCATTATTGGGCATCTACCCAAAAGAACAAAAGACATTCTATAACAAAGGCATCTATATTTCAATGTTTATAGCAGCACAATTCACAATTGCAAAGACGTCAAAATGACCCAAATGCCCATCAATACATGAGTGGATTAGTAAAATGTGGTATATGTATACCATGGAATATTACTCAGCTACAAGACATAATAGTGTTATAGAATCTCTTTTGTTCTTCTGGAGATTTGGAACCCATTCTATTAAGTGAAGTATCCCAAGAATGCAAAAATAAGCACCACATGTACTCACCAGCAAATTGGTTTCCCTGATCATCACCTAAGTGCACATTTGGGAATAACACCAATTGGGTGTCAGACAGATGTGGGGGTTGGGGGGAGGGGATGGGTGTATACTTACATAATGCGTGTGATGCGCACTGTCTGGGGAATGGACACGCTTGAAGTTCTGACTCAGGGGGATGAGGGGTATGGGCAATATACATAACCTGAACTTTTGTACCCCCAAAATAAGCTGAAATAAAAAAATAAGTACAGAATGATTGAATTGTGAGAAATATTGTCTTTTTTATTTCAAAAAATTAAGGAGGTACATATATTTTAGGTTACAAGGATCACTTTTGTAATGCTTGACTTATGGATATAGGTATTCCCATTACACAAATAATGTTCATTGTACCCATTAGATAGGTTTTTGCCCCTCCCCACCTCCATCCTTCCCCCTGGTTAATTTCCACTTACTTTTACTTCCCTCTGTACTCATGTGTACTCATCAGTTAGTTCCAATTTAATAGTCAGTACATGTGTTCGCTTTTCCATTGTTGAGATACTGTTTTTAGGAGAATGGTCTTCAGTTCCATCCAGATGGTTGTGAAAAGTATTCATTCATCTTTTATATGGCTGAGTAGTACTCTATGGTTACATGTATACCACATCTTATTGATCCAGTCATGAATTGATGGGCACTGGGGGTGATTTCACATCTTCACAATTGTGAATTGTGCTGCAGTAAACATTCTAGTGCAGGTGTCTTTTTTGATAAAATGACTTCTTTTCCTTTGGGTAAATATCCAGTACTGGTATTGCTGGATCGAATGATAGGTCTACTTTTAGTTTTTTGAGGAATCTCCATACGGTTTTCCAGAGAGGTTGTGCTAATTTTTAGTCCCACTGATAGGGGACTGTTACCTTCTGTCTGTATTAACATCAGCATTTATTGTTTTTGGACATTTTAATAAAAGCTATTCTAACTGGAGTAAGGTGATATCTCATTGGGGTTTTAATTTGCATTTCCCTAATTATTAGTGACATTGAGCATTTTTTCATATGTTTATTGCCCATTTGTTTTTATTGGCTTCTGTTCATGATTTTTGCCCACTTTTTAACAGAATTGTTTGGTTTTTTTTCTGGTTGATTTGCTTGAGTTCTTTGTAAATTCTGGATATTAGCCCTTTATTGAATGTATAACTTGTGAACATTTTATCCCATTCTGTACGTTGTCTTTTTTCTTTGTTCATTATTTCCTTAGCTGTGCAGAAGTTTTTTTAGTTTAATTAAATCCCATTTATTAGTTTTTGTTGTTACCATGATTGCCATGTGGTATTAGTCATAAATTCTTTGCCTGGACTGATATCTAGAAGAGTTTTTCCTACATTTTCTTCTAGAATTTTCATGGTTTTATACCTTAGATTTAAGTCTTTTATCCATCTTGAATTAATTTTTGTGAGTGGTAAGAGGTAGATGTCCTGTTTCATTCTTCTGGATGTGGCTATCCATTTTTTCTAGCATCATTTATTGAATAAGGCTTCTTTTCCGCAGTGTACATTGTTTGCTTTGTAGAAGATCAGTTGGTTGTAGGTAGATGGTTTTGTATTTTGATTCTCTTTTCTGTTCCATTGGACTATGTCTCTATTTTTATACCAATGCCATGCTGCTTTAGTTACTATAGACTTATAGTATAAAGTCTGGTAATGTGATTCCTCCAGATTTGTTCTTTTTGCTTAAGATTGCTTTGGCTATTCAGGCTTTTTTCTGGTTCCAAACAAAGCATGAAATTATTTTTTCTAGATCTGTGAGGTATGACTTTGGTAATTTAATGGGGATTGCATTGAATTTGCAAATCACTTTGGGTAGTATGGACATTTTAATAATGTTGATTTTAGTTATCCATGAGCATGATGTTTTTCCAGTTGTTTGTATCCTCTGCAGTTTTTTTCCTCAGAGTTTTGTAGTTCTCCTTGAGATCTTTTGCCTCCTTGGTTAAGTACATTCCTAGGTATTTTATTTTCTTTGTAGCTATTGTGAATGGTATTGAGTCTTTGATTTGACTCTTGGCAAATGTTTTCAAATATAGCCATGATTCTGTCTTCCCCTTTCCAGATTTCTTTTCCTATGTATTTCTTTCAACCCTAAAAAAAGGTTGCCACACAAATTTGGCATGGCATGTATAGCCTTTACCAGCCTGATCCCAACAGAAGTTTACATCTAATCCCAGCATATCTGTCATGTTCATGACACATAAGACCATTATTGTCCAATATTCTATGTACTGTCATGCTCATATGCCTTTGCTTAGGTTTAGTTTATTTGTCATAACAGGGTCATACGTATTCTTGTTCACTTTGTTTTTCAAGAAAATTGTGTTACTGTATTTTCTACTCCCTTTAAAGAGAGGTATGGACATATAACTTACATTGGCCCATTAAATGTGACCATAAGTATGCCACTTTCAGGAGGGAGCTGTAAGGTCTGATGAATTATTTATTCTATTTTCTTCTCCTGCCATGATGACCACAGAAGCATGTTTTGAGATGGGTCTCCATCGGCCTAGATTTCTGAATGTGCAGAGCTCCTGTGTCAGTCTACTGGCATGCAATAGTGTTCAAATCACTTGGTTCAAATAAAGAAAATTTAATAAAGGTATTACTTAGGTGGGATAAGGCTTAAAGGAAGTTCCAATAAATGTTGAGGCCCCTAGAGACAAGACCTATCTTAGTCTGTTTATGCTTGTATAAAATATACCACAGACTGGGTAATATATAAAAAAGTAGAAATTTATTTTTCATGATTATAGAGACTGGGAAGTCCAAGATTAAGGTGCCAGCAAGATTGGTGCCTAGTGAGGGCTGCTTTCCAAGATGCTGCCTTGTTGTTGAGTCCTTTGAAAGTTAAGAATACTGTGTGTTCACATGGTGGAAGGGACAGAAGGGCAAGAAGTCACTCCTTTAGTTCTCTTCAACCTCAAATCCTTTTATAAGAGATTATTAACCACTGACAGAGACCTGACACCAAAGCAGTGAAGGAGTTCAAAGATTATGCATAAAATTCTCTCTTCCCATAGTCTGACCACCTTTAGATTTTCCCCATTTTCTAAACACAGCCAAAAGCCATCCGGTAAGGGATCTAAGAAAACACATTCTTTAATGTTGAGTTTCCTAAGTCATTAAGCCACTAAGATTTGGGAGTTATATCACATTACAACATCACTTATTCTGATTTACAATAAAATTTCTAAAAGGAATGAGATGCTGCTGTAACAACCTAAAATATGTAGTAGTGATTGGGAGTAGGTGTGGGAATTGTTATCACAGACTATAGAGATGACAATCTTCATGACGCAATAGCAGAATATTTGGTAAAATTTCACTTCTGATAACTTTAGAAATGGATTATATACCTAGTAACCTTATAGTTTTAGGGCAAATGGTTGGAAAAAACAATATTGGTTGTGTTGTTTTCTATTAGCTGTTAGCTGTGTTGTGTAAGTTAACACAAAAGAGGTGAGTTTAGAAATGAATTACCCAATGTGCAAGCTGGCAGGAAAAGAGATAGAGAGAGAGTTCACAAATTCAGGGTCTGGTAGGGCTGAAAGAAACAACTGCCTCTCAATCCCTGATATAATAAAATTAAATTGAGGAAAACTTTGTGTGACAAAGGATTATTGAAAGTCACCCTCAGATCAAATAAGAAATCAAGGGTATGGCCATCACAATCATTGTTAAAACCTTTGAATGGAGAGTTAGAAGAGAAACACATCTAAAAATAAATATTTTCATTTAGACAAAATGTCTCAGAGATAAAACACGGGTGCAACTTTCCCAACTAAGTTCTTGATAATTATTTTAGCTTTGTTTGTTACTACAGATTCACCTAGCCTATCCTCAGCCATACACCTGAAATGTTCTCAAATGTTCTCCCTGCTTTGAACATTCTACTGTTTGCTTGAGAATCTCCTAATCATCTGAGGCAAATGTGGTAAAGCATCTCCTTCAACTTTTGTTCCAATTGCCATTTAGTGTGCTTTTCTGTTCTGTAGAGTCAAGTAAGATAAAAGACTACATTTCCCAGATCTCCTTGCAGCTAGGGTCTTAAATCCAATCAGATGCAAGCCTATAAAACTCCTATTCATAACTAAGATAAATGGGGGGAAAAAGGAAACAGCACAAAAACATCAATTTTTCTGAGATGGATCTATCACACAGAAAATGCCTCTGAATGCAGTCAGATTTCTGTTTTCTTTTGTTTTTGTTTGTTTTTGTTTTTGTTTTTGTATGTTGCAGCTAAGTGAAGTAATCCTGGAACCAGTATTTGGGACAATGGCTTCCTGATTTTTCACCTTCCTGATTATTATTCCCCCGGCAACCCTTTCCTACATGTTAATTTACATTTTGGAGACCCAAAAATAATTTCAATGACTCTGTAAGCATGCAATTGCCTTCACTAAATGCCATTTTATTTAAAATAGGTAAATAGATTTCTGTTCAGCAACTAAACTCTAAAGGTAAATTATACTTTAAGATCCTTGCATGATAGCAGAATTGCACTCTTATTTGTATTGGTGTATCATATTTTAAAACTTTTATTTTCTTAAAGTTTTGTAGATTTTGTTTTCCATTTACCCATTTTAATTGACTGTGTCCTATTGGAGGACAGGGACTCTGCCTTATTTATCTTTTTTTAATATATACCTCTTGTTTTTATTAAAGTAATATACACACATATTTTTAAGTGACATAGTAAACAAATCCTGTTGACTACTATGAACCTAGCTGTTAGCTCTGGCCCATAATTTTCTGTGTCTGGTCCCAGTTATAAAAGGCAATTAACTTTCAACACTTTTCGCAATTCTCAGGTTTTCTTCAATATTTCTAAGGATTGTACCTAACCTGTTATTTTTTAATTCATCAGTTTTAAATATTGTTTTCTTATTTATTCATTTAAAAACTTCTTTTTAATGGCATGTACTATTTTGGTAAATAAACTCTATGCCCTGTTATATGTTGGAGACATTTGAACTAATAAAACGTAGTATAATGTTAGTGATAAGTGATACAAAGCATAATGACTCAAGACAAGGTGATAGCCAAAATTTCTGTTAATTTTCTCTCATTGCTTTCCATATTTTTTTTTATTTCAGCTCTTCATGGGGGTACAAAAGCTCAGGTTACATACATTGTCCATGTCCCGCCCATCCCCCTGAGTCAGAGCCCCAGCATGTCCATTCTCGAGACAGTGCGCCTGGCATTCAACATATAGTCATACCTCCATCCCATCCCACCACCTCCCAACTCCCAAGTCGGCACCTTTAAGCATGACCATTCCCCAAATGGTGCGCAACACACTCATCATGTACGCATACACCCATCCCCTCCCTGCTCCACCTGCCTCATTCTGATGTCCAATTGGTATCCTTCCCCAATGTGCATTTAGGTGATGATCAGGGAAACCAGTTTTCTGGTGAGTACATGGGATGCTTGTTTTTCCATTCTTGGGATACTTCACTTAAATGGGTTCCAACTCTCTCCAGGAGAACCAAAGAGGTGTCGTATCACTGTTATTTCTTATAGCTGAGTAATACTCCATGGAATACATATAACACAGTTTACTAATCCATTCGAGGATTGATGGGCACTTGGGTTGTTTCCACATCATTGCGATTGTGAATTGTGCTGCTATAAACATTCTGGTACAGGTGTCTTTGTTGTAGAATGACTTTTGTTCTTCTGGGTAGATGCCCAATAATGGGATTGCTGGATCAAATGGTAGGTCTACCTGAATCTGTTTAAGTTATTTCCATAATGCTTTCCACAGGGGTTGCACTATTTTGTTCTTCTGGGTAGATGCCCAATAATGGGATTGCTGGATTGAATGGTAGGTCTACCTGAATCTGTTTAAGTTATTTCCATAATGCTTTCCACAGGGGTTGCACTAGTTTGCAGTCCCACTAGCAGTGTATGAGTGTTCCTGTCTCTCCGCATCCACGCCAACATGTGTTGTTTTGGGATTTTTTGATAAAGGCCATTCTCACCGTAGTTAAGTGGTATCTGATTGTCATTTTGATTTGCATTCCCTGATGATTAGGGATGTTGAGCATTTTTTATATGTTTGTTAGCCATTCTTATAACTTCTTTTGAAAAATTTCTATTCATGTCATTTGCCCATTTTTTGATAGGGTTGTTTGATTTTTTCTTGCTTATTTTCCTGAGTTCTACATAGATTCTTGTTATCAGTCTCTTATCTGATGTGTAGTATGTGAAAGTTTTTTCCCATTCTGTAGGTTGTCTGTTTATTTTCGTGACTGTTTCTTGGGCTATGCAGAAGCTTTTTAATTTAATCAGATCCCATTCATTTATTTTTGTTGTTGCTGAGATTGTTTTAGGGGTTTTCTTCATAAATTCTTTGCCTAGGCTAATGTCCATAACAGTCTTTCCTACATTTTCTTCTAAAATTCTAATCATTTCTCGTTTAAGGTTTAAATCTGTTATCCACCGTGATTTGATTTTTGTGAGAGGTGAAAGCTATGGGTCCTGTTTCAGTCTTCTACATGTGGCTATCCAGTCTTCCCAGCACCATTTATTGAATAGGGATTCTTGCCCCCAGAGTATGTTTTTGTCTAGTTTGTCAAAGATTAGATGGCTATATCAGGATGGTTTTAAAATTGGATTTTCTCTTCTGTTCCACTGGTCTGTGTCCCTGCACTTTTGCCAATTCAAGGCAGTTTTGAGAACCACAGCCTTGTAGTATAGTTTGAAGTCTGGCAAATTAATACCTCCCATTTTGTTTTTATTGCTTAAAATTGCTTTTGCTATACGGGGTCTTCTCTGATTCCATACAAAGTGTATAATTATTTTTTCTAAATCTGCGAAAAATGATGTTGTTAATTTAATAGGAATTGCACTGAATCTATACATTACTTTGGGTAGTATAGACATTTTAACAATGTTGATTCTTCCAATCAACGAGCATGGTATGGTTTTCCACCGATTTACATGTTCTGCAATTTCCCCCCTTAGTATTTCATAGTTCTCTCTATAGAGGTCCTTTAACTCTTTAGTTAAAGATATTCCTAGATATTTTATTTTCTTTGTTTCTATTTTGAAGGTTCTTGAGTTCTTAATTTGGTTCTCCAATGGAATGTTATTGGCATATATGAATGCCTCTGATTTGTGTGTATTGATTTTGTATTCTGAGACTTCACTGAATCCATTAATTAATTCCAGGAGTCTCTTGGTTGAGTCTCTGGGGTTTTCCACATATAATATCATATCATCAGGGAAGAGTGAGAGTTTGATCTCTTCTGTCCTATTTGGACACCCTTGATTCTGCTCTCTTGCCTGATGGCTCTGGCAAGGACTTCCAATACTATGTTGAAAAGTCATGGGGACAGTGGGCAGCCTTGTCTGGTTCCAGTTCTGAGTGGGAATGCTTTCAATTTTTCCCCATTCAGTATGATGTTGGCTGTGGGTTTGTCATATATGGCTTGTATCATTTTTTAGGCAGGTCCTGTTTATGTCTATTTTGTTAAGCATTCTTAGCATAAAAGGGTGTTGAATTTTTTCAAATGCTTTTTCTGCATCTATTGAGAGGATCATATGGTCTTTATTTTTTCTTCTATTTATGTGGTGAATTACATTTATAGATTTGCGTATGTTGAACCATCCCTGCATCTCTGGGATGAAGCCTACTTGGTCGTGATGAATTATTTTTTTAATAAGCACTTGGACACGGTTTGCTAGGATTTTATTGAGAATTTTTGCATCTATGTTAATGAGAGAAATTGGTCTGTAGTTTTCTTTTTTTGTTGCGTCCTCTCCTGGTTTTGGTATCAATGTTATATTGGCTTGATAAAATATGTTGGAGAGATTTCCATCCTTCTTGATATTGGAGAACAGTTTATGTAGGATGGGCACCAGTTCGTCTTTGTATGTGAGGTAAAATTCAAGTGTGAACCCATCTGGACCAGAGCTTTTGTTTTTGGGAAGGTTTTTTATTGCTGTTTCAATTTCAGTTCTTGATCTTGGTCTATTCAGGAATTCTATTTCTTCCTGATTGAGCTTGGGAAGGCTGTGTGTTTCTAAAAATTTGTCCATTTCCTCCTCATTTTCCAATTTGTGTGCATAAAGATTTTTGTAAAATTCATAGATGGTGTCATATATCTCTGTGGCATCAGTGGTCATTTCTCCTTTCATGTTCCTGATGGAAGTTATTAGAGATTTTTCTTTTCTTCTCTTGGTTAGTCTAGCCAGTGCTGTGTCTATTTTGCTTATCTTTTCAAAGAACCAACTTTTTGTTTTATTAATTTCCCTTATAGTATTTTTGTTGTCCTTTTCATTTAATCTGATTTGATCTTAATAATTTCTCACCTTCTGCTGGGTTTGGGGTCAGTCTGTTCTTCTTTCTCCAGCTCTGTGAGTCTATTCATTAAGTTGTCTATTTGTGAGTTTTCTGTCTTTTTGAAATATGCATTTATGAAAATGAATTTTCCTCTCAGGACTGCTTTACTAGGTCCCATAGATTTTGATAAATTATGTCTCCTTTGTCATTTAAATCAAAGAATGTTTTGATTTCTGACTTGATTTCTTCCTTTATAAAATAGTTGTTCAGGAGAAGGTTGTTTAGCTTCCATGACTTTGAGTAGGAATGAGAGTTTCTGTTAGGGTTCATTATTACTTTTATTCCACTATGATCTGAGAAGATGCATGGTATGATTTCTATTTTTTTAATTTTTTAAGACATGCTTTATGTCCTACAATATGGTCAATCTTAGAGAATGTCCCGTCAGCTGATGAGAAGAATGTATATTCAGTGGATTTTGGGTAGAATGTCCTGTAAATGTCAGTCAGGCCCATTTGTTCTAACATTCTGTTTAAGTCTACTATTTCTTTGCTTATTTTCTGTTTAGAGTATCTGTCCTGTGCCGTCAGTGAGGTGTTAAAGTCTCCAGCTATTACAGTATTGTTGTCTATCATTTGGTTCAGATCAAGTAGGGTTTGCTTATGAATCTGGGTGCACCTAGATTGGGTGCATATATATTAAGTATGGTTATGTCTTCTTGTTGAATTGTGTCTTTCACCAGTATGTAGTAACCGTCTTTGTCTTTTATTACTTTTGTTGCTTTAAAGACTAAATTATTGGAAATTAAAACTGCCACACCAGCTTTCTTTTGGCTACCGTTTGCTTGAAATATCAATTTCCATCCTTTTATTTTTAGTCAAAATGCATCTTTGAAGGTTAGCTGAGTTTCCTGAAGACAGCAGATATTTGGTTTGTGTTTTTTTATCCATTGGGCCAGTCTATGTCTCTTGAGTGGGGAATTCAAGCCATTCCCATTTATTGAGAGAACTAATAAGTGGGACAGATTTCTGTTCATCTTGTTGGGTAAAATTTCATTGCTGTGCTTTCTCTCTTGATCCTTTGTGGTGGCTGGAATGTGATCTTTAGCTCTTGGGTGGTTTTACATTCATGGGTCTTTGTTGTGCTGATCCATGTGTAACTCTCTTTTGAGTACTTCTTTGGAGGGCTGGTCTTGTCTTGGTGTATTCCCTCAGTCCTAGTTCATCTGAGAATATCTTAATTTCTCCTTCATATAGAAAGCTTAGCTTAGCTGGGTGCAAGATTCTAGGCTGAGCATTATTCTGTTTCAGAAGAGTTAGAATCGGGCCCCAACTTCTTCTTGCTTGTAAAATTTCAGTTGAGAAATCTGGCATAATTCTAATGGGCCTCCCTTTGTATGTTACTTGTTTCTTTCTCCTTACAGCTCGAAGAAGAGTCTCTTTAGTGGATATTTTGGTCAGTCTGATGACTATGTGGTGTGGTGTTTTCCTATTTGCTATGAATCTACCAGGGGTTCTTTGAGCTTCTTGAACCTGTATATCTAGAGTTTTAGCAAGGCCTGGGAAATTTTCCTCTATTATGTCTTCAGATAGTTTATCCAGCCCTTGCTTATTATCTTCTTCACCCTCAGGGATGCCGATAACTCTCATGTTAGACTTCTTCACATAATCCCACATTTCTTGTAGAATCTGATCTTTTTTCTTATTTCTTTGCTGTATGTCTATGACTGACTTATTTAATTGGAAAGAGTTATCTTCAATCTCTGAGATTCTTTCTTCTGTTTGATCTACCCTGTTCTTGAGACTTTCCACTGTGTTTTGTAGCTCCCTGAATAAATTCTTCACTTCTAGGCGTTCTGTTTGATTTTTCTTCAATATTTCAATTTCCTTAGTGAATTTTTCTTCCATACCCTGGATTTTTTCTTTGTGGTTTCTTTGTGTTGGTTATCCATTTTTTCTTGTATATTATTCAGCTTATTTGTAAACCATAACTGAAATTCTTCCAGTAACATGTTGGTATTTTGAATCCGGTTTGTGCCAGTAGGAAGAGAGCTGGTATTTCTCTTTGGGTGCAAGGTTTCCGTCTGTTTTTTTGTGCTCCCCATATTTTTCTGCTGAGCCCTTCGCATCTGGATCTATCATGAGATCTTTTCTCACAGCTTTAGTCTGGCTAACAGCACGCCTTGTACTCTGTTCATAGGCTGTGAAACAGTCTAGGTATGTTGCTTCCTTTGTCCAGAGATGGAGACTGTTGTGTGTTGTTTAGAGTTTTTTCTATCTCAGTTTGGGTACTGCTTCTGATGGGTCCAGCCCCAGAGGATTGGCTTGACCTAAGACCAGTTTGGCAAGATAAGTCACTGTGTTGTGGACTTTGAGTTAGCAGGCAGGATTCACACTGTTTGCAAGCAGAAAGTCTCTCTCTCTCTCTCTCTTTTTTTTTTTCCTGTCCTTTGTTTCTTCCTCTAGATGGTTGGTTTCTGTCTCTTTCCATAGGAAAGACACTGGCTAAGGGGGGGAGGTGGTGCCCTCTCTCGCTCAGTGCCCCAGCTGCTGCAGCTCCCATGGGCAAAGATCTACCCTGTCCCAATGTCCCCAAGGTCCAGGCTCCACACTCTTGCATCTGGGGAAGCACTCAGTGTTCACACCCGGGAAGGGGACTTGGAGAGGGTCCATGGACCAGGGGAGGGAGCCCTCTGGGGAGCCGCCTGGCACCCTATGGCTCTACAGCAGCTAGGCCATGGACCCCACAATGGCGACTGCCTGCCCGCAGATCACCGGCACTGGGTGGGAATGTTCAGGGTCTAGTAGGAACCAGAGCTCTTGGCCTGGTGAGCTCAGGAGTATACATTAGCTCGCTGACTAGGAGGTCACCGAAGAGGAGAAAAGAAAAAGAAAGAAAGAGAAAAAAAAATTACTAATAATATTAATAAAACTTAAAAAAATATGAATAAAAAGAAAAAGAGAAAGGAAAAAAAAATACTGTCCTTGGAGCTCCACGTCTCCCGCGGTGATTCTGCACTGACTTCAGTCAGATCCCTGATTGAGTGGGCGTGGAGGTCAGTGCGGAGAACAAGCTGCTTTGCTATGGGGCTGAACCCGCCTCACTCGTTGGTGAGGCGGGTACAGCTGTCCCGCACTCCTCTGTCTGTTTTCCATCCGGCACTCTCCAAATTATCTCAGTCTGATTTCTCACTCCCCTCTGTTTTTTCTTATTCTCTGTGTCCCACAGTGATTCTTCATGGGTTCACACCGCCGTTTTTGCAGGGGAGTGATCCTCTAGCATTGTGGCAGGTCGAGATCCATGCCTTCCTCTCCCTAGTACCTTTATGGAGGCCCCGCCGTGAGCGGGACTCTGCTTCAGTGCCTCGCTTTCTCTCTCCTTTGCTTTCCATATTAATAAATGCATCAGATAACCTCTCAGATCTTTCATTTTCTTTTCTCCAGGCCCCTCTTTTAGAGTACTCTACCTTCCTACTCTGTGTGGCCAGGTGGCTCCTTAGGCTTGCAACCCAGCTGTTGCTTGGAAACTTCCTTTCTTTATAGTCTACCAAATTGAATTCCTTGATTCCAATCCCAAGCCTGCATTTTCTTTATATCCTTCCTCTATTTTGGTGATACTCATTGTCCAATATCTTCTTAAGGAAGAATTTCTGGGGACAAATATTTGAGTCCTTAGTTTCCCTTTTTGTGACATCATATGTCAGATCATTATAGGTAAATAAGTTTTACTCTTGATGATTAATGTAAATGCTATTGGATAGCTTTTTTCCTCATATATTTTCCAAGTGTCATTATATGAACTTTTTACAAAACCTCAGAGCCACTCAATTTCTCCAAGGAGGAATCTACTCATTTTCTATCATACAGTTAAAAGTTTATATGCTTAATTCTAACATTTTGAAAGTAGGAGGAGAAAAGGGAATTTGGGGTCCCAGAATTCAGTATGCTAATTTCACCAACTCCTCTGGTGTCTGCTCCTGCTACATTCCTTGCTCTCTGTGGTACTCGGTTGACTCACTTCTTTTTGGTGTTCCCTCTATAGGGGGTTAGATTGCAGCTCTCTCTATTCTGCTCAGTCAGTTCAGCTTCCCATGTGCTTTAGATCTTCTGAAAATGTATTAAAATTACCCTCTACTATTGCTTCCTTTCTTGTCTTTTCCCTTGTGGGTTTATGACTATTTTATACCTTTGCTGAAATTTTGCTGAGATTTTTATTAGGGAGAATAAGAGTACTTTAAATAGACTAAAAATAAAATCAGCTGCATTTAACTGGAAGCCCTAACCTCTCATTTATCTTTAATTATAAAACTATTATAAATTATCTTTAATTTATCTCAATGATCCAACCTTATACACAATAATAAAGTCATGTGTTAAACTGAAAGTATGTTTAGAGACTTATAAGCAATAAGTACTCAACATATATACCAACAGACATTAAATCTTAAGTACTAAAAAAGTGACAGTTTATATCATTAGTCAAATCTCTCAATTTCTTTGGATCTCAATTTTATATATTATAATATATAATACTATAATATAATGTATGAAGTATATATAATATTACAATATAGTAATATAATTATTTTATTTATAATATAATTATAATATAATATATAAATTATATAAATATAATAATAAATTGAGAATAACTGGTTTCTAAAGCAACTTCTGACACCAAGGATAACTAATTTTCTTTTCCAACTGTTTGAACTCTTAGCAACTTGCAACACTACAGCCTCTCTTTCTTTTCAAACAATTTCTTTCTTGATTTCTTTGAGATCTCTCTATTCTCCTTTTCATTCTAAGTATCTAGCTGTTTTCACGTTTGTTCTCCACTTTGCATAATTTATTATTCTTTTTGTCAGTATTCTTCTTTACTGAGGATTTAGCTCTCCTTTGCTAAGAGCTCACTTCTTCTGTTAATTGTCAGAGTAATGAAAAACTGGTCCTAGCCTCCATTTTTTTCATGTTATATTCTCTCTCCTGGTAATATGATGCATCCCTCTTGCTTTAAATGCTATATCCAGAAAATATTCTTTAAAACTATAGCTCCAGTGAGAGACAGACATCACCATCAACTGCTTAATTAATATCTACATATGGATAAATGAAAGGCAACACAAAGTCAACTGTTCCTAAACCAATGTCATCATCCATTTTTCATTGTTTCTCCTTTACTATTCCTGTTTATTTTTTTTTATTTCAGCACATTATGAGGGTACAAATGTTTAGGTTACATATATTGCACTTGCCCTCCTCTCCCCCTGAGGCAGTGCTTCAAGAGTGTCCATCCCCTAGATGATGCACATCTCACTCACTACGTATATATACACTCATCCCCTCCTCCCCCCTCCCATCTGCCTAACACCCAATAAATGTTATTCCTATATGTGCACTTAGGTGTTGATCAGTGAAACCGATTTGATGGTGAGTACATGTGGTGCTTATTTTTCCATTGTTGGATACTTCACTCTGTAGAATGGGTTCCAGCTCTATCCAGGAAAATACAAGAAGTGCTATATCAACATAGTACTCTCCATGGTATACATATGCCACATTTTATTAATCCACTCACATATTGATGGACACTTGGGTTGTTTCCACATCTTTGCAATTGTGAATTGTGCTGCTATAAACATTCAAGTGTAGATGTCTTTTTTATAGAATGTCTTTTGTTCTTTTGGGTAGATGCCCAATAATGGGATTGCTGGATCAAATGGTAGGTATACTTGTACCTGTTTAAGGTATCTCCATATTGCTTTCCACAGGGGTTGCACTAGTTTGCAGTCCCACCAGCAGTGTGTGAGTGTTCCTATCTCTCTGCATCCATGACAACGTTTATTGTACTGGGACTTTTTGATAAAGGCCATTCTCACTGGAGATAAGTGATATCTCATTGTGGTTTTGATTTGAATTTCCCTGATGATTAGTGGTGTTGAGCATTTTTTCATATGTTTTCTGGCCATTCTTCTGTCTTATTTTGAAAAGTTTCTGTTGATATCCTTTGCCCACTTTTTGATAGAGTTGTTGTATTTTTTCTTGCTGATTTTCCTGAGTTCTAAATAGATTCTAGTTATCAGCCCTTTATCAGATATGTAGTATGTGAGTATTTTCTCTCATTCTGTAGGTTTTCTGTTGGCTCTTGTGACTGTTTCTTTGGCTAGGCAGAAGCTTTTTAATTTAATCAGGTCCCATTTATTTATTTTTGTTGTTGCTGTGATTGTCTTTGGGGTCTTTTCCATAAATTCTTTGCCTAGACCAATGTATAGAAGAGTATTTCCAACACCCAAAGTGATCTACAGATTAATGCAATCCTATTAAAATATCAACATCATTTTTCACAGATATAGAAAAAATAATTTTATGCTTCATATGGAACCAGAGAAGACCCTGTATAGCAAAAGCAATCCTAGGCAAAAAGAATAAAATGGGAGGCATCAATTTACCAGACTTTAAACTATACTACAAGGCTATAGTAATCAAAACAGTATGGTACTGGCACAAGAACAGAGACATAGACCTATGGAACAGAACTGAGAACCCAGATATAAAACCAGCCTCATATAGCCATCTCATCTTTGACAAAGCAGACAAAAACATACACTAGAGAAAAGAATCCTTATTCAATAAATGGTGGTGGGAAAACTGGATAGCCACATGTAGAAGACTGAAACAGTATCCACACCTTTCATCTCTCACAAACAGCAACTCACAGTGGATAACAGACTTAAACCTAGGACCTGAAACTATAAGAATTCTAGAGGAACACGTTGGAAATACTATCCCTGTTTTAATGAATGACTCCGTGTTGAATCCAATTGTATAAGATAGTAACCTAGGAGTTGTCCTTAATGCCTCCACTCTTTTCTCTTATACAGAGCTCAAGTTCATGTCCCAAATATCTCTGAAAGTCATTAATATTATCTGTATTAATACCATTGTTACTCAAGTTCAAGCACCACCATCTCTTGCCTGGATGAACATATATTCCCCCTAATTGGTCCCACTAATACTTTCTTTCTGCTTTCTAATTAGTTCTCCACACTGCAAAAAGAATAGGCATTTTAGAAGTCACATCTGTTCATCTTGACCTTTAAAATCCTTCAATGGATTCCTATTTCTCTTAGGAAAGAAGGGAAAAAATCGTTTATTTGGCATATAAGCTGTGCATGATCCTTCCCCAGTTAAATGAGCACATTTAACATAGTCATTATAAACAAGATTTGTGGAACCAGACTGCTGGGTTCAAATCTAAACTCTTTCACTCATTAATTGTGTGAACTATACAAGATAGTTCTTCTATGAGCCTCAGTTTTCAGATGAGTCATTAGTAGTACCTGTTTCATATAATTGTTTTAAAAATTGAGTAATCTAATATATCTAAATTACTTTAAAGAATGCCTTTCACTCAATTAGACATCCATTTACCATAGTATTATTATTACTTTACTATTATCATCTCATCATTATCTCCCTCTCAATCTCTGTAGTTTAACCATAATACTGTTTTGTTTCTTTGTTTTCATTGTTCAAATACCCATGCTCAGCCCCACTCCACCCACCCACCCCCGCATTTACACATACAGTACTACTTCCTCTCCCTGTAATGCACTCCTCCCACCCACACCTCCACCACAATTGATTTAGTTTCCTCCAACTCATCCTTTAGGTTTCAACCTTCCTGAAAAGTCCCCCCCTAACATTAAATCAGTTTCTCCCAGGATAAGATTTCACAGCATTCTGTACTTTCATTCACAGGACATATCATTTTTTAATTAAATATTTGTAATTTTAAAAATATCTTTCTCACCAACTGTACCATATACTTCAAAGAGAGAGAATGTGTGTCTAGTATACCATATTATGCTTGGTATCCATCAATATTTTCTTATTTATTTATCTAAAATGGTTAAAATGCTTTACTCACTCATATCAGGAGAAATATATTGCCATTTGCCTAGGCAAAATTATCCAAAATTATGAATGAAACTTATGAAAATTATATGAAAACAAGGCAAAGAGATGGCATGTCCCTTTAATGTCAGGCAGAGGCATTGCTGGATCACCCCAAAATTATTTCTCTAGGAGAATACACCTGTGTTAGAGTTTGCTCTTCTCTAATTGATTAGTGCCCACACTGTAAAGTGACAGCTTAGAGGTTTCTTACCACTGAACAAAAGACAAACCTAAAGTTTATCATTTTATTGCCCTATACAATATTAGCCAGTGTCATGCCTGACCTAGTTTTTAAAATATTTCTTATTCTCATATTTTTCAATGTCTACAAATAACAGTTCTTAAATGTTATTTGAATTAGCTTTGCTATCCCTTTGATCCCTCAATAATAAAATAATTTATAGATATATTTATTTCCTACTTGTGTAAATAATATTTTTTAACTGTGTCATAATCAATTGGTCTACTAGATTAAATTCCTGTTTTACTATAGTAATTGGTCCAGTGATAGCCTGAAATTCTTGGTTCTAACAGATTATGTAATAAAACATAAAGAAATAGCCTATCTGACACGTTTTTTTAGCAGTTATATTATCTTTTATTATATATAGTGTGATATCAAAATTGAAGTATTTCCAGCTCAGCCTAGCCTGAGGTTCCAACACAATAGATGCCAACTCTTCCCATATTCCAGATTGAATTGTGAATCCATTATTCTACAAGGAAAAAAACTTCTCTCTTTTTTAATCATCAGATTCTAAGACAATAAAGTTATTATGACAATAAAGTTATTATGATTTAGAGATGAAGAGAAGCCTTTTGGAGAGAACACTTGATGTGCCGAGTCCCTTCAAAAGAGACTGGGAGGTACTTCCTTCTTTGTATATTATGAAACTATACGGGCTTTACACCCAGACAATATAGTTCCCCTTGAGCTTGAGGGAACAAGCTGTCTGACTCATATTTTCCTAAAGACCAAAAAACTGGATCACTAGCTATTATCAGTGCAATTCAATGATAAAGGTATTTGAGTTGAATGGGTCTTTTGTTGGGAACTGACAGTAGTCAATATCTTTACCCTGCTGTTGGTGAGGTCAAAGGCCTCAAATGATTGTTTTACATGAGTGTTATAGGTATTATCTCTTATAGTCCCATAGCTATTAATAGGTGATATGTTATAAATGAAAGCAAGGCTTAGGCTAAACTCTACCAGTCACAGAAAAATTAATTTGGAAAAAGATCCCAAACCGTCATGATACCTGTTTTTGTAGCAATATTTAGTTAACTTTCTCATCTTACTAGACGACATGACAGATCCCACCATAACATGATGGCACATTGGACTGAATGAAGTCCTGGACTAAGACCAACACTCAGGAAGATGTTAGTCTATGAACTCTCTAGAGTTTGTTCAGGGGCCAAGCCTGTACAAGGTTACTAGCTAATAAACAAATCTTGATTACTACTCATTTCAGCAAATATATAAATATATATATATATAATATATAACATATATTATATATATACACATATATATCCCCTTATGCTGACTATAAAATCCTCTATTGTATATTAATATCATGATAATTCAAAGTTTGTAGTTGATATCTACCTATAAATTTAACATTCTTCCATGGGTTCCTTATTTCTCTCAGTAAAACTTGAAAAAGTTTATAATTTTCAAATGCTAACTCCCCCCTGGATTGAATATTCTTGAGTATCAAGTGGTAACCAAGTGCCAGTGCATATTTGAAAAATACCACACTTGTGGTGTTGAATTATTTTAAAATAAATTACTGACAATCTAAAACCTAAATTCCCATAGTTTTTTTCAGGCAACCCAATAGTCTGTTTGCATGGGACAAGATGCAGGCCATGGCCAAATGTAACCAGCTAGAATAGAGTTGTTCTTTGTCACTAGAGGAACCATGAGAGAGAGATTCCTAGTGATGGGGCAGTGGGCACTGAAAAGACCACATGCCATGAGAGAAAGTGTCACCTTTAAATATCTGCCACTCATGAGCACTTTCATGCTACCTCACAACATCATTAATCCAATAAGAAGGTTCATGCCACACCCCAAAAGCCATTGTGGATTGACAACTTCTCCTTTGATGGGGAGGGGAGTTTCAATTTTATATGAGGCTCATAATTTTTAAATTAATACACTGGATTGAACAAAGTAATTATTGAACTTAGACTGTGCATGAAAACTGGAAGTTACTTGAGAATTTTTGGTATCTTAAAGTAATCATGACAGCTAGGCAACATGTCCTAGATTTCAGATTTCATCCAAGGAAAGCAAAGATAAAATGAGTCCTACAGCATGGGGTGAACAGACAGTGGAAATTAAAATTAAGATTCTTTTATATTTGTGCTTATTGAGTCTCATTCTTTCAACATAATGATTTCTGTTCCAAATTCTCTCACAGAAAAATATCATGGGTGGCTTAGGAGTCACAGTTAAATATTCAAGCTCCACATGCTAGTATGCCAAAAAGTCCCCTCTACTTTCCCTTTCCACATCTAAAGATTTTTAGTTGAAATGTCGAGAAATTTCCATATGCTATAATTAAGAAAGGAGATGTGTCAAATTCATTGTGATTCCATCTTATTACACTAAAGGTTACAGAGTGAGGTTACCCTAAATTACAAGATATCTGGAACGGACTTTCCGGGGACAGCAAAGTGTCACCGAAGCATCAGTTCTCTCACCCAGGGCAAAGGGCAGTGTCAGTGTGATATGTGTCCAGAGCGAAACAGGCTGTGCTGGGACAGTACTGCCTAAAACTATAAGTGATCTCAGAGGTCATGTCTAGAGAACAGTAACTGTATTTATGTCCCCTGTTCCAGTTGCTACTGTAAGTTTTGAAGATAGTTTTCTTTCAGGCACGGTTTTTTTGTTTGTTTGTTTGTTTTGGTTTTGGTTTTTTTTTTTTTTTTTTTTGAGACAGAGTGTCACTTTGTTGCCCTGGCTAGAATGAGTGCCGTGGCATCAGCCTAGCTCACAGCAACCTCAAACTCCTGGGCTTAAGTGATCCTACTGCCTCAGCCTCCCGAGTAGCTGGGACTACAGGCATGCGCCACCATGCCCAGCTAATTTTTTTCTTCTATATATATTTTAGTTGGCCAGATAATATCTTTCTATTTTTAGTAGAGACGGGGTCTCGCTCTTGCTCAGGCTGGTCTCGAACTCCTGACCTCGAGCTATCCACCCGCCTCGGCCTCCCAGAGTGCTAGGATTTCAGGCGTGAGCCACCACGCCCAGTCTCAGGCACGGTTTTTGAGAAAAGCCACTGATCCAATGTTTGACTCAGGTGAAAGGAAGCCGTATTATTACAGGCCTAAGTCCTGTGTGTAACTTCTTTGATTTGCATTTCAGTCCATCAAGGGTCAGTCTCACATGCATGGCTGGGGCTCAGGTTTTTGCTTTAGCTGTCTTTATACTTCTCCCTCCTGCCATGTCTTTATCAGTGTTTTCATACTCCATGCCTTCCTGAAGGCATGTCTTTATTCTAGTAGCATTCCACCAAGTTAGAGCCCTGGAAGATTTAATCCCTGGCTCCCTTCTGGAAGGAAGACAATAGAAAATATTTTAAAAACCTCAGTGGAAATAACTGCTTTGTTCAGATTATTCAGAGTGGAGCATCTTTAAAATAATCTTTTTTATATTTTTTGTTACATTCTTTCATAGTATAACTTTAATATGCTAAGGAAGATTATCTTCCATAAGAGTGAAAAAGGAAAAAAATGAAGGAAGTGAAGGAAGCTGAAGACACAATCCTACCTTATATGTCTTAGGACACTTAATCTGTAGTTCTTTAAATTTTCAGATTTTAAATACTATATCAATTGATTTGCTAAGTCATGTCATTCTTCAATATGCCTAACACCAGCTACCTCTTGCTTATAGGTTTTCTCTGGACTATAATTCTTCTCTAACAATCTTTAAAACACCCATTCTTAATACATTTTGCCTAGAAGACTGTATGCCAGAAAAGGTCTAATGGGAGAAAGGATTGCTGGTTGGGCAGGAACTTGAATAGCATTATAATTTTGATATATTATGAATTATCTTTCTGCTTGCAGCAGCTTCAAACTTTCACTATTTAGTATAATTAGGCTGACTTATCAGGTATGTTTTTCTAGGAAAACATGAATGTGCCAACATATTTATGGAGAATTTTTGTCAAGTAGTTTTAGAATAGAATAAGTGATTTATAAAATATTATGCTTGATGAGTGGTCCCTGACAAATTAACACTAGCTTTCACTATCCTCAGTGATACTTTTGTTCATGTACGTGAAACTACTTAACCACTAGACAGACTTTAGAATAAGAATGCATGATAGTGAGGAGCCACAGCTGACTGGCTATGCTGCTCAGGTGTCAACTCTAATTCCCAAGAGCAAAAGAATTGTATGTTGGAAGTTTCACATCAGAAATAAATCCATGTTATCACTGAATAAATCTCCTTCATGTAAGTACAAAAACTATGCTCCCCTGTATGAGCTAACTGAATCTCATTGTACTCTCTCATTTTGATGTCTGTTATTAAATCTGTGATGAATCCAAAACCTTATAATCAGTGAGAAAAATGTGTTTTCAGTTAGGTGAAAGAACTTATAATTAGAGCTAAATGGATTGCATACGATTATACTCAAAATAGATATCATCAATAAATGAACTATAAATGCACACATCTCTTTTGAGATCAATTCAAGTAATAAAGAAAAAATGTAAATAATAAATAGTACATCCACAATTAAAATTAATATAGAGCTTAGCTTTACTTTAGAATAAAGGGTTAATTGAGTTTCCTTAAAGGATACTGCATGTAAACAAAAGCAAAAATAGATAAGAATTGAAAACAACTGGAATGAGATTTTCCATGAATTTGTAAGATACATAGTAAATGTGTGTGTGTGACCATATGTGTGGTGAGAAATTGCTGAAAAGAAGAATCTGTGACCTCCTACTTTTCTTTCTAAAAAGAATGTGTTGAGGGAGCTCTGAAGAGTCTGCACTTAGAACAAGGATTGATAAAATGCATCAATAAAAGACTCCATTACAGGAAATGTAATTTTTAGAGAATTACTCAACAGAAAAATAATGAGCAGGCAAATACTTACAAAAATACATACACAGCCAATCTAGAGGATTAGTAATCATGTGATTTTTCCATGCAAACTGAGTTTCTGATATGAAATATCTGTATTTGTCATAAAATAAGTAAGTACTTATATTAAAACTTGAGGGAAAATCACTTTTTCTTATAGCCTAGTAAATTACAATCAATACTTTGCTTGTCTAGTAGTCAAGATATTTTTATCAATTTATCTGCAATTACCAAAGAAATATTATGCTGAGGTAATTACATGCTGTTCCTACGTTTTGAAAAGTGGTATTTTGTCACATAGTGCTTGGATACATCTATTGGTCCTGCACAAATTCAAAGGGAATATGGAGAAACTACTGAGAGAAATTCATTATACTTTACAATTTCATTTCAAAGTTATATAGAGTTAAAGACCTAACTGCTAGTTATAAAACAGTTATGTGCATCTACTGGTCTGACTTTTATTATTTTAGCACTATCTCTGTATAGAAGCCTATATTTAAAGATACATTATTTTATTTTTATTGTTTAAGATCTTTACTCCTTTCCTTTGTTAATTATGAGTCTTTTCCTTTAGGTCCATATGATTTCGTAGTTTATTAGCAGGCACAGAAGAAGATATTATGGTAACATTTATTGGGCATTTACCGTATGCCAGGCAATATTTGAAGGATTTTACATAAATTAGCTCATTTGATCTGCAAACAAATTTTGACGGATGTTTGATTATCATCTCAATTTTACAAATGAGAAGAAAGAAGATGCAGAGATGTTAAGTCATGTGTTGGGTGTAGAGCAATGAGGAGCAGAGCCATGCTTTAAAGTCAGTAGTTAGCTCTGAAGCCCAGTGCCTGACTGCAATACCATATTTCCTCTCTTACAAAATACCCTGCCAAAAAGAAGAAAAGATGGCAGAGTGGAGGTAACCACCTGGATTCGTGCTCCCAGAGAGGAAGGCATAGATCTTGACCTGCCACAATGCGAGTGGATCGCTCCCCCACAAGAACAGCAGTGTGAATCCATGGAGAATCAGCGTTGGACACAAAAAGCAAGAAAAAGATAAGATGAACGAGAGATAAGATAGCAAAAATCTGGAGAGTGCAAGACAAACAATAGAGAGTAGAGCACGGGACAGCTGTGACCACCTCACCAGTGAGTGAGGTGGGATCAGTCCCACAGGAGAACATCTTGCTTCCCCACTGACCTCCACACCCACTCAGTCAGGGATCTGCCTGAAATCAGTGCAAAATCACCGTGGGAAACATGGGGCTCTGTGAAGAGGAGACATTAGCAGGAAGCATCTTGAACTCCCGAGCTCTGTGCCAGGACTGCACTTGGCAGAGGAGGGATTGGTCTGGGCTACCGATGGAGGCAGTTAGGAGATAGTTAAACTGCCTCTACCACTCAGTGGGTCCAGATTGAAGGAGATGAAAACTAATTAGGGGACGCTAACCTGGAAATCACTGTGGGCTATCAGGCCCACTCAGGGTGGATTAAAAAGAAGGAGACCTATTGCTGAACAGGTGTGAGATGGTGGGAGGGTGACATAAATGAGACAATGGGGCATCTTGATGACACAGACCCTGGTTCTGGCATCTGCAAACCCCTGAACATTCACCCCCAGTGCTGGTGATCTTTGGGCGGGCATTCACCATTTTCAGGGTCCACAGCGTAGCCACCGTGGTGCGATAGGGTGCCAGGTGGCTCCCTCTCCAAGTCTGCGGACTCTCGCTAGGAGCTCCATCCTTCTGTGAACTCTGAGTGCTTCCCAAGTCACAAGAGATTAGAGCATGGACCTTGCAGACATTGGGGTGGGGCAGACCATCACCCATGGGATCTGCAGCAGCCAGGGCACTGGGCAAACAGAGGCACCACCTCCTCCCCGTAGCCAGTATCTTTCATGTGGAAAGAGGTAGAAACCACCTCTGGAGAGAGAGAGAGAGACAAGAAAAAGACACTTTCTCTCTGCAACCAGTGTGAATCTTGGCTGCAGATCAAAAGTCCTCAGCCTAGTACTTAACTCGTCAAACTGATTTCAGGTCAAACAATACTCTGGGGCTGGAACCACCAGGAACAGCCCCCCAATTATGGTAGAAGAAAATCGAACAACACATAAGTGGCTCCCCATAGTGACAAAGGACACAACACACCTAGGCTGTTACATGGCCAAGGAACAGAGCACAAGGTGTGTTACTATCCAGACAAAAGCTGAAAAAAGAGAAGTAACCATTGATCCAAAAGGGAAGGACCCAAGGAAATAACTCAGGGAGCATAAAGAATCAAACATAAATCATGCCCTTAAAGACAAACACCAGTTTTCTAGCAATAGACACAAACCAAATTCAGAACACTAAAATGTCACACGAAAAATTTAATTTCAAACATGGATTGTAAGAAAGCTAAATCATATGCAAGAAACAATGGATAACCAACACAAAGAAACCACACACACAAAAAAAATCCAGGACTTTGAAGAAAAATTCACTAACAAAATCAACATATTAAAGAAAAATCAAACTGAACCCCTGGAAATGAAGAATTGATTCAGGGAGTTACAAAACATGCTGGAAAGTCTCAAGAGCAGGGTAGATCAAACAGAAGAAAGAATCTCAGAGATCAAAGATAACACTTTTCAATTAAATAAGTCAGTCACAGAGATAGAGCAAAGAACCAAGAGAAAAGATCAGAGTCTACAAGACATGTGGGATTACGTGAAGAAGCCTAACATAAGAGTTATCAGCATTCCTGAGGCGGAAGAAGAAAATACGCAAGTATTAGATAAACTATTTGAAGATATAATTGAGGAAAATTTCCCAGGCCTTCCTAAAATTCTAGATATACAGGTTCAAGAAGCTGAAAGAACCCCTGGGAGATTCATAGCAAATAGGAAGACACTACATCACGCAGTCATCAGACTGACCAAAATAACCACTAAAGAGGCCCTTCTTCAAGCTGTAAGGAGAAAGAAATAAGTAACATACAAAGGAAAGACCATCCAAATAATGCCAGATTTCTCAACTGAAACCTTACAAGCAAGAAGAGACTGGGGCCCCATTCTCACTCTTCTGAAACAGAATAATGCCCAGCCTAGAATCTTGTACCCAGCTAAGCTAAGTTTTGTATACAAAGGAGAAATTAAGACATTCTCAGATAAACAAAGACTCAGGGAATTCACCAAGACAAGACCAGCCCTCCAAGAAGTGCTCAAAACAGAGTTACACATGGACCAGCACAAGAAAGACACATGAATGTAAAACTACTCAAGAGCTAAAGATCAAAACCCAGTTACCACAATGGCTCAAGACAGAAAACATAGCAATGAAGTTCTACCCTACAAGATGAACAGAAATCTGTCCAAATTATCAGTTCTCTCATAAATGTGAATGGCTTGAACTCCCCGCTCAAGAGACAAGGACTGGCCCAATGGATAAAAAAATACAAGCCAAGCATCTACTGTCTCCAGGAAACTCATCTAACCTGCAAAGATGTATTTAGACTGAAAATAAAAGGGTGGAAATCAATATTTCAAGCAAAGGGAAGCCAAAAGAAAGCTGGTGTGGCAGTTTTAATCTCCAATAACTTAGTTTTTAATCAACAAAAGTAATGAAAGACAAAGATGGTTACTATATACTGGTGAAGGGTACAATTCAACAAGAAGACATAACTATACTTAATATATATGCACCCAACTTAGGTGCACCCAGATTCATAAAGCAAAACCTACTTGATCTAAACCAAATGATAAACAGCAACACTACAGTACTGGAGACTTCAACTGCCCACTAACAGCATAGGAGAGAACCCAAAACAGAAAACAAACAAACAATGGACTTAAACAGAATGATAGAACAAATGGGCCTGACTGACATTTACAGGACATTCTACCCAAAATCCACTGAATATACATTCTTCTCATCAGCTGATGGGACATACTTGAAGATAGACCGTATCCTAGGACACAAAGCATGCCTTAAAAAAATTTTAAAAATAGAATCATACCATGCATCTTATCAGATCACAGTGGAATAAAAAATAGAAGTTAACCCTAACAGAAATTCTCATTCCTACTCAAAGTCATGGAAGCTAAGCAACTTTCTCCTTAATTATTATTTTATAAATCAAGAAATCAAGATGGTAATCAAAAGACTCTTTGAAGTAAATGACAAAGGAGATACAAGTTATCAAAATCTGTGGGACACAGCTAAAGCAGTCCTGAGAGGAAAATTTATTTCCATAAATGCCTATATCAAAAAGACAGAAAACTTACAAATAAACAACCTAATTAATAGACTTGAAGAGGTGGAGAAAGAAAAACGGACTAACCCCAAACCCAGCAGAAGGAGAGATATTAATAAGATCAAATCTGAAGTAAATGAAATGAACAACAGAAAAACCATATGGGAGATTAATAAAACAAGAAGTTGGTTCTCTGAAAAGATAAACAAAATTGACACGACTCTGTCTAGATTAACCAGGAGTAGAAAAGAAAAATCTCTAATAACCTCCATCAGGAACATGAAAGAAGAAATCACAACCAATGCCACAGAGACACAAGATATCATCTATGAATTCTACAAAAACCTTTATTCACACAAACTGGAAAATGTGGAGGAAGTGGACAAATTTTTAGAAACACACAGCCTCCCTAGGCTCAACCAGGAAGAAATAGAATTCCTGAATACACCAATATCAAGAACTGAACTCAAAACAGCAATAAAAACCTTCCCAAAAGGAAAAGCCCTGGACCAGATGGGTTCACACCCAAATTTTACCACACCTACAAAGAACTGGTGCCCATACTAAAAAAACTATTCTCCAAATTCGAGAAGGACAGAATGCTCCCCAACACATTTAATGAAGCCAATAAAACTTTGATACTAAAAACAAGAAAGGATGCAACAAAAAAAGAAAACTACAGACCAATATCCCTTATGAATATAGATGCAAAAATTCTCAATAATATCCTGGCAAATTGAATCCAAGTGCTTATCAAGAAAATAATCCATCATGACCATGTGGGCTTCATCCCAGAGATGCAGGGATGGTTCAACATATGCAAATCTATAAATGTAATTTGCCACATAAATAGAAACAAAAATAAAGACTATATGATGCTCTCAATAGATGCAGTAAAACCATTTGACAAAATTCAACACCCTTTTATGATAAGAACACTTAACAAAATAGGCATAGACGGGGCCTATCTAAAAATGACACAAGCCATATATGACAAACCCACAGCCAACATCATACTAAATGGGGAAAAATTGAAAACATTCCCACTTAGAACTGGATCCAGACAAAGCTGCCCACTGTCCCCATTACTTTTCAACATACTCCTGGAAGTCCTTGTGAGAGCTATCAGGCAAGAGAGCAGAATCAAGAGTGTCCAAATAGGGACAGAAGAGATCAAACTCTCACTCTTCGCTGATGATATGATGTTATATCTAGAAAACACAAAGGATTCAACCAAGATACTCCTGGAATTGATAAATGAATTCAGTAAAGTCTCAGGATACAAAATCAATACACACAAATTGGAGGCATTCATATATGCCAATAACAGTCAAACGGAGAACCAAATTAAAGACTCAATACCCTTCACAATAGCAACAAAGAAAGTAAAATACCTAGGAATATATTTAACTAAGAGAGTAAATGACCTCTACAGGGAGAACTATGAAACACCGCGGAAGGAAATCGCAGAGCATGTAAACAGGTGGAAAATGATATGATGCTCATGGATCAGAAGAATCAACATTGTTAAAATGTCTACACTACCCAAAGTGATCTACAGATGCAATGCAATTCCTATTAAATTACGATCATCATTTTTCACAAATACAGAAAAAATAATTTTATGTTTTGTATGGAATCAGAGAAGCCCCATTTAGCAAAAGCAATTTTAGGCAATAAGAACAAAATGGGAGGTATTAATTTGCCAGACTTCAAATTATATTACAAGGCTGTGGTTATTAAAACTGCATGTTATTGGCACAAGTGCAGGGACACAGACCAGTGGAACATAACAGAAAATCCAGATATAAAACCATCCTCATAGTGCCGTCTAATCTTTGACAAAGCAGAATAAAACATACTCTGGGGAAAAGAATCCTTATTCAATAAATGGTGCTGGGAAAACTGGGTACCCACATGTAGAAGACTGAAACAGGACCCACACGTTTCACCTCTCACAAAAATGAAGTGACAGTGGATAACAGACTTATACCTTAGGAGTGAAACTATTAGAATTCTAGAAGAAAATGTGGGAAAGACTCATAGGCGTTGGCCTAGGCAAAGAATTCATGAAGAAGATCCCAAAGGCAATCACAGCAACAAGAAAAATAAATAAATGGGACCTGATTAAATTGAAAAGCTTCTGCACAGCCAAAGAAACTGCCACAAAAGTAGACAACCTACAGAATGGGAAAAAATTTTCGCACGCTACACATCTGATAAAGGACTGATAACTATATTCTATTTAGAACTCAGGAAAATCAGTAAGAAAAAAATTCAACAACCCTATCAAAAAGTGGGCAAAGGACATGAACAGCAAGTTTCAAAAGAAGACAGAAGAATGGAAAACAAACATATGAAAAAATGCTCAACATCTCTAATCATCAGGGAAATGCAAATCAAAACCATAATGAGGCTGGGCGTAGTGGCTCACACCTGTAATCCTAGCACTCAGGGAGGCTGAGGCGGGTGGATCCCTCGAGGTCGGGAGTTTGAGACCAGCCTGAGCAAGAGCAAAACCCCGTCTCTACTACAAATAGAAAGAAATTATCTGGCCAAATAAAAATATATAGAGAAAAAATTAGCTGGGCATGGTGGTGCATGCCTGTAGTCCCAGCTACTTGAGAGGCTGAGGCAGGAGGATTGCTTAAGCCCAGAAGTTTGAGGTTGCTGTGAGTTAGGCTGACGCCAGGGCACTCACTCTAGCCCAGGCAATAAAGCGAGACTCTGTCTCAAAAAAAAAAAAAACCACAATGAGATATCACTTAACTCCAGTGAGAATGGCCTTTATCAAAAATTCCCAAAACAATACATGTTGGCATAAATGTGGAGAGACAGGAACACTCATACACTGCCAGTGGGACTCCAAACTAGTGCAATCCCTGTGGAAAGCCATATGGAGATACCTTAAACAGGTACAAGTAGATCTACCATTTGATCCAGCAATGCTATTATTGGGCATCTACCCAAAAGAACAAAAGTAATTCTTTAAAAAAGACATCTGCACCCGAATGTTTATAGCAGCACAATTCACAGTTGCAAAGATGTGGAAACAACCCAAGTGCCCATCAATACATGAGTGGATTAATAAAATGTGGTATACATATACCATGAAGTATTACTCAGCTATAAGAAATAACAGTGATATACAATCTCTTATGTTCTCCTGGAGTGAGTTGGAACCCATTCTATTATGTGAAGTATCCCAAGAATGGAAAAATAAGCACCACATATACTCACCAACAAATTAGTTTCCTGATCATCACCTAAGTGCACATTTGGGAATAACACCAATTGTGTGTCAGGCAGATGTGGGGGGGAGGAGATTGGTGTATACCTACATAATGAGTGCGATGCACACTGTCTGGGGAATGGACATGCTTGAAGCTCTGACTCGGGAGGGGGGGCATGGGCAATATACATAACCTAAATTTTTATATCCCCATAATATGCTGAAATTTTTTAAAAATTGCCCTGCCAAATGAAAGAAAGATGTTTCTCAGAAGCAGTCAGGCTTTCAAATTCACCAGAAGCTTAGAAATGGTGATATTATTTAACATAAATAAGTAAAAATTATGACAAAGCAAGAATGTTTTAAGCATCTTTGGAACAAAACTAAAAGGACAGATATGAATAATTCTGTACATGTACAATATACTAAGATAGTGCCAAAACTTCACTAATAGTATATACATAAACTATTGATAAAGTATTGTTTTAAAACATAGTACATCAAGAACTTACCATTTTATAGATTATTTTTCCTTTGATATGATGGCTAAAGGGTGGAGAGAAGATGACTTTATCACAGGCAAACTATTTTTTAATAACAACAGAATTATTTGTTTTCATGCTATGGTATATAATCATTTTTAGATAAAAATGCCTCATGTTTAATACTCTGTTTGAAAAATGTATTGCACAAGCTTTTACAACTATATTGTTTTGCAAATATTGTATCTCCAAGAGTGAGAGCACCTCTCAGTGGTGGGAAGTTATTGCTATTTTAAAGACAGAAAAACTGACATGTTCTAGTAATAACTGAATTTTTCATGAGCTAACATTGTTTTTGTAGACTTTCTGAGATATTTGTTTTCTCCTGACTGCTAAGTTTTATCTTTATTTTTCTACTAATTGTTGCTAGCAGAGGAAGACAAGCAATATTCAGAGTATCATGCTATTCTTGACTTTCAAGAAGAAGGCATGATTTAATTCCAGATTCTGAGGGAAATTAAGGATAAATTAGTAAAACCATATTTCTCTCTTCTATATGTCTAAGAAATAATGTATTACTATTTATTTCCAGAATGCAATGGAAATATTTTAGTATGGGTTCAACCAAAGAAGCAGAACCACTGAGAAATTATACCTATCCATCTTTCCTCCCCTACTGTCTACTCCAAAAGACCATATGAAACAAAACAACAGTCTTACATAGACAAATGCATAAGGCCTAATCCTTAGGGATTTGTGGTTCATGCTGGAGCTTGGAGTTCACAGATATGAAGGGAAGATGGATATAAAGTAGAGTAAGAACAATCAGGAACCCATTAAGACAAGCTAGAGGCCACCAAAATAGGCTGAAACCTACATCAATTCTTATTGCCTCTGACCTGGTTTATACAGTTGTTTTTTAGGTGCCAAGGCCCATTGTCATGGAGCTAAACATACTCACTGGTCCAAGAGTTAAAGAAGCTAAAAGAGGATCCAGTGGAAGGCGGGACAATTGCTGACCTGGCTGCTGCCTCACATTAATGGAAGGAGCCAGCAGTGACATGTGTAAGCTATAAAATGGCTGCTGCTTGATTTCCTCCCTCCAAATCTCACATAAGATATTCTGTCATGCCCCCCCCAGCCAGAAACATGCAGAAAAGAAAATTCTGGAAAATGTAGTTAAGTTTAGCCAAGTTGATACATCATAAAGCCACCACAGTTCATCCTCTGTCAACTTGAAGCCCATAAATATCTCCTTAAATCATATTAATCTCCAACTTTCAAAAATAACAAAGCCATGCTTCCACCTAACATATTATAACCATCCCACATGCAATTAAAAACACATTAATTCTTTCCAAAGAAATAATACGAAGTTCCCTTTATTTTGTCTTTGGGTGATATTGATTCTTCTACTAGTCAGCTCATGCTCCCTCATTGATACTGCGTAGCTTAAATACTGAGATATAAAGTTAAGTACTATTAACACTTCTTAGTAACATGAATAGGGAATGAGAGAGGGGAGAAAAACAAAACAAATTGTGTATATAATATCATGTACAAAAAAATCATATTCATATAAAAATAAAGGAGAAATACTCATCCCTAATATAGTCCTTGCTTTTCCAACTGGTCACTTGGTCATAGTGTTAGGGTGCACTTAGAGGAGGAGGGCGTCTCAGCAAGGAAGTGGGTGAAGGGTGGAGTTTCCCCAGCCTGCAGTGGTTGATTAAAAAAGATTAAACAAACAACTCCGTGGGCTTAAACAATAAAAAAAGGAGTTATTAAACACAACCACAGTAAGTTGTGACTTTCCCTTGCACAAGTCATACACACTAGTAGGAGAAGGGTGACTGAGTGTAACCATATGATGTGGCTACATTGTGGTGTCACCTGCCCAATGGGTTTTCAGAGAGGATTAAGAAAAGCCATGACACAGGGAGCAGTTTCCACCCTAGAAACCACAATTCTCCCATCCATAATAAAAAGAACAAACCTTGCGTTCCACAAGGTCATCTCCACTCACAGGGAACCAACCCGTCCCTTCTCTAGAACGTGCTTTTGCTTTGCTAGTAAAGGCTGCTTATGTGACTTGTGCGTTTGTGGCTTGGTAATTGCTCCATGTACTGTTCCTCCAGCAATGATTCTTTGGGTTGGAGGTTAAGAACCAGCCATTGCATTAACAATAGCTGGTGTATGTAACTATTAATAGCTTCTTCCACTACCGTTCCACATACTCTTTTCCCTTAGCAAGCTCTTCAGTTTTTCATAGTTTCTTGCCTGGTGGGGTTACACAAATCATCATTCCTGAAGGATATGGGCCATTATTAGTCCAGCCTGAATTGAGTTGTGATAGTTACCCACTCATTTCCCCCACAATATGCTGAAATAATAATAAAAGATTTAACTGGAATTCTTTTGAAGTGGATTTTAATGGATTAGGAGGATAAACGTTTTAAAACCATGACCTAAAATAAAAACAGCAAAGAAGTAAAAAAAAAAAAAAAAAACAGAGAGAGAGAGAGAGAGAGAGACACTCTAGGGATCTCCTTCATTTCAGACATACTCTCCTTTACGGTCATTGTTTAGTAGCATCCTAATTTTACCCTGATAGTCAGATGAATCACTACAACTAGTACAGCAACCCCATTATTTGCCTGCATATCAAAATAAGAAATTCTTTTAATATCTATAGTCTTTTGTGGTAGTTGAAATGCTTTCCTGGAAAAATACAAATATTGTATAAATATATTCTTATTCCTAAATAATAAACAAAAGTTCAAATCAAATTTGGAGATGTTTATGAAGATACTTGGTCAGGGAATTTGAAAATGTCCATCTGCCACTCTTTAAGAATTGGATTGTTTCCAAATTAAAAATAAAATGTATTTCAATCAACACTTCCATTTGTAGTACATGTGTTGATGTGTACCTGCCAGTCTATTTATGTGGTAATTTCTTTAATAAAAAATTTTGAAAAATATTAATGTAGTAAGTTTGTTAATTTTCAATAAATTCAGTTCATGCTGATCTCTAGAGGTGAAATATTAAGATAGAACACCAAAAAAGTACAAATGAGAATCCACAAAATATGTTACTATATTGGTAAATATAAATTATGGGGAAAATCAAAAGGAATGTTGATGATTTGGCTTACAGAAGAGAAAGCTAAAAGTAACTATGTCTTTATAAAGGATGTAGAAATTTTTTCTCCAGCAAATCAAAAAGAAAGAGAAGGGAAGGGAAAGGAAGGGAAAGGGAGGCAAGAGGAGGGAAGAGGAGGGAAGAGAGAGGAGGGGAGAGGAGGGGGAAGGAAGGAAAATAAAACATAGGAAAAAAAGAGAAACAAAGAAAGGGAGAGAGAGAGAGAGATGTCATTTCTCAGCACTGGAAATATACTACATAGAATCCAAAATATATATATATATATATGTATATATATATAAAGAAGAGAAGGATGTATTTAGATTTACTTTAATTTCATTTTGTATTTCATAATCCATAAATAATAAATATTTATATTCATCACTAATATTTAATAATAAGGTGAAACCTGAATTTTTATTAAGCAGATGATTTCTACTACAGAAAAAAATGCTCTGCTCTATTTCTTGCTTGCTTATGTCTAACTTGGATAGTTCATTTGCTTCCCTCTCTGCTAAATGTACTCAAATTAAACCGAAGGTTTATCCAACATGCTATTTATTCAAATTAACACCTTAAGACACAGTAAACTGACTAATTTATTTGGTATACTTAAGCCTAATTCTTTGTTTTCAGCAGGTTTTATTCTGTTTTCCAGAGAGGTGCTGATACAAACCTCTGAGCTACCAATGAAATGGTTAAAACTCCTCCTCCTTTTCTTAAAACTGTTCCTCTTTTTCTTAAAGTACCAATTCCCCTTTCTCTCTGCTTGGACTTTTACTGCTTTTTACATGGAGACTACATAGTGTCTTTCAAGAAACCATCCTTAGTAATTCACATTGGTGAGCTGGGCTCCTGGTAGAGTACAGATAATTAACTGCAAGCTCTCCTGCTGTTCTCAGTCAGCAAACAGCTCTGTAACTACCTCAACATATGTTCTCTTTTAGATATTTAAGAACTATAGTTGAGTGGAAAAATAGCGTGTTAATTCAATTTAGTACTTGCATTCACTTTTTAGAAAACTCATAATTTAAAATCCACATGAATATATTGGTTTGATTAAATAGACTATGAGGTATATGATTCTGCCTGTATGTCAATAAATACATTGCAAAATAGTTGGTACCAGTAAAAGACAGCTTAACTGAAATTACAAAGATGCTATAGGCCTAACTCATTTGATAACAAAGGTCTTGATTTAGTCTAAGGTTCTCTAAGGTCAGGTGACTTGTCTATCAGGATTACTGCTATATCTCTACCTTCTAGCATAAAATATAAGACATCCAGAATTCTAATAGTTTTAACTTTTGAAAAACACTGATAGACATTGGCCTAGACAAACAATTTATGAAGAAGACCCCCAAATGCAATCACAGCAATAACAAAAATAAATGGGACCTGATCAAATTAAAAAGCTTCTGCACAGCCAAAGAAACTATCATGAGAGCAAACAGACAACCTACAGAATGGGAGAACATATTCACATGCTACACATCTGATAAAAGGCTGATAACTAGAATCTATTTAAAACTCAGGAAAATCAGTAAGAAAAAATTAAACAACCCCATCAAACAGTGGGCAAGAACATGAACAGAAACTTTTCAAAAGAAGACACAAGAATGGCCAACAAACATATGAAAAAATACTCAACACCACTAATTATCAGGGAAATGCAAATCAAAACCACAATGAGATATTACTTATCTCCAGGAAGAATGGCTTTTAACAAGAAGCCCCAAAACAATAAATGTTGGCATGGATGCAAAGAGATAGGAAAACTCATACACAGCTGGTAGAACTGCAAACTAGTGCAACCTCTGTGGAAAGCAATATGGAGATATTTTAAGGAGTTGCAAGTAGATCTACTATTTGATCCAGCATCTAACCAAAAGAACAAAAGACGTTCTATCAAAAAGACTCCTGCAGTCAAAGGTTTAAGGCAGCACAATTCACAATTACAAAGATGTGGAAACAACCCAAGTGCCCATCAATACATGAGTGGATTAATAAAATGTGGTATATGTATATATATATATATATAGCTATATACATGTATAGCTATTCAGCTATAAGAAACAATGATGATATAGCACTTCTTGTATTTTCTTGGATAGAGCTGGAACCCATTCTACTAAGTGAAGTATCCCAAGAATCGAAAATGTGCTCATTATCAAATTGGTTTTAACTGATCAATACCCAAGTTGACATATAGGAATAACAATTATCAGGTGTTGGGCAGATGGGAGGGGGGAGGAGAGGATGAGTATATACATACATAATGAGTGTAATGTGCACTGTCTGGGGGATGGACACGCTTGAAGCTCTGACTCTGGGGGGAAGTGTGGGGCAAGGGCAATATATGTAAACTAAACACTTGTACCCCTATAATATGCTGAAATAAAATAAAATAAAATAAAACATTAGACATCTAATAAATTTTTAAATAAAATATTATACTAAAATTATAAACATAAATGTGATGAACAAATTCTTTTAATAACAAAATATCAAAAAGTAGTCCACCAACAAAATACTAAAGGTATTAATTAAAATTTTAAAAACAATATTCATTTATCAGAATCATAGTTTGTGTCATATTTTTATCTACAAATTACAGTCATAATTTAATTACCCTTCAAAATAGCAACAAAGAAAATAAAATATCTAGGAATATATTTAACTAAAGAGGCAAAGGACCTCTATAGGGAGAACTATGAAACACTGAGCAAGGAAATTGCAGAACATGTAAATAGGTGGAAAACCATACCATGCTTGTGGATCAGAAGAATCAACATTATTAAAATGTCTGTACTACCCAAAGTGATCAACAGATTCAATGCAATCCCTATTAAATTACCAACATGATTTTTCACAGATTTAGAAAAAATAATTATACACTTTGTATGGAATCAGAGAAGACCCCATTTAGCAAAAGCGATTTTAAGCAATAAAAACAAAATGGGAGGTATTAATTTCCCAGACTTCAAACTATACTACAAGGCTGTGGTTCTTAAAACTGCTTGGTATTGGCACAAGTGCAGGGACACAGACCAGTGGAACAGAACAGAAAATCCAAATATAAAACCATCCTCATATAGCCATCTAATCTTTGACAAAGCAGACAAAAACATACTCTGGGAAAAAGAATCCTTATTCAATAAATGCTGCTGGGAAAAATGGATAGTCACATGTAGAAGACTAAAACAGGACTCACATTTTTCACCTCTCACAAAAATCAAATCACGGTGGATAACAGACTTAAACCTTAAATGGGAAATGATTAGAATTTTAGAAGAAAATGTAGGAAAGACTCTTACAAACATTGGTCTAGGCAAAGAATTTATGAAGAAGACCCCTAAGGCAATCACAGCAACAATAAAAATAAATGAATGGGACCTGATTAAATTAAAAAGCTTCTGCACAGCCAAAGAAACAGTCACGAGAATAAACAGACAACCTACAGAATGGGAAAAAATTTTCACATACTACACATCAGATAAAGGACTGCTAACAAGAATCTATTTAGAACTCAGGAAAATCAGCAAGAAAAAATCAAACAACCCTATCAAAAAGTGGGCAAACGACATGAATAGAAATTTTTCAAAAGAAGATATAAAAATGGCTAACAAACATATGAAAAAATGTTCAACATCTCTAATCATCAGGGAAATGCAAATCAAAACCACAGTGAGATATCACTTAACTCCAGTGAGAATGGCCTTTATTAAAAAGTCCCAAAACAACACATGTTGGCATGAATGCGGAGAGACAGGAACACACATACACTGCTGGTGGGACTGCAAACTAGTGCAACCCCTGTGGAAAGCATTATGGAGATACCTTAAACAGATTCAAGTAGACCTACCATTTGATCCAGGAATCCCATTATTGGGCATCTACCCAAAGGAACAAAATCATTCTATGACAAAGACACCTGTACCTGAATGTTTATAGCAGCACAATTCACTATTGCAAAGATGTGGAAACAACCCAAATGCCCATCAATTCATGAATGGATCAGTAAATTGTAGTATATGTATACCATGGAGTATTACTCGTCTATAAGAATAACGGTGATACGATATCTCTTTGGTTCTCCTGGAGAGAGTTGGAACCCATTCTATCCCAAGAATGGAAAAACAAGCATCACATGTACTCACCAGAAAAATAGTTTCCCTGATCATCACCTAAATGTACATTGGGGAATGATACCAATTGAATATCGGACTGAGGCAGGGGGTGGGGGGAGGGGATGGGTGTATGCCTACATGATGAGAGCGTTGCACACCATCTGGGGAATGGTCATGCTTGAAGGTGCTGACTTGGGGAGGTGGGGGTTGGGGGGAGGAGATGGAGGTAAAAACTACATGGTGAGCTTCAGGCGCATTGTCTGCGGAATGGACACGCTTGAAGCTCTGACTCGGGGGGATGGGCGGGACATGGGCAATATATATAACCTGAACTTTTGTACCCCTATAATAAACTGAAATAAAAAAAAAATTTTTAAACAATATTCATTTTTCAGAATCATAGTTTGTGTCATATTTTTATCTTCAAATTACAGTCATAATTTAATCACTCTATTGTAACTACAATGTCAAATTTCTCAATGGAATTCCATAAGCCTCAAATACATCCTCAGTCCTCAATTACAGACAGATTTTCTTCTACTCATGCTTCCTTTTCTAACTCTCAATCTACTATTTCACAAATTTATTACAGTGTCTTGGACCATCTACAATTATTGGTCACCTTTCCATGCATTCTCAATGTTATCAAAGAATTTTGACTGTTTTCTGAAAGTCAAATCACTCTGTTAATTTTCTCTCCCATTAATAAGAATTATCTCTTTGAGGCAACTTATATTTCTTTTCCCTCTTCCTCACCCTAGCACTTTATACTCTGTATGGTTAAAAACTAAAAGAAAATCTTTAAGAAAAAGAATAGCCATAATATAATGACATGAAATCTAATCAATTTGTGTATAAGATATTTAGATCATAGAAACTTAGATTCTTAGAATGTGAGAGAATCCTTTCCTTAATGCAGAAAGATCCTATAGCATATCCCAGAAAAAAAATGAATAATAATCTTTGCTTGAACAATTCCAACAGTGGGGGATTCTCTGCTTTATTAAGTAGTTTGTTTTATTGCTGGAGAACTTTAAAATTAGAAAGTTCCATTTGATATTTATTCATTTTTATATAGATTGTGAGCAATTTGCAAATATAATTTAGCTGACTTCATCTGGACTCTGAACAGTAGGCTACTTTGATGCATTTGTATAGTTTGTGTTTCAGATGACTAGACAGAAAATAGCTGTGTAGGAATAATCATTCAAAATATTTAATGTAAAAATACCTAAATAGATTTTTTTATTTTAAATTTTATAAAGACTATGAAATATTTTTTTGGTAACTGTACTTGGACTCTGAAATGAAAATCTAAACACACAATGAAATAGAAATCTTCACTTTTCTACTGACTAAGGAGGTGATGAAACTCTTAGCCTCTGTGCCTGAAATGATTATTCTGGTCTGTTCTCATCTGTATCCTACATAGTGTACCCTGTGTAATTTTTGTCCTATTCTATGTACTCTACAAATACATGTGCTTCTTCTTAACTGAATGCACTAATCTATTTCTTTGTCCTTGCCTAAATTATCTTTTATACTAAACATTGCACCTTTAAGGAAAACTTTGCCTTCCTCCAGTGTACCTGGCTGGATGCTGGATGTGAACTGTGTAGGGCTGCCTGTGTGAGCATTGGACACTGGGAAGATTAAAGGGATATTGTGAGTACCATGGGCATTAAAGCCCTTTTGCAAGGTAAATCCAATCTTGCTTTGAGTTTGAACCCTAAAAGTATAACATATACCTCCAGCATTGTGACAATGCCTATGCAACAAAAATGGTACAAGTATCATTAGCTGAGAGAATTTGATACTTGAGTTTTAGAGAGGAGGGGAAACACCACTAGAAGGTCTACAGTTGGTGTCTTGGTTGGAAGGTATTTAGGATCATGCAATTTTAAATTTGAACACACACACACACACACACATATATAAACACATACACACATACACAGAGACCCACACACACAGCATCCTATGTACCTTCCAATCAAGATCTCAACTATATTTTTTACACTTCACTTATACAATTAGTTCCTGGAATGGTTGCATTAGTGACCAAGTTAAGTGGATTCCCTCCCAGTACTTTGAATCTAGAAGTAGTGGAGAAAATAATTGGAGCTGACTCATTCCAGCTTGATGAAATTAGCAGCTCCTCCAGTCTGGATCTAGGAGCTACCCTAGTCTCTGCCCCTTCTAAGGGTATGTCCTTGGTGGACTCTGTTTCCGTGAGCCTTTTCTAATTTTTTAAAAATATATATACATATATTTTTAATTTTAGCACATTTTGGGGTGCAAATGTTTAGGTTACATATATTGTTTTTTCCCCACCCGAGTCACAGGTTCAAGCATGTCCATCCCCCAGGCAATCACTATAATCTTGAAATATCTGAATTTGTATAAACTAAGCATGGAAAACTACTAAGGCAGCCCATAATTTTAAGTGATAGAGGCTCATATTTTTATCTAAAATAAGACAATGTAATCAGTATTAGTTTTTTGCTTTGTTTAATGCTAGGCACATACGACTTTTTAGCTACACATAATAAAAATCAGTATGTTGTCTATAATCTGTAATATTACTAGATAATAAGAAGTAAGACATAAAAAATTAGAACTACTATAAACATATTACACTTCTTTTTCTTTTATTTCAGCTTATTATGGGGGTCAAAAGCTAAGGTTATATACATTGCCCATGTCCCATCCATCCCCCTGAGTCAGAGCCTCAAGGGTGTCCATTCCCCAGACAGTGCGCCTGGCACTCACCATGCAGTCATACCTCCATCCCCTCCCCCCACCCCCGATCTCCCCGAGTCAGCACCTTCAAACATGGCTATCCCCCAGACAGTGTGCAACGCACTCATCATGTAGGCATACACCCATCCCTTCCCCCGGCCTCAGTCTGATATCCAGTTGGTATCATTCTCCAATGTGCATTTAGGGGATAATGAGGGAAACCAATTTTCTGGTGAGTACATGTGATGCTTGTTTTTCAACTCTCAGGATACTTCACTTAATAGAATGGGTTCCAACTCTCTCCAGGAGAACCAAAGAGATATCGTATCACCATTATTTCTTATAGCTGAGTAATACTCCATGGTATACATATACCACAATTTACTAATACATTCATGAATTGATGAGCACTTGGTTTGTTTCCACATCTTTGCAATGGTGAACTGTGCTGCAATAAACATTTGGGTGCAGGTGTCTTTTTTATAGAATGACTTTTGTTCTTCTGGGTAGATGCCCAATAATGGGATTCCTGGATTGAATGGTAGGTCTACTTCAATCTGTTTAAGGTATCTCCATAATGCTTTCCACAGGGGTTGCACTAGTTTGCAGTCCCACCAGCAGTGTATGTGTGTACCTGTCTCTCCGCATTCATGCCAACATGTATTGTTTTGGGACTTTTTGATAAAGGCCATTCTCACTGCGGTTAAGTGGTATCTCATTGTGGTTTTGATTTGCATTTCCCCGATGATTAGAGATGTTGAACATTTTTGTTCATTATTGAACATTGTTCATAATCAAACATGTTTGATAGTCATTTTTATATCTTCTTTTGAAAAATTTCTATTCATGTCGTTTGCCCACTTTTTGATAGGGTTGTTCTATTTCTTCTTGCTGATTTTCCTGAGTTCTAAATAGATTTTTGTTATCAGTCCTTTAACTGATGTGTAGTATGTGAAAATTTTTTCCCATTCTGTAGGTTGTCTGTTTACTCTCATGACTGTTTCTGTGGCTCTGCAGAAGTTTTTAATTTGATCAGGTCCCATTTATTTATTTTTGTTTTTGCTGTGATAGCCTTAGGGGTCTTCTTCATAAATTCTTAGCCTAGGCCAATGTCTGTAAGAGTCTTTCCTACATTTTCTTCTAGAATTCTAATCGATTCCCACCTAAGGTTTAAGTCTGTTATCCACCGTGGTTTGATTTTTGTGAGAGGTGAAAGCTGTGGGTCCTGTTTTAGTCTTCTACATGTGGCTATCCAGTTTTCCCAGCAGCATTTGTTAAATAAGGAATCTTTTCCCCAGAGTATGTTTTTGTCTGCTTTGTCAAAGATTAGGTGGCTATATGAGGACGGTTTTATATCTGGATTTTTTGTTCTGTTCCATTGGTCTGTGTCCCTGCACTTGTGCCAATATCAAGCAGTTTTAATAATCACAGCTTTGTAGTATAGTATCAAGTCTGGCAAATTAATACCTCCCATTTGGGTTTTTTTGCTTAAAATTGCTTTTACTAAACGGGGTCTTCTCTGGTTCTATACAAAGTGTAAAATTATTCTTTCTATATCTGTAAAAAATGATGTTGGTAATTTGATAGGGATTGCATTGAATCTGTAGATAACTTTGGGCAGTATAGACATTTCAACAATGTTAATTATTTCGATCCATGAGCATGGTATGGTTTTCCACCTATTTACATGTTCTGCAATTTATTTCCTCAGTGTTTCATAGTTCTCCCTATAGAGGTCCTTTACCTCCTTAGTTAAATATATTCCTAGGTATTTTATTTTCCTTGTTGCTATTTTGAAGGGTATTGAGTCCTTAATTTGGTTCTCCGTTTGACTGTTATTGGCATATATGAATGCTTCTGATTTGTGTGTATTGATTTTTTATCCAGAGACTTTACTGAATTCATTGATCAATTCTAGGAGTCTCTTGGTTGAATCCTTGGGGTTTTCTAGATATAACATCATATCATCAGCAAAGAGTGAGAGTTTGATCTCTTCATTCCCTATTTGGACTCCATTGATTCTGCTCTCTTGCCTGATAGCTCTCGCAAGGCTTTCAATACTATGTTGAAAGGTAAGGGGACAGTGGGCAGCCTTCTCTAGTTCCAGTTTGAAGGGGGAATGCTTTCAATTTTTCTATATTCATCTATATTCATAAGGTGGGAAGGTTTTTTAATGCTGTTTCAATTTCAGATTCTATATATTGGTCTACTCAGGAATTCTATTTCTTCCTGGTTGAGCCTGGGAAGGCTCTGTGTTTCTAAAAATTTGTCCATTTCCTCCTCATTTTCCAATTTGTGTGCATAAAGATTTTTGTAAAATTCATAGATGCTATTTTGTATCTCTGTGGCATCAGTTGTGATTTCTCCTTTCATGTTCCTGATGGAGGTAATTAGAATTTTTTCTTTTCTGCTCTTGGTTAGCCTAGCCAGAGGTTTGTAAATCTTATTTCTTTTTTCAAAGAACCAACTTTTTGTTTTATTAATCTCCCTTAAGTTTTGTTTTTTGTCCTTTTCATTCAGTTATGATTTCATCTTAATAATTTCTCTCTTTCTGCTAGGTTTGGGGTTGGTCTGTTCTTCCTTCTTCAGCTCTTTGAGTCTATTCATTAGATTGTCTATTTGTAAGTTTTCTGCCTTTTTGATATAGGCAATTATGGAAATAAATTTTCCTCTCAGGACTGCTTTAGCTGTGTCCCACAGATTTTGATAAGTTTTATCTCCATTGTCATTTAATTCAAAGAATCTTTTGATTTCTGTCTTGCTTTCTTCATTTATAAAATAATCATTCAGGAGAAGGTTTCTTAGCTTCCATGACTTTGAGTAGGAATGAGAATTTCTGTTAGGGTTCATTATTAGTTTTATTCCACTGTGATCTGAGAAGATGCATGGTATAATTTCTATTTTTTAAAATTTTTTAAGACATGCTTTATGTCCTATGATATGGTCAATCTTGGAGAATGTCCCATGAGCTGATGAGAAGAAAGTATATTCAGTGGATTTTGGGTAGAATGTCCTGTAGATGTCAGTCAGAACCATTTGTTCTAGCATTCTATTTAAGTCCATTATTTGTTTGTTTATTTTCTGTTTGGAGGATCTGTCCTCTACTGTCAGTGGCATGTTAAAGTCTCCGACTATTAAAGTGCTGTTATCTATCATTTTGCTCAAATCAAGTAGGGTTTGCTTTATGAATCTGGGTGAACCTAAGTTGGGTGCATATATAGTAACTATAGTTATATCTTCTTGTTGAATTTTACCCTTCACCAGTATATAGTAACCATCTTTGTCTTTCATTACTTTTACTGATTTAAAAACTAAGTTATCGGAGATTAAAACCGCCACACCAGCTTTCTTTTGGCTTCCATTTGCTTGAAATTTCAATTTCCACCCTTTTATTTTCAGTCTAAATACATCCTTCCAGGTTAGATGAGTTTCCTGAAGACAGGAGAATGTTGGCTTGTATTTTTTTAACCATTGGGCCAGTCTATGTCTCTTGAGTGGGGAATTCAATCCATTCACATTTAATAAGAGAATTGATAAGTGAGACTGATTTCTATTCCTCATGTTGGCTTGAATTTCATTATTCTGTTTTCTCACTTGAGCCATTGTGATAACTGGGTTTTTTTCTTCTCATGAGTAGTTTTATATTCGTGGGTCTTTCTTGTGCTGGTCCGTGTGTAGCTCTGTTTTGAGTACTTCTTGGAGAGCTGATCTTGTCTTGGTGAATTCTCTGAGTTCTTGTTTTTCTGAGAATGTCTTAATTTCACCTTCCTATATAAAGGTGAGCTTAGCTGGATATAAGATTCTAGGCTGGGCATTATTCTGTTTCAGAAGAGTGAGAATGGGGCCCAGTCTCTTCTTGCTTGTAAGATTTCAATTAAGATTTCTCAACTGATATTATATTTCTAAAGAAATATTTTCATTAAAAAGACTGCAATATGATAAAATAGATTGAATTGATAGTGACACAAAACTAAATTGAATTTTACACACTTATTTTGTAGAGTGTATGTTCAAGAAATTTTTTAGAAATTATATGTAGAAAACACACTTTTATAGTGGTTTCAAATGCATGACAGCAATCAAATGATTTACTTCTTTATCCCAGGTTAAGGGTGACATTTGAGATATCTTTCTAAATCATTCTGCAAGAAGTGTTAACAAACAGAGAAAGGAGTTTCTGAACATGGTAAAAATAGATTCTTTGTAGTTGTTATATCTTTGAAAAGGAGACAATATATATTTAAAGATAGGAAAGTAGAAAAATTAGTATTCAGGTATCATAGAAAACTCAGAGGGAAATTTCACTAAATGAATAATATGCATATGGAAGATGTCACCAAAGAGACCAATTAAAAAGGTGATGAATCAAAAGTACTGTAATCATTTCTAGTGGAACAGAAGTAAGTGGAGTAAGACAAGAGAATACAAGTAGATGTTTTCTTTATTTAAAAGTTAAGCCATTATTTCTTTTCTTAATATAAAATAGGCTGATTGACCTTTCTGTTGGTATAAAATGCTTAACAGCAATTTCACCTTAACATACATAATTTTTTTAATTAACAGTTTTCCCACTAGAATTCTATTTTAAAATATCCATTCTTATATCCTTATTCTCCCATATCTTTATCATTCATTTTGATGACTATATAAAATTCTGATTTTCTTAGAGTAAATTTTGGAGAATTACTTCTTCATTTTTGTATTATTGTAATAGATGAGTATATAACCAATTCTACATACTGGAATAATCTTTTACATATAATAGACACAGGTATCTTCCTTCACTTCTTAAATGCCTTCACCATTTCCCCCAGATATTGTTCAAATAATCAAAAATTGAATATTTGTAATTAAGGCACCCTAATCTTTCTATTAAAATTCAAAATCCTCCAAATAGATAATGTATACATAATCAGCTATATCTTTTAGGCGTATCTATTTTTTCAATTACTTTTCAAAAAGACTATGGGTTGAGAGAAACTATAATCTGGGTTATGTTAATTTTCGACTAGGCAGAGTATGTTGAGGATGTTGCAAAGTGCAGAGTTTTGCTGATCTCTAAGGATGTACAGTCTCCAGGCAGACAGACAATCAGAAAGGAAGGATGGGACCAGAAAATGAGTGGAAGAAAGATTGGGGACAGTAGAAGGGATATGGAGATAAATTTTTAAAAAACTGATTTTGCAATGCAATCTGTACATTTGAATGAGCCAATGCATTTTACTATCTTAGTTCTATGTATCATTGTGAATTTTTATGAAAAATATATATCAGCTTATAAAATTAATTTTTAAAGTCTTTAAAATTAACATTTATAAAACAATTAGCATAAATACATGAAACTGAACTGATATCTATTTATTCATTCTACAAATAATTATTGAACACTGGCTTTGCTCAATGAGCTGTTCTTGCACATAATCCACTAGGGGGAAGAGAATATGAATGATATTTCTTTAGCACTCTACAATTGATTCATACAGATACTTTCATACTTCAACTAGTTTGATCTTATGGGGTTTAAAGTTTTGATCAGTACTCAGGGGCTACAGTCTTAAAAGATAAATTTATTCAGTAGATAACAGTTCAGAACGAAAGAAAGAAGAATCATGGCATCAGAATGTTTTAAAGAAAGTTTCATTTTTTAAATAATGAAAGTGTTTAATTTAGAGAGGATTTGGAGCTTTGTTTACTTGGAAGCCTTTTGTATGGTTGGAAGAACTATGTGTCTATGTAGTTTTCAATTTTTGTTAATAATCTCTGGAAGGGAAAATATTATCTGCAAGAGATCATGAATTGATACATTTGAATATTAAATTTCTTTGAAGAGGAATGATAGCTCATTGAAATGTTTTGAAATCATTTCATGGTCCAATATAAAATTTTAGCAATGTATGAAATCTTTGAGTTCTGGATTAGGTAAATTATTTTATGTTTCATTTAGTTTTCTATTTAATTTCATATAAAATTAATGCTGGTTTCTTCTGGAAAACAATTGTAACACTAAGATGTTATCAAAATGCAAAGACACGAGAGAAGCAGCTTTCTTGGCTGAGTCACCAGGCGATGCCAGGCGGCTCCTAATCACCAAGCTGCCTGCGTTTTGCACCAAAGGGACAGACCCTGCCCCTGGAAGGGCAGAGTAGTGAAGAAAGCCACTTTCGAGGCTGAGACGTGCTGCAGTGGCAAAGGGCCCTTGGCTGCGACCAGGCCACTGGTATTTCATGCTGAAGGGACAGACCCCACCTCTGAAAGGGCAGAGTAGTGAGGGAGGCCACTTTCCGGTCTGAGACCCTCGGTGACCTTGGGCAGAGCTTCTCCATCAGCCCTGTGGTGTGTACTTCTTACCAACTAGACAAATGTCGCCCTTGGAGGGGCAGAGTAATGAGTGTAGCCACTTCCTGGGCTGAGATGCCTGGTGGCCCCAGGAGTGCCCACCCCCAGTCTGGTAGCTTATCTTCCCCTCTGGCAGGGCAGACCCTGACCTTGGAGAAGGGGAGAAATGAGAGAAGATGTTTTCTGGGCTGGGACTTGCTGCAGCCTCAGCCAATGCCCCTCCCCCAGCCTGACAGGACAGACTCAGTCCTTTAAGGCAGGGAGAAAGGAGAAAAATTTATTTCCCAGTGTGACTGTCTTGAATCTATGGGACCTTGGAACTAAGCAAAAGGGGACAGATTGTTGACTTGGTAGAGTGGGTTGGTTTTGATCATCTGATAAGATCATAACACAAGGGTTTCCTCTTGGTGCCCATGCTGTTGCCAGCTTTGGGGCTTGTGGTCTGGGAAGGAAAATATTAACCAGAGGCCTTAGCAATTGCACCAATTGACACTCCCCATCAGAAGCTGCTTTGCAAGTGTGGTGAAAGAGTCCTGAATAACATATTAGCAGCTCTCCCCTAGCTGCAGATCAAGCAACCTCTGAAGTATACACTCTTACGCTTGCAGGTACCTGTTGCTCTTCTCACTCCACCTAAAGTGGTAAAAGCCCAAGTAACCCTTGGGAGTGGCAATACATTCCCAAAAGACTGAGGCACTTGTATATACCATTCAGGGGTTTAGAGCTCAATACAAAGGTATTGGAATGCCTTGATGACTGACTGCTCCATGCAAACTATAAGCAACAAAAGAAAGGGTAACCTCATAGCCCAACACAGTGTCTTCCATCTCAAACTAGTGGACAGCAGTACAATCACACACACAAGAGTGATCCCACTCCTGCGGGAGTCTAAGAAAGGGATCCAAACTCACTAATCTCCTTTAGCAGGAGGTGAAGACAACAGGTCAGAGATAACCCAACAGGCTAAAACACCTCTAAGACAATACAGGACCAGAGCGCATCTCCCCAGCATTATCAAGGAATGTCCCTTTGAGGACTCTGAATTAAGTCCACAAACCAGTCCTAGCACCCCCGTTCCTTGACAAAGTAGCCTAATGAGAAAGAATCAGCAAAAGAACACAGGAAACATGAAAGGTCAGAGAGAAAAGTCACTTCCAAAAGAAAATATTTGATCTCCATCTATAGATACCAACTTAGACAACATGGGTAAACTGACAGAGGAAGAATTCTCAATATGGATTTTAAGAAAACTCAGTGGAATTGAAGAGAAAATAGAATCCCAGCATAAAGAAACCACAAGGACAATACAGGAAATGAATGAAAAATTCTCTAAAGAAATTGAAATACTATGGAAAAACCAAACACAAATCTTGGCAATGAAGGAGGCATTCAAAGAACTTCAAAACACAGTGGAAATCCTCAAGAATAGAATGGATCATACAGAGGAAAGAATCTCAGAACTTGAAGATAATGGCTATGTGCTAAACAAATTGGATGAAAACAAAGAACACAAAAGCAAGAGACAAGACCAATACATACAAGAAATGTAGGATTACATAAAGAAGCCAAATATAAGAATCATTGGCATCCCAGAGGGAGAAGAAGAAAATACACAAGGGCTGGAAAACTTATTTCATGGAATACTGGAGAAAAATATCCTTGGTCTGGCCAGAAATCTTGACATCCAGATGCAGAAAGCACACAGAACTCCTGAGAGACTCAATGTGAAAAGATAATCAATATGTCATATAGTTATTAGGCTGACCAAAGTAAACATGAAGAAGCAATTCTTAGAGCAGTGAGGTGAAAGCAACAAATAAACTACAAAGGAAAACCTATCAGACTAACTACAGATGTTTCAACTGAAACGTTATAAGTCAGAAGGGACTGGATGTCTATCCTTAATCTTCTAAAGCAGAATAATGTCCAACCTAGAATTCTTTATCTGGAAAAATTAAGTTTCATCTATGAGGGAGAAATAAACTCTTTCCCAGGCAAACAATCACTGATGGAATTTGCGAAGACCAGACCAGCCATACAGGAAGTACTCAGACCTGCATTACACACTGAACAGGACACTAGATACTTTTCAAAGTAAAATCATTCAAGAGTTAAAGGCTAGAACCTAGACTCCATGATGGCTCAAGGAGTAAAACAAAACAACAGGATTTCACCCAACAATATGAATGGAAATCTACCTCAAATTTCAATTCTCTCAATAAATATGAATAGCTTAACGGTTCTCTGAAGAGACATAGGCTGGCAAAGTGGATTAAAATCCACAAGCCCAGTATCTGCTGTCTACAGGAAGTGCATCTAACCCACAAAGATGTCTTCAGGCTCAAGGCCAAGGGATGGAAAACAATCATCCAGGCAATTGGAAGTCTAAAAAAGCAGGAGTAAGCTATACTTATTTCAGATAACATAAGCTTTAAAATAGCAAAAATAAAAAAGGACAAAGATGGTCACTAATATAATGGTGAAAGGGAAGATCCAACAAGAAGAATTAACAATTTTTAATATTTATGCACTTATCTCAGGAGAGCAATGTTACATAAAGCAAATCTTGTCTGATCTAAATAGCATGATAAACAATAATGCCATAGTAGCAGGGGAATTTAATACCCCACTGAATGAATTGGACAGATCTTCCAAACAAAAAATAAGCTAAGAAGTAATGAACTTAAACAGAGCTCTGGAAAAAAGGGTCTGACAGACCTCTACAGAACATTCCACCCAAATAAAGCTGAATATACATTATTCTCTTCAGCCCATGGAACATTCTCCAAAACTGATCACATTCTAGGCCACAAATCAGACCTCAACAAATTCAAAAAATTAGAAATTATACCATGTGTCTTCTCTGATCACAGTGGTATAAAATTAGAGTTCAATTCCAACAGAAATACTCATCACCTCACAAAGTCATGGAAACTAAACAATCTATTGTTGAATAACTATTGGGTCAAGGAGGAAATACAGAGGAAAATCAAGAGTTTCTTTGAACTAAATGACAATGGATGAAGAAGTAATCAAAACATGTAGGATACAGCAAAAGCATACCTGAGAGGAAAACTAATAGCGTTAAATGCTTACATCCATTCTTATATCTTCTTTTGAAAAATTTCTATTCATGTCCTTTGCCCATTTTTTGATAGGGTTGTTTGATTTTTTCTTGCTGATTTTCCTGATTTCTAAATAGATTCTTGTTATCAGACCTTTATCTGATGTGTATTATGCAAAAATTTTTTCCCATTCTGTAGGCTGTCTGTTTATTTTTGTGACTGTTTCCTTGGCTGTGCAGAAGCTTTTTAATTTAATCAGGTCCCATTCATTTATTTTTGTTGTTGCTGTGATTGCCTTAGGGGTTTTCTTCATAAATTCCTTGCCTAGACCAATGTCTGTAAGAGTCTTTCCTACATTTGCTTCTAGAATTCTAATAGTTTCTCCCCTAAGGTGTAGGTCTGTTAGCCACCTTGATTTGATTTCCGTGAGAGGTGAAAGCTGTGGGTCCTGTTATAGTCTTCTACATGTGGCTATCCAGTTTTCCCAGCACCATTTATTAAACAAGGATTCTTTTCCCCAAAGTATGTTTAAAGAATGGCCAACAAACATATGAAAAAATGCTCAACATCCCTAATCATCAGGGAAATGCAAATCAAAACCACAATGAGATATCACTTAACTCCAGTGAGAATGGCCTTTATCAAAAAGTCCCAAAACAACACATGTTGACGTGGATGAGGAGAGACAAGAACACTCATACACTGCTGGTGGGACTGCAAACTAGTGCAACCCCTGTGGAAAGCATTATGGAGATACCTTAAACAAATTCAGATAGACCTCCCGTTCGATCCAGCAATCCCATTATTGGGCATCTACCCAGAAGAACAAAAGTCATTCTACAACAAAGACACCTGTACCCGAATGTTTATAGCAGCACAATTTACAATCGCAAGGATGTGGAAACAACCCAAGTGCCCATCAATCCACGAATGGATTAGTAAACTGTGGTATATGTATACCATGGAGTACTACTCAGCTATAAGAAATAACAATGATACGACATCTCTTTGGTTCTCCTGGAGAGAGCTGGAACCCATTATACTAAGTGAAGTATCCAAAGAATGGAAAAACAAGCATCACATGTACTCACCAGAAAACTGGTTTCCCTGATCATCACCTAAATGTACATCAGGGAAGGATACCAATTGGATATCAGACTGGGATGGGGGGTGGGGGGAGGGGATGGGTGTATGCCTACATGATGAGTGCGTTGCACACCCTCTGGGGAATGGTCATGCTTGAAGGTGCAGACCCGGGGAGGTGGGGGGGGAGGGGATGGAGGTATGACTACCTGATGAGTGCCAGGTGCACTGTCGGGAGAATGAGAACGGACGCGCTTGGGACTCTGACTCGGGGGGATGGGTGGGACATGGAAAATGTATATAACCTAAACTTATGTACCCCCATGATGAGCTGAAATAAAAAAAATATATATATAAAAAAAAAAAAAAAAAAAAAAAGAATAGTTCTTCACATCATCCCAACAATGAGTATTATAAAATATGTTAATTTTTTAATAAATGAAGCATTTCATCTTTAAAAAAAAAAAAAAAAAAAAAAAAAAAAAAAAAAAAGAAATAACGGTGATACGAAATCTCTTTGGTTGTCCTGGAGAGAGTTGGAACCCATTATATTAAGTGATGTATCCAAAGAATGGATAAACAAGCGTCACATGTACTCACCAGAAAATTGGTTTCCCTGACCATCACCTAAATGCACATCGGGGAAGGGTACCAATTAGATATCAGATGGAGATGGGAGGTGGGGGGAGGGGTTGGGTGTATGCCTACATGATGAGTGCGTTGTGCACCATCTGGGGAATTGTCATGCTTGAGGGTGCAGACTCGGGGAGATTGGGGATTGGGGGAGGGGATAGAGGTATGACTACATGGTGAGTGCCAGGTGAACTGCCTGGTGAATGGACACGCTTGAGGCTCTGACTCGGGGGGATGGGCAGGACATGGACAATGCATATAACCTGAACTTATGTACCCCCATGATGAGCTGAAATAAATAAATAAATAAATAAAAAGAAAATAGACAGGTATAAGAAAAAGTACACAAAACATTAACATCCTATTTTAATTCAGCTTTATATGACAAAACACTTGGAAGATTGACAATATATTTTTGTCAGCAATCTATAGCAATAACTATCCTATGCCCATGTATGACAAGTGAAGCAAATAAAAGTCTACTTAATTTTTGAAAAAAAAACAATGCTCACATCCAAAACACAGAAAGCTCAAAAATTGACAATCTAATAAACAGTCTCAAGGAATTGGAATAGGAAGAGCAAATAAATTCCAAACCTAGTAGAAGAAAAGAAATACCTAATATCAAAACAGAACTAAATGAAATTGAGAATAAAAGAACTATACGGATGATCAAGAAATGCAAAGCTTGTTTTTTGGAAAGATTAACAAAATTGACAGCCCTCTTGCTAGATTGACAAGAATTCTAAAGGAAAGGACTCTAATAAACTCAATTAGAAATGAAAAAGGAGAGGTCACAACAGACACCATGGAGATACAAAACATTATTTTGATTACTATAAAAACCTATATGTCCAAAAACTACATAATGAGGAGGAAATGGACAAATTCCTGGAAATATACAACCTCCCTAAGTTCACCCAGGAGGTAATAGAATTCATGAATACAGCAATCTCAAGCACAGAAATTGGAGCAGCAACTAAAAACCTTCCAAAATGGAAAAGCCTTGGACCAGATAGCTATACTTTAGAGTTTTACCAAACATACAAGGAACTCATACTTATACTACAGAAATCACTCCACAACATCGAGAAAGATGATATCACTTCTAACTCAGTCTATGAAGCCAATATCACCCTGATACAAAAGCCAGGAAAAGACACAACAAAAACAGAAAACTACAGACCAATATCCCTCATGAATATAGATGGAAAAATACTCAACAAAATTTTAGCAAATCTAATTCAGCAGCCTATCAAAAAAAATTCACCATGGCCACCCTGGGCTTTATGCTAGGAATGAAAGTTTGGTTCAATATACGCAAATCTATAATGGCAATTCACCTCATAAATAAAAGCAAGAACAAAGACCATATAATTCTCTCAATAGATGCAGAAAAAGCATTTGACAAAGTCCAGCACAATTTTATGATAAAAACTCTTAACAAAATAGGCATAGACAGGTCATCCCTTAAAATTATCAAGTCCATTTATGATAAACCCACTGCCAAAATAATACTGAATGGGGAAAAATTGAAACCATTCCCACTTAGAACCAGAATCAGACAAGGTTGCCCACTATCTCCACTTCTATTCAACACAGTGCTGGAAGTCCTTGCTAGAGCAATTAGACAAGACAGGGGAATTAAGGGCATCCAAATGGGGGCAGATGAGACCAAACTCTCACTCTTTGACAATGATATGATATTACACCTAGAAAACCCTAAGGATTCAACCCAGATACTCCTGGAATTGATAAATGAATTCAATAAAGTCTCAGGATACAAAATCAATACACACAAATCAGAGGCATTCATATACACCAATAACACTCAAGCCAAATTTCAAATAAAAAACACAATACTTTTTACAATACCCTCAAAGAAAATTAAATATCTAGGAATATATTTAATGAAAGAGGTGAGAAATATATGCATGGAGAACTACAAAACATTAAGAAAAGATATTTTAAAAGATGTAAATAGATGGAAAATATCTACCTTGTTCATGGATTGGTAGAATCCACATTGTTAAAATGTCCGTATTACCTAAAGTGATCTACAGAATTAATGCAATCTCTATCAAAGTACCATCATCATTCTTTGCAGATCTAGAAAAAATAATTCTATGCTTTGTATGGAACTAGAGAAGACGTCCTATAGCCAAAGCAATCTTAAGTAAAAAGAACAAACTTGGAGGTATCAGTCTACAAGACTTCAAGCTGTACTACAAGACTATAGTAACTAAAACAGCATGGTCCTTGCACAAGAATAGAGATATAGACCCTTGAAACAGGACTGAGAATCCAGAGATGAAACCATCCACACATGGTAATCTAATCTTTAACAAAGCAGACAAAAATATACACTGGAGAAAAGAATCTCTTTTCAATAAATTGTGCTGGGAAAACTTGATAGCTACATGCAAAAGATTCAAAGTGGATCCCCACCTCTCACCTCTTTCAAAAATCAATTCAAGATCGATAAAAGATTTAAACCTAAGGCATGAAACCTTAAGAATTCTAGAAGATGTTGGGAAGACCCTTTCAGACATTGGCCTAGGAAAAGAATTTTTGAAGAAGACCCCAAAAACAATCATAGCACCAACTAAAATAAATACATGGAATCTGATCAAATTAAAAAGCTTTTGCACAGCCAAGGAAACTATCATTAGAGCAAATACACAGCCCACAGAATGGGAGAAAATATTTGCTCTCTACACATCTGATAAAGGGCTGACGATAAGAATCTATCTAAAGCTTTAAAAAAAAAATCAACAAAAAAAATCAAACAACCCCATCAAAAAATGGGCAAAGGACATGAACAGAAACTTTTCAAAGGAAGGCAGAATAATGGCCAGAAAACATATAAAAATGCTCAATGTCTCTAAACCTTAGGGAAATGAAAATCAAAATGACAATGAGATATCACCTAACCCCGGTGAGATTAGCCTCTATCAAAAAGTTCCAAAACAACAAATGCTGGCAAGGATGTGGAGAGACAGGAACACTCTTACACTGCTGGTAGGACTGCAAATTGGTGCAACCTCTGTGGAAAAGAATTTGGAGATACCTCAAAGAGCCAAAAATAGAAATACCATTAGATCCAGCAATAGCACTATTAGGCATCTACCCAAAAGAGCAAAAGACATTCTATAATAAAGACATCTGCACCCGAATATTTATGGCAGCACAATTCACTATTGCAAGGATGAGGAAACAATCCAAGAGCCCGTCAATTCATGAGTGGATTATTAAAATTTGGTACATGCATACAATGGAATATTACTCATTTATAAGAAATGATGATGATCTAGCACCTCTTATATTTTCCTGGATAGAGCTTGATCCAATCCTCCGAAGTGAGGTATCACAAGAACGGAAGAATAGGCTCACCTGTACTCACCATCAAATTGGCACTAACTGATCAACACTATGGTGCTCACACAACGGTAATATTCTCCAGGGATTAGAGGGTTGAGGAGGGGTAAACAGAATTAATGGATGTGGTGAGCATTGTAGAAGGGAAGGGCATGCCTCTGATCCTCGCTTGGGTGAGGCAAAGTCATAAAATATAATGAAAATATCTGTACTCTCATAATATCCTGAAATAAAAATAAATTTTAAAAAAAAAGAATGGAAAAAATGCAACAACAGAATGCAGTATGAAGTGCACTATAAAGTACAAAAAAGAACTCGTATTTTTTGTTCATGCTATGACTAAAATAAGTTATAAACATAAATGAAAGATAATCATTTTGCTAAATACTGGAATACAAGCTTCTCCTTGTATATGTATATATAAATAACACATAAAATAGTGGCATTCACAAAGTAGAGCACTTAATAAATATTTAGGTGAATGAATGAAATTGTTTATATAAGCAAAGTGACTGCTAACTTGAGCAGCCCATGCTGTACTCAAATCAGTAGATTTCTTGTAAACACTATTCAAATTTCTATGTTAACCAAATATGTAAATTCAAGTTGGAGCAAGAAAATGAGAAACTGAAAAAAAGGAGAAGAAAGAGGAAAAAAGAGAGACAGATGGAGGAAGAGATGTCAGGAGGGGAGGAAGAAGTGGAAGAGAGGAGAAGGAAGAGCATTTATCATTCTCATTTGCCTCTGGCATCTCTCCTTCCTCTTAGTGTCCTCTATACCCTGGCTGGTGCATCTTTCCCCCATTCCTAGTAAGAGGATCAGAGCAATACAATACTTCTGAGATATCTTTTGAACCCACAGTGGCTCATCAGTGGCTTACCCTGGAAATCATCAATGCCATTCTTAAAATATTCACAATACTTAAAATATGTTCTATTCACATATTATTCTACAACACCACTCTCAACTGCATGCTGTATTGAAAACTGCCTAATAAGAATATGGATAACCCTCTATGTGATAATTAAGGGGATGACTTCACAAGATATTTTTCGATAATCATAAAACAAGCACACAATAAAAACAAATCTTGTGTCTTGTCCTATATCTAAGACCCCTAGCATTGAATGGGAAAAGTAAACCACTGTACAAATCTATACTTCAATAACTTAAAGTTTTAATTTCTCATCAGGGCATCTAACTCTGCCTATTAGTCTCTTTTCTCAATTTTGCTTTCAAACCTTATCACTCCCTTCAAATCCCTGTCTCTGTTGAACTTCCTGGTGATTGTCAAATGATGATTTATAATTCATAAATTCCCTCAAATTTTTATAACCACAGAGAAATGTATATTTCCATGTCTTTCTTTCCATGCTCAGAAAAAATAAAAGCAAAATAAACCCTTCATTGATCAATACAAAGAATTGTGCTACAATCAGTCATTATCAATTGTTGCATTATTTAATATTTATAAGAATCCTCTGAGATATTAAAATTAACACATTTTTGAATAATAAAATTTTGAGAGATTTTCTAATATTACCATTAGCATGTGGTTAGTATATAGAAAAACCAGGATTTGCATCATCCTAATTAGAGATCACCTTATTGTCACCTGCATTTAAAGAGAACGAATATTTTCTCTTTTCACCAGATTTAATTTTCAAACTATGCCATAGACACTTCCCTCATTTATTTCCTTTGGGGAAATAAATGGAAGAGAATTTGAAGAAAAGTATATATATAGTCAATAATTTTGTTTTTTAAATTCCCCATTTCTTTTACATATTTTTTTATTTTATTTATTTCAGCTCTTCATGGGGGTACAAAAGCTCAGGTTATATACATTGTCTGTGTCCCGCCCATCTCCCCGAGTCAGAGCCTCAGGCGTGTCCATTCTCCAGACAATGCACCTGGCATTCACCATGTAGTCATGCCGCCATCCCCTTCCCCCCCCACCTCCCCGAGTCAGCACCTTCAAGCATGAAAATTCCCCAGCACAACTCACTCATCATGTAGGCATACACCCATCCCCTCCCCCCACCCCCCACCCTTCCCACCCCCCCCATCTCAGTCTGATATCCAATTGGTATCCTACTCCGATGTGCATTTAGGTGAGGATCAGGGAAACCAGTTTTCTGGTGAGGACATGTGATGCCTGTCCTTCCATTCTTTGGACACTTAATATAATGGGTTCCAGCTCTCTCCAGGAGAACCAAAGAGATGTCGTATCATCGTTATTTCTTATAGCTGAGTAATACTCCATGGAATACATATACCACAGTTTACTAATCCATTCGTGGATTGATGGGCACTTGGGTTGTTTCCACATCTTTGCAATGGTGAACTGTGCTGCAATAAACATTTGGGTGCAGGTGTCTTTTTTATAGAATGACTTTTGTTCTTCTGGGTAGATGCCCAATAATGGGATTCCTGGATTGAATGGTAGGTCTACTTCAATCTGTTTAAGGTATCTCCATAATGCTTTCCACAGGGGTTGCACTAGTTTGCAGTCCCACCAGCAGTGTTTGAGTGTTCCTCTCTCTCCTCATCCACGCCAACATGTGTTGTTTTGGGATTTTTTGATAAAGGCCATTCTCACCGGAGTTAAGTGATATCTCATTGAGGTTTTGATTTGCATTTCCCTGATGATTAGGGATGTTGACCATTTTTTCATACGTTTTTTAGCCATTCTTATATCTTCTTTTGAAAAATTTCTATTCATGTCATTTGCCCACTTTTCGATAGGATTGCTTGATTTTTTCTTGCTGATTTTCCTGAGTTCTAAATAGATTCTTCTTATCAGTCTTTTATCTGATGTGTAATATGCGAAAATTTTTTCCCATTCTGTAGGCTGTCTGTTTATTTTCATGACTGTTTCTTTGGCTGTGCAGAAGCTTTTAATTTAATCAGGTCTCATTCATTTATTATTGTTGTTGCTGTGATTGCCTTAGGGGTTTTCTTCATAAATTCTTTGCCTAGACCAATATCTGTAAGAGTCTTTCCTATATTTTCTTCTAGATTTCTAATGGTTTCCCTTTTAAGGTTTAAATCTGCTATCTACCATGATTTGTTTTTTGTGAGAGGTGAAATCTGTGGGTCATGTTTCAGTCTTCTACATGTGGCTATCAAGTTTTCCCAACACCATTTATTGAATAGGGATTCTTGTCCCCAGAGTATGTTTTTGTCTATTTTGTCAAAGATTAGATGGCTATATGAGGACGGTTTTATATTTGGGTTTTCTGTTCTTTTCCACTGGTCTGTGTCCCTGCCCTTGTGCCAATACCGGGCAGTTTTAAGAACCACAGCTTTGTAATATAGTTTGAAGTCTGGCAAACCAATACCTCCCATTTTGTTTTTATTGCTTAAAATTGCTTTAGCTTTACGGGGTCTTCTCTGATTCCATACAAAGTGTATAATTATTTTTTCTAAATCATTGAAAAACGATGTTGGTATTTAATAGGAATTGCATTGAATCTATAGATTACCTTGGGTAGTATAGACATTTTAACAATGTTGATTCTTCCAATCCATGAGCATGGTATGGATTTCCATCTATTTACGTGTTCTGCAATTTCCTTCCTTAGTGTTCCATAGTTCTCTCTATAGAGGTCCTTTACCTCTTTAGTTAAATATATTCCTAGATATTTTATTTTCTTTGTTGCTATTTTGAAGGGTATTGAGTCCTTAATTTGGTTCTCCAATTGAATGTTATTGGCATATATGAATGCCTCTGATTTGCGTGTATTGATTTTGTAACCTGAGACTTTACTGAATTCATTAATTAATTCCAGGAGTCTCTTGGTTGAGACCTTGGGGTTTTCCAGATACAACATCATGTCATCAGCAAAGAGTGAGAGTTTGATCTCTTCTTTCCCTATTTGGACACCCTTGATTCTGCTCTCTTGCCTGATGGCTCTCGCAAGGACTTCCAATACTATGTTGAAAAGTCATGGGGACAGTGGGCAGCCTTGTCTGGTTCCAGTTCTGAGTGGGAATTCTTTCAATTTTTCCCCATTCAGTATGATGTTGGCTGTGGATTTGTCATATATGGCTTGTATCATTTTTAGGTAGGTCCCATTTATGCCTATTTTGTTAAGCGATCTTATCATAAAAGGGTGTTGAATTTAGTCAAATGCTTTTTCTGCATCTATTGAGAGGATCATATGGTCTTTATTTTTGCTTCTGTTTATGTGGTGAATTACATTTATAGATTTGCGTATGTTGAACCACCCCTGTATCTCAGGAATGAAGCCTACTTGGCCGTGATGAATTATTTTTTTAATAAGCACTTGAATACGATTTGCTAAGATTTTATTGAGAATTTTTGCATCTATGTTCATGAGAGAAATTGGTCTGTAGTTTTCTTTTTTTGTTGTGTCCTTTCCTGGTTTTGGTATCAATGTTATATTGGCTTGGTAAAATGTGTTGGGGAGATTTCCATCCTTCTCAATATTGGAGAATAGTTTATGTAGGATGGGCACCAGTTCGTCTTTGTATGTGTGGTAAAATTCAGGTGTGAACCCATCTGGACCAGGGCTTTTCTTTTTGGGAAGGTTTTTTATTGCTGTTTCAATTTCAGTTCTTGATCTTGGTCTATTCAGGAATTCTATTTCTTCCTGATTGAGCTTGGGAAGGCTGTGTGTTTCTAAAAATTTGTCCATTTCCTTCTCATTTTCCAATTTGTGTGCAGAAAGATTTTTGTAAAATTCATAGATGATGTCATGTATCTCTGTGGCATCGGTCGTGATTTCTCCTTTCATGTTCCTGATGGAAGTTATTAGAGATTTTTCTTTTCTGTTCTTGGTTAGTCTAGCCAGTGCTGTGTCTATTTTATTTAGCTTTTCAAAGAACCAACTTTTTGTTTTATTAATTTCCCTTATAGTATTTTTTTGTCCTTTTCATTTAACTCTGATTTGATCTTAATAATTTCTCACCTTCTGCTGGGTTTGGGGTCAGTCTGTTCTTCTTTCTCCAGCTCTTTGAGTCTATTCATTAAGTGGTCTATTTGTAAGTTGTCTGTCTTTTTTAAATAGGCATTTATGGAAATGAATTTTCCTCTCAGGACTGCTTTAGTTGCGTCCCATAGATTTTGATAAGTTGTGTCTCTTTTGTCATTTAATTCAAAGAATGTTTTGATTTCTGATTTGATTTCTTCCTTTACAAAATAGTTATTCAGGAGAAGGTTGTTTAGCTTCCATGACTTTGAGTAGGAATGAGAGTTCCTGTTAGGGTTCATTATTACTTTTACTCCACTGTGATCTGAGAAGATGCATGGTATGGTTTCTTTTTTTTTAAATTTTTTAAGACATGCTTTATGTCCTAGGATATGGTCAATCTTAGAGAATCCCCATTTCTTTTAGTACCTCTACTAATGATCTTTGCTCTACCATAGTCTGCTTTCTAATTATTATATATTTAACCTGTTTTATGTGTCTCTACTATTTCATGCACTCCCTAACCTTCAAGCCTTCAAGGATGTATTTCCTCCTGCCTCCTTCTGCACAGTATTCTATCATCCCTCATACCTGAAATTCACTTATTCTTTATATATGGCCGCAATTTATGTATTACTTCCTCTTACAAGCTTCCCATAACTCCCCAAATGCAGAATGGCATATTCTCCAGTGTTCCCTTATAGAAGTGCATATCTCTCCCATCGTACAACTTCTCTTGAATTTTAATTACTTATATAATTAACTTCGTTTCCTTCTAGGCTTAAGACTTTATTTGAGAGCAGACATTCTACAATTCTTGTTCCTTACTTTATTTCATATATCTTAGTTTCTGCTGCAATTTATGTGCATGTTTGATACTCAGTAAGCATGTGTTCAATGAGTAAATCTCAATGTGTCATAACTAAAAGGAATCATCTTCTTTAGGTTTCTAAACTCTGTGGTTAACTCTCTTGTTTCTTCCTTCATCTGGTACTGAAAGGCTAGGAAAACCCAGAGTTTTATCCTGAGTCATCTATCCTCATTCTATCCTCTTTCTTTGGGAAATTTATTCCACATGCAACACATGCAAACTCAGTTTCTACTTGCAATCTGCTATTTATTTCAAATGAAGCTAATTCTTATTCTCAGGCCTCTATATTCCACATTTTTCTCACATATTCATTTTCCATTTATACATGACTGTCCCATATGTATCAAATTTAAAATTAAGCTTGTCTTCCCCCATAATGAATTTATCTCTGCCCATGGAAGACACACAAAATTACCTCGTTTCTTAAGCTAGAATCCTGAGAGGTATACAAAATAGATTTTTCTTGTTCATATATAACTTTTCTCCACTAAAATATAATTCATTTCCCCTTCTTTGCCATCACTGCTATTACTGCATTAGTTTAGTACTTTATCTTTTCTTTCATGTGTTAATTATTTCTACTGAGATTTATACATTCCTTACAATGTATCATGAGTGAATTATCAAAAATACAATTCTGATTCTGTAAAATTTTTATTTAAAATTCTTTACTGTTTTTGATTACCTTTGAAACAAAAATTCAAACTTCAGTATATGTTACAAAACATCTTTTATGTTTGAACAGAGATATAGCACTTCTCCAAATTCTTCTTCTGCTATACCTATACACCTACTATAGATTCTAGTCTTCTGAATTAATTGATATTCTGAAAATGAAATATTTTCTATTTTGCCCCTGGCCAACCATACAGTGTTGTGATTCATTTCAAGTAGCACCTCCTCTGAGATTTCTTTTTATATGACCTCAAAAAAATTTTCTGAAGGCAAGTGTAACATGATTTCCAGAATTCTAACATATCACATGTTAAGTCATTATTAGGTTCCTTTTCCATCTACCACATTAGGCATTGGCTTTTTGACATAAAAATAACAACTCTTTATTCTTGGAGCTCTAGACATGAACACAATGCTTGGCACAAACTTTTAGTTTTTTCTTTTCTTTCTTTCTTATTTTTTAACTTGGGAGTGGAAACCAAATCTCTGACATTGGAATAATAAAAATCAGTGAAAGACCATATTGGTCTATATGGGTCTATATTGGGGAAACAGTTTGCATATTCTCTTAATAAACAATTTTTCATAGATCTTACATGTTTAAATGTTTAATATTAATTTTTCAACTTTGTGAATGATACCACATATTATTTAGTCTCATTTTACAAATAAGACAAGTTTTCCTCAAGAGTTTGAGTCCTCCAATATCATGACATTGTTACATTTTTACCTCACTACATCTTGGAAAGGATGTCTTCCAAATCCTAATCCCATCCCAAAAGCAATTATTGTGGGCTCATTGTGTTTTGTTTTATTTGTTTTGTTTTGTTTTGTTGAACCCTCAAAATCTGTAGTAAAAATCTTTGGAAAAACTGCTATTTCAGGGACAGCAGAGAGAAACTGAATGACAATAATTGTAAGCACAGTTGAAAATTAATAAATATTTCAGTATAGCTACTAGAAGATGTGATTCATAAAGCATGACAATTCTGTGTAATAGGCATGTCATATTTAACTATATTATTTTCAATGTATTAGAAAGAACATTTAACAGTATTACTTTTTTTTACCTCAGAATGTTATGCGGGCACAAATGTTAAGGTTACATACACTGCCCTTCACCCCCACTCCCGAGTCAGAGCTTCAAGCCTGTCCATCTCCCAGATGGTGCACATCACACTCATGATGAATGTATGTACCCATCCTCTCCTCCCTCCTCCCATCTGCCAGACGCCCATTAAGTGTTATTCCTATATGTGCACCTAGGTGTTGATCAGTGAAACCAATTTGATGGTGAGTACATGTGGTGCTTATTTTTCCATTCTTGGGATACTTCACTTAGTAGAATGGGTTCTAGCTCTATCCAGAAAAATACAAGAGGTGCTATATCACCATTGTTTGTTATAGCTGAGTAGTATTCCATGGTATACATATACCACATTTTATTAATCCACTCATGTATTGATAGAAACTTGGGTTGTTTCCACATCTTTGTAATTGTGAATTGTGCTGCTATAAACATTCAAGTTCAGATATCTTTTTCATAGAATGTCTTTTGTTCTTTTGGGTAGATGCCCAGTAATGGGATTCCTGGATCAAATGGTAGATCTACTTGTAACTCTTTAAGATATCTCCATATTGCTTTCCACAGAGGTTATACTGGTTTTCAGTCCCACCAGCAGTGTATGAGTGCTCCTATCTCTCTGCATCCACTCCAACATTTATTCTTTTGGGAGTTTTGGATAAAGGCCATTCTCACTGGAGAGAAGCTGAATAGTATTCCATGGTTTACATATACCACATTTTATTAATCCACTCATGTGTTCATGGGCACTTGAGTTGTTTCCACATCTTTGCAATTGTGAATTGTGCTGCTATAAACATTTGACTGCTGGTGTCTTTTTTATAGAATGTCTTTTGTTCTTTTGGGTAGATGCCCAATAATGGCATTGCTGGATCAAGTGGTAGGTCTACTTGCATCTGTTTAAGGTATCTCCATATTGCTTTCCACAGAGGTTGCACTAGTTTGCAGTCCCACCAGCAGTGTGTGAGTGTTCCTATCTCTCTGCATCCACTCCAACCTTTATTGTTTTGGGACTTTTTGATAAAGGCCATTGTCCCTCAAGATAAGTGATATCTCATTGTGGTTTTGATTTGCATTTCTCTGATGAAAATCAAAGATGATGATTCTTCTCAAAGAGTTGATGATTCTTCTCATCAACTCATGGAAAATTCTCTAATATTGACCATATCCTGGGCCACAAAGCATGTCTCAAAAATTTTTAAAAATGGAAATTATACCCTGCATCTTCTCAGATAACAGTGGAATAAAATTAGAAATCAACCCAAACAGAAACTCTCATCTCTACACAAAGTCGTGGAAACTAAACAACCTTCTGCTAAATGATTATTTCATAAATGAGGAAATCAAGATGGAAATCAAAAGATTCTTTGAACTAAATGACATAGGAGACACGAGTTATCAAAATCTGTGGGACACACCTAAAGCAGTCCTGAGAGGAAAATTTATTTCCATAAATGCCTATACCCAAAAGACAGAAAGATCACAAATGGGTAACCTAATGAATCATCTCAATGAGCTGGAAAAAGATGAAGAGACCAACCCCAAACCCAGGAGAAGAAGTGAAATTAATAAGATCAAACCAGAACTTAATGAAATTGACAATAAAAACATTATATGGAAGATTAATAAAACAAAAAATTGGTTCTTTGAAAAAATAAACAAAATTGACATGTCTTTGGCTAGACTAATGAAAAGCAGAAAAGATAGAACTCTAATAAGCTCCATCAGGAATGAAAAAGGAGAAATTACAACTGATGCCACAGAGATACAAGATACCATCTATGAATACTACAAAAACATTTTTGCATATAAACTGGAAAAAGTGGAGGAAATGGACAAATTTTTAGAAACACAGTCTCGCTAGGCTCAACCAGGAAGAAATGGAATTCCTGAACAGACAAATGTCAAGCACTGACATTGAAACAGCAATTAAAAACCCTCCTAAATAGAAAAGTCCCAGACCAGATAGTTTTAAATCTGAATTTTACCAGACCTAACCATATTATTTTTAATATTTTATACCCATAAACTATTTCCTAGTTTACAGTATAACAAGATTGATGATATCAGTAATGTTGTAACCATACAATGCATTATAACAATAAAATGTGTAAATCATATGAAGATATTTATGAAACAAAACAAATATATTTCTTATGATTGTATTTATCTGGAAAATTGATTTTTATTGTTTTCCTTTTAATAGAGAAAGAAACTATGAAATCATACTTTGTAATTTTATAATAATGTCCTCATATTTTCCTTGCTGTGATTTTAATAATGATTTCTTGTTCAGATTCATTACTTAGGGGTATTACTACCAGAAAGACTTCACTGTAAACATGGACTCGGTTCCTAAGAAAGTCATGAGGGAAAAATAAAAGAAGAGGAAGAATGCTGATGTATTAATTTCTATACCAGGTAAATTGCTATACTACAATTATCCAGAAAGTATTATGTGAAGAATGCCATTATTATTTATCAAACAATGAAGTCAAAAAATAATTATCCTTCAGTTGACACTATGACATATCTTTTCATTATCTCTGTCCTGAACTCCTGGGCCAACCAACCTTGCCCCTGGTGGTATGGATTCTACTGTTGTATTAAAAAATAAGAAACATCAATATAATTTGTGAGTAAATAAATTAGTCTATTTATCTACATCTATACATAAACCCAATCTATATCTATCTCTAGGTGTTTTAAATACATAATGGGTAAAACTGTTAGAATTTGATGTGCATTCTTTTGATCTTTAGATGAACATGATGTTGCCACTAGCAAATATAAATTTAACATAAATCCCAAGATATAATGTTCACATTAATGTAACTGTATATATTATGTAACTTTTAAACTAAAGGGGATTATTAGACATAATTTGGGAATAGAATCAGATGCAATAATACAGTCCCCCATGCACTATTTTAATATTATATTTTCTTAAAGAAATAGGACTGCTTCCATTTTATCATTTGCTTAATGACATGTTTTCAATTTGATTCATAGCCAAGTAAATAATTTAAAACCTATGTTAACCAAATTGAACATCTGTTTTTTTGTGCAGTTGAATATTTGCTAACTGATTAAAAGCGTTGCCTCTGTCATACACCGACTTTAAAGTATGGGTGGATGACTCTTTCAACCTTCTATTCTATTTCATTGGTCTAATTGTATAAACCTGCATAACACTACATAGTTTTGTTTATTATAACTTCAAATAATCCTGGGTATTTCACAAGCCAAACTCTCTCGCCTCCATTTTCTCCTCTTCCTTCTATGCTCTTCGTTCCCAACTTCCTTCTTCTCCTCATTTTTTTTCTTCTCTCTCCAATTTTTACTGTCCTACTGGCTCATTGTTCTTTAATATTAATTTTAAGATCAGATAGTAAATTTCTAATTATAACCCTGTTTAATTTTGATTATTTATTAATTTGGGGGAAATTATTATCTTGGGGATTCTGTGTCTTTATATCTATGAATAGAATATAGCTCTCCATTGATCTGTGCCTTCATTTATGTTTTCTCTAAGTTTTCCATCTAAGTTGGCACATATTTCTCCCAGGTGATATGTAGATTTTCTGGGACTATGAATGTTATCCTTTTTAAAAATTGCATTTACTATTGTGGCAAAGGGTCACCTGGGAAGTATGGCATGTCCTGTGGGATACCCAAGGGTTGTCGTACATTGTGCAGAGGGTCGCCTGTGGGCTGTTGTGCCCCTGTTCAGAGCATCTCACGCGAGGCACAGTGGCCCCACCTCCTCTCACTCACGGAACAGGTGCCCCGCCTCCTCTCACTCAGTGCTCAGGGGCCCCACCTCCCAACACAGGGCATGGGCCCCGCCTCCTCTCATGCAGGGCTCAGGGGCCCCGCCTCCTCTCTCGCAGGGCCTAGCGATGCCGGCTTGTCTCATGCAGGGCATGAGGCCAGAGGGCATGATGGGTGGTCCTCCCCCTTGTAGCCTTCATGGACACTGTAGCCCTCAATGCTCACAGGGCAGGGTGGGCCTTCCATCCCATGCTGGACAAAGGAGACACTGCAGCCCTCAGCACTGAAGGGCAGGACAGGCCTTCCGCCCCCTCTTGGCCGTGCTGCAAAACCAGTTAAATTCAGAGTTCAGAGTATTCAGTGCCAAGATCTGGAAATTAAATGTGAGATGGGGCTCGCAACCTGTGTCTTTTAGAAAAAGAGTGAGGGAGGAAAGAATTAAGTGGATAACATATGTAATGAAATAAGTGTAGACGTAAATTTTACAACTTCCACAAAAGATTCACTCAACATAGTCCTCAGACTTACAATACAAAACTATAAAGATTCTAGGAAAAAATCGAGGGTACCTTTGATTTGATGATGAGTTTTCACACAAACACCAGAAGCTCATCCACAGCAAAAAAAATAATTAATTCCATGGATTTTATAATGTAAAAAATGCATACTCTGTGAAAGACCATGTTCAGAGAACAAAAAGAGAAGTTTTGGGCTGATAGGAAATATTTCAAGAATACATACCTGGAGAAGAATTTATATCAAAAATATACTAAGGATTTTTAAAAATCTATAAGACAACCAATTAAAAATGGGAAAAGATCTGAACAGCCACCTCAACAAAGAAGAAACACAGATGGCAAATGATCATACAAAAAGATGATCAACATCATATAGCATTAGGGAATAGCACATTACAAGGGCAATGAGGACGATACACCCTTTAAAATTGCTAAACTCTAAAAATGTGACAAACCGTTGCTGGAGGAAAACACAGGAATTCTCATTCATTGCTGGTAGAATGCATAATGGTACAGTCACTTTAGAAGACAATGTAGGAGGCCAGAATATGCCATCCCAAAATATGACTGTAGAAGACCACAATATACCACCCCAAAATATATATATATTTTTTGAGACAGGGTCTTATACTGTCACTCAGGCTGGAGTGCAATGACATGACCATAGCTCACTGCCTCTTTGAACTTTCAGGCTGGAGTCATCCTTGACCTCCCAAGTAGCTGGGAGGACAGGCATGCACCACCACACCCAACTAATTTTTTTTTTTTTGTACAGACAAGTTCTTGCTATATTGCCCAGGATAGTCTTGAACTCCAGGCCTCAAGTGAGCCTCCCACCTTGGCCTCCCAAAGTGTTGGAATTATAGGAATGAGCCACCGTGCCCAGCCCAACAGAAGTATTATTTTGATCTGGTTATTTTGAGACACTACAGACATAGGAGAAGCTCTGAAAACAGAGTACAAGTTACCCTTTCGTAAGGGAAATTTACATCTATAAAGGAGACCTACCTCCATTTCTAAAGGTGTCTCCCTCTCATACCAGGAAGAGAAGGGTGACAAAATCATGAGAGATTCTTACCAATGCAGAAGGCACCACTTAAGTAGGAACAACAAACCTTGCTCTTGTTTACCTTGCTTTTCCCAGTTACCTCCCCATTACTGGCTCCCACAACACCCATTCATTCTTTCTTTCAGTTGACGATAGTATTTAAGCCTGAACTCAAAGCCACCTCTTGGAGATTTACTCAGGTTTCCTGGGTATTTCTCAGGCAAACATAAGAAAACATTATTCAATTATACTTGTTACAGCATGGTAACATAAAATAAAATAAAATCCCAAGCCCCATGCCAACTCAAGCAACCCCCTTAGCCACACAAACCCTAACCCTAACCCCTAACCTGAACTCAGACCCAAACCTGAATCCAAACCCTAATGCTGACTGTTGAATCCTTTCCCCGCCCCTGCCCCTGACTATTGGCTCCTGCCTCCTGCCTTCTAATCCCTGACTACTGACTTCTAATGCCCCACCCCTAACCATTGTATAACTTAATTCTAACTGTACTACACAGTTAAGACATCAAATACAACAGGTGAGTGCAAAGCCTAGAACAGCTGTACTGAAATGAGTAAGAAGAGGTGTTTCACTTTACATGTGATCACCCCTCCCCCAAGTCATCACAGCTCAGTGCACACCTAGTGGTTTTTCTCTGGGTTGGAGGGAGGTGAGTGGGGGGGTGTTGGGGAGGAGAGAAGAGTGGAACATGTGCCTGATATTCCATGCCTGACTTGGAGTGCTGAGAGAAAAAGCATAGTTTGGGGGCTGCTGAAGGCAAGGGGGCAGGGCTTCCTTGCAAAAGGCCTGCAACGCTACACATGGAGGCCCACTGCCATTGAAAGAAGGTGCCCAACTTCATCCTGGGAAGGGCAGGAGGAAACGGAATTTGCATCTGACATTTTGCCTTTTCAGAAAGCTGCCTGAGGGACTGATTTGGGGAGTTGATGGGGAGTGGCATACTTTGGATGTCAGGAAGGCAGAACAAAGGAGAATGGGACAGCTTGTTGTAGTAACAAAGGATCCACAGTGTTATAGACAGACACCAGAGAGAACAAGAAACAGGCAGACCTCTCTAATTGGGAAATGACATGTACAAGCCCAGAGAAGTTGCACTGCCTGCCCCAAGTGTTTCAGAGGTCCTCAGAATCTCTAATTAGGCTGACTAATATCTTCCCCTGTATGAAACCAGTTCATAAAGAATGGGAGAGATGGCTGCTTTTTCAAATGCATAAAACTCAGGGGGAAAAAAGTCACAAGGCACATGATGAGACAAATAATCATCGTCCAACCAAAGCCCCAAAATAAATCTCCAGGAACCAACCCCAAAGACACAAATCTCTATTAATACCATTGTCTTAAAGAAGCTCAGTGATCTATAAGAGAACAGGCACAAGCAAAATTAGGAAAGCAATGTATGAAGAAAATGAGAATATCAACAAAGAGATAGAAACTATAAAAAAAGAACCAAACAAATTCTGGAACTGAAGAATACAATAACTGAATTGAAAAATTCACTAGAGATTCAACAGCAGATTTAATCAAGCAGAATTGGCAAACCTGAAGACAGGTAACTTGAAATTATTGAATCAGAGAAGCAAAAAGGAAAAAGCATGAAGAAAAGTGAAGAAAGCCTAAGGGACCATGACGGGACATCATTCAGGACCAATATACACATTATGGGGCTTTCAAAAGCAGAATAAAGGGACAGAGAGCCTGTTGGAAGAAATAATGGTCCCAAACTTCCCAAAATGGAGGAAGGAAATGAACATCCAAACTCAAGCAACATTGTACTAGGTTGGATACCTGACAACCAATTATATTTTTGATGTCTTTAAACTAGTTTTATTATCCAGTTGAACAAATGTCATAAAGAATTAAACCTGTGGCTCTCTGTTAGTGTCTTGTTTAGATAAGGATGAAAAGGAGAAGCCAGACTCCCAATGGACAGGTCTGGGGGAATAAATTCTAGGAAGAGACAATTTCCCGTTAGTCCTAGTGAACTCCTATGGTAGTATGTTAGGAGAAGAAAAAAATATCCAATGCACAGATTTTATAATTGTGGATATGAAGCAATTAATAATCTCTCCCTTTGAATAAATCTTCTTACCAGAGTCAAGAATGCCTTGAAATCACCTTAACTGTCCTATAACCTTGTGCAACTTGCTTTTTTAAGTGGTTTTTCAAAGTTATATAATATAAAAGTAATAGCAAATAATCTACAAAACCATAGTCTTTTAACTTTCCTACCATCACAGACTGCTCTGGGAATGTGAGAAAAGAAAGCACAAACCCTAGTATCCTAGAAAAATAAATCCACACACAAAAGTCCACAAAAAATTTCAAAAGTTTTATAGATCCCATGAAGTTCATTCCTATGTCCTTGAGGTATCTGTGGGGGCTGCAGGTTTAGAAAACTTTACTTTGATAGAAACTCTGGTACTGTTTCTTCACATCTAAAATAAAGAGATAGGACAAATGATTTATAAGATTCTTCCAGCTGGAAGTGAGGTGTGATGGAGAACAAAGTCTACAGTAAACCAACCAATTTAGAGTGCTTATAGGGATTGGGGTGGGTGGGTTAAGAGAAAAGAAAGAACTTTTATACTTATTACAGCAAAGGGAAGATTAGGATTAGAAAGTTGAGAGGATATAGACTCTGCTATCCTTTAAGAATTTAAATCTAGAAAGTATGTGTATATTTTCACAGCAAAATTCTGAAAGCCAATGAAAGGAGAGTACCCCACCAAGAAAACATTAATATATTACATGGAGTTGTGATTCAGAACTACTAATCATTTATTGAATGTGTAAGGTACTAAAAAATAGATTATAATTTTGTTAAGAAAAGATATTTTATGTTAATACATGTATTATACTTTGGAATTATCTAAGTTGCATGAGGATAACCTTACATTGCCTTCAATAACTTTGTTCTTTATAAAATATAGGAATAAATAAATATATATAATTCAACTTTCACAAGCATTATCACATGCAAGAAGAAGGTATTGCTATCACCATTACAAATTACTGTGAAACATTCATTTCCTATTTGTCTTCCAATGCTAGTGTAAAAGTGAAAGCTGAACTGAGATTAAGCCGAACTGGGTGACCCCATTGCCAGAGGTAGGTAGACACATAAAGAAGCAAAGTCATTTCCAGAGGAGGAAAGTTGGGCCCCCAGTAAAGTGAAAGAAAGGAGTTACTGAGCTCTGCACTCAGGCGCATCTTTTCCTGGAGGCACGTGCCTGGGTTCTGGCTGAAGATCCACGTTGTCTGTTCCTGCAGTCTGTACCTCTGAGAAAGAAAAGAAAAAGAATTAATCCTACTTGAATTTGTTTAAGGTATCTCCATAATGCTTTCCACAGGGGTTGCACTAGTTTGCAGTCCCACCAGCAGTGTATGAGTGTTCCTGTCTCCCCACATCCGCGGAATCCCATTATTGGGCATCTACCCAAAGGAACAAAAGTCATTCTATAACAAAGACACCTGTACCGGAATGTTTATAGCAGCACAATTCACAATTGCAAAGATGCGGAAACAACTCAAATACCCATCAATCCACGAATGGATTAGTAAACTGTGGTATATGTATACCATGGAATATTACTCAGCTATAAGAAATAATGGTGATACGACATCCCTTTGGTTCTCCTGGAGAGAGTTGGAACCCATTATATTAAGTGAAGTATCCAAAGAATGGAAAAACAAGCATCACATGTACTCACCAGAAAATTGGTTTCCCTGATCATCACCTAAATGCACATCGGGGAAGGATACCAATTGGATATCAGACTGAGGCAGGGGGTGGGGGGATGGGATGGGTGTATGCGTACATGATGAGTGCGTTGCACACCATTTGGGGAATGGTCATGCTTAAAGGTGCTGACTTGGGGAGGTGGGGGGTGCGGGGAGGGGATGGAGGTATGACTACACGGTGAGTGCCAGGTGCACTGTCTGGAGAATGGTCACGCTTGAGGCTCTGACTCAGGGGGATGGGCAGGACATAGACAATGTATATAAGCTTTTGTACCCCCATGATGAGCTGAAATTAAAAAAAAATGCTTCTAAAAACAAAAAAAAAAGAACTAATCCTATTAAAAACCACACAAAAAGCAAGCACAGCTGGAAGTGCAAAGGATGTTAAGACAGGAGAGCTATGAGGAATGAGAAATGACAATGTGGTTCATTGTGTTTGGTCATTCAAAAGCTGTATTTCACTTCATCAAAGTGAGAGAAGTTTATTCTTCATTTTATCATAAGAGGAACTGTTAGAAAAACCATATTATATGTAAAACTAAGGCATAATACAGTTTTATTTGGAATTCATCATTTTGGCATTCCATGAGAATCAAACATAGACTGAATTTGACTTTCTTTTGTCTTACTTTTCGGGGAAAAAAGGCATGCTAAGGAAATAATAATATGTATTTTAGTCATCTTTGGAAAACTTTGAGGCTTTAAAAAGCACTTTAGCTGCATCTATCTATAAATAATACTAACTTTAAAATTACTATATTTTAACTGGTCCTGGCAATTGTCTTAATTTGTGAAGATATTTTAGAATGACTTTTATAATTAAAAGTAAAAACTGACATTAACTTTTTTTAGACTAATATTACTAATTCAAGCTGGGACTAGCTTCTTTAATTCTGAATTGGGCACTTTTTGATTTATGTATTCCTCCAACCTACTTTTATTTATTTCACCTAAAAATAGTACCAGAGAGATCCATATATTGCTCAAATGTTTTTATTTGCATTTGGATGAATTCATATTATACACGTGCCTCTAGCCCTATCAGATAAAATCAAAAGGTGATTATAGCTGGGCACAATGGCACATGCCTATAGTCCCAGCTACCTGAGAGACTAAGGTGGGAGGATCTCTTGAGTTGGAGGCCAGCTTGGGCAACACAGCGAGAACCTCTTAAAAAAGAATTGATTATAAAGGTTTATCAATATTTTTAAGAGAGTCTTTTAAAATGGTGAGTGTACAGCAAAAGTTCCATGTAAGTGATAGCCAATGGAAGGTCCTTATATGTTTGTTAAATGCTATTCAATGAAGAGAACGGTGCAAACAGTTTTTCCAAATGGTTTGATGCCTATCTCCCTAAGACCACTTTCACACTGCCAACTTGATCTAATTTTGATGTGTAGTGGATGAGAATGGATGGATTTCTTCATGGTCACCAAGTAGCTGTCTCATAAACTCTGGAACCTTTGCTCAAGGCTTTAAATGATTTGGAAGTTGCCTTTCTTGATGTACAATCTTGCCACTTTAGGTCTCCACAGTTGTGTAACAGGGTACTTCTATGGGCAGATACACTGTCACAAACAAAAGTGCACACCTGGGCACATAATAGATGCTGTGTGTGAGAAAGACTACCAGAAACCCACTGTTGCAGAATTTTCTCCTGCAAGACTCCCCACCTTTGTGGAGTGCTCCCCACAGAGCTGGGGTGATCCCTGATCCCTCCCCACTGCTTCATTCATTCAGGTGCCTGCATTATCTGTTCTCTCCATCTCTACTGCAAATCCATCCTACTTCCACGTCTTGTTTAAACAATGTCATAACCTTCCTCCCAGTACTTGTCAGTCACCTTAGAGATGAGGTGACGTTTTCAAACCTTATAACTCGTCCTGTCTTGTCATTGCTTAAGATGTTTTGAAGCCTTTCTCTATGTTCTCAAAATAAATTAAAAAATTGCTTTGTATAATTTATAAAAGTCCTGCATGTCCAGCTCTTACTCATTGGCCTCACCGACGTCACCCACATAAGCCTGTACTCGCTGTGCTCTGGCCACACCATATTTCTTTCAACCCTTCCCCTGGGCATGTTTCCTCCTACACCAAAGTTGTCACTGTTCCATTTGGCTGGGTTGCTTTCCCCTCCCCTCTTTGTTAAGCTAACTCATATTAGTCTTTCAGATCTCGGTTCCCTTCCTCAAGGAAGACTCTCGTCAACATTCCTAAACCAAATGCCTATCATATATGCCTCATGGGCTTTTGCACTGCTAGAATTTCTTTTTTTTTTTTTTTTTTTTTGACTATTTGATTGCTGTCTGGGGTCCCAAAAAATGGCAGAGTGGAGGTGACCTCCCGGATTTGTGCTCCCGGAGAGGAAGGCATGGATCTCGGCCTGACACAACTCTAGAGGATTGCTCCCCCGCAGGAACGGCGGTGTGAACCCACGGAGAATCAGCGTGGGACACAGAGAGCAAGAAAAGACTGAGGTGAACGGGAAATAAGATGGCAAAAATCTGGAGAGTGCGGGACGGACAATAGAGAGGGGAGCGTGGGTCGGCTGTACCCGCCTCACCAGCGAGTGAAGTGGGTTCAGCCCCACAGGAAAGCGGCTTGTGTCCCCACTGACCCCCACTCCCACTCAGTCAGGGACCTGCCTGAGGCCGGTGCGGAATCGCCGCGGAGAGGGGACACTAGCGGGGACGTCTTAGACCCCAGAGCTCTGTGCCAGGACTGGCGGGGCCAGGCAGGGGCTGAACTGGGCCACCGCTGGAGGCAGGTAGGAGACAGCGGAACCGCCTCTCTCTCGCAGTGGGTCTCTAGCCTGGAACCCACTGCGGGCTGCTGGGCTCCCTCAGGCCCCGCCCGGTACCTGACAGCCCTGAACCTTCTCCCCCAGGGCCGGCGATCTGCGGGCGGGCAGTCGCCACTTTCGGGGTCCACAGCCGAGCGGCTGCAGAGCCATAGGGTGCCGGGGGCTCCCTCCGCTGGTCCGAGGCCCCTCGCTGGGAGCCCCGCCCTTGTGTGAACACTGAGCGCTTCCCCAGTGGCGAGACGGCGGGATGTGGACCTTGCGGACATCGGGGCGGCCGGACCGTCGCCCGTGGGAGCTGCAGCAGCCGGGGCGCTGGGCGAGCGAGGGCACCCCCTGTCCCCACCCCCAGCCAGTGTCTTTCATGTGGAAAGAGGCAGAAACCACCCCTGGAGAGGAAGAGGAAATACAGATGCTTTCTGTCTGCAACCAGTGTGAATCCTGGCTGCCGATGGAAAGTCGAAAGCCTAATGACTTAACTCCTCAAGCCGGTTTTAGGTCAAATCAATTCTCTGGGTCTGGACCCACCAGGAGCAGCCCGCCAGCTGAGGGAGAAAAACCCTAAACAATGCATAATAGGCTCCCCCTAGTGACAAAGGAAGCAACACACCTAGGCTGCTACACAGCCTAACAACAGAGCACAAGCCATGCTGCTATCCAGACTAAACCTGACAGAAGAGATCTAAGGATTGATACAAATGGGAAGGGCTCCGCGAAAGAACTCTGGGAGTATAAAGAATCAAACGGAAATCTCGCCCCCAAAGAGGAATACCAGCTGTCTAACAATTGACATAAGCAGATTCAAAGCAGCAACATGTCACAGGAAGAATTTCAAACATGGATCATAAATAAGCTGAATAATATGCAAGAAAAAAATGGATAACCAACACAAAGAAACCACAAAAAAAATCCAGGACTTGGATGGAAAATTCACCAAAGAAATCGAAACATTGACTGGGCGCAGTGGCTCACGCCTGTAATCCTAGCATTCTGGGAGGCCAAAGCAGTAGGATCGCTCGAAGCCAGGAGTTCGAGACCAGCCTGAGCAAGAGCGAGATCTGGTCTCCACTAAAAATACAAAGAAATTATATGGACAACTAAAAATATACATAGAAAAAAATTATCTGGGCATGGTGGCACATGCCTGTAGTCCCAGCGACTTGAGAGGCTGAGGCAAAAGGATTGCTTAAGCCCAGGAGTTTAAGGTTGCTGTGAGCTAGGCTGATGGCACGGCACTCTAGCCAGGGCAAAAGAGCGAGACTCTGTCACAAAAAAAAAAAAAAGAAAGAAAGAAAGAAAAGAAAAGAAAAGAAAGAAATTGAAATATTGAAGAAAAATCAAACTGAACTCCTAGAAATGAAGAATTTATTCAGAGAGCTACAAAACACAGTGGTAAGTCTCAAGAGCAGGGCAGATCAAACAGAAGAAAGAATCTCAGAGATCAAAGAAAATACTTTCCAATTAAATAAGTCAGTCACAGAAATAGAGCAAAGAAACAAGAGAAAAGACAAGAGTCTACAAGACATGTGGGATTATGGGAAGAAGCCTAACATGAGAGTTATCAGCATTCCTGAGGGTGAAGAAGAAAATACGCAAAGATTAGATAAGCTATTTGAAGATATAATGGAGGAAAATTACCCAGGCCTTGCTAAAACTCTAGATATACAGGTTCAAGAAGCTCAAAGAACCCCTGGGAGATTCATAGCAAATAGGAAGACACCACAACACACAGTCATCAGACTGACCAAAATATCCACTAAAGAAGCCCTTCTTCAAGCTGTAAGGAGAAAGAAACAAGTAACATACAAAGGAAAGCCCATCCGAATCACGCCAGATTTCTCAACTGAAACCTTACAAGCAAGAAGAGACTGGGGCCCCATTCTCACTCTTCTGAAACAGAATAATGCACAGCCTAGAATCTTGGACCCAGCTAAGCTAAGTTTTGTATACGAAGGAGAAATTAAGACATTCTCAGATAAACAAAGACTCAGGGAATTCCCCAAGACAAAACCAGCCCTTCAAGAAGTACTCAAAACAGAGTTACACACAGACCAGCACAAAAAAGACCCACGAATGTAAAACTCTACTCAAGAGCTAAAGATCAAAAACCAGTTACCATAATGGCTCAAGAGAGAAAATATAGCAATGATTACTGATGTACCTCCCATTAGACTGTAAGCTCTGAGGGCAGAGACTACGTCTGGTTTTGCTTATCAAGGCACCATCAGAGTCTAATATCTAACACATAGCAGGGCTCAATAATTTTGTTGATTTGGTGAATAAGTAAATAATGCAAGTCTATGATCTGCCTTGTTTAAAGTGAATATAATGCTATTAGATATACTGACCCACTGAACTGATAAGAGACTTTTGAGTAAAAGGTATTTTGTTTTTAGGGTAGTGTCTTCCTGACCTTGAAGAGTAGCTTGTCTATCTTTGGAGAAAACTGAGGGTTTAAGTGACAGAATAAAGACTTTACTTGAGGTAAAAGTGATTGAACTTCAGAGCTGTTCTTGGAGAAACGTTACCTACCTGGACAAAGGCCTAAACTTGACTTATCAAAATAGTGAATTGGATGAGGTGCTGGTAGAGACTTTGATCAGTTATCAAAAAACCAAGATTTCGGTGACTCATTTGGAATAGGATCTTTTTTTTTTTTTTATTTCAGCTCATCATGGGGGTACATAAGTTCAGGTTATATACATTGTCCATGTCCCACCCATCCCCCTGAGTCAGAGCCTCAAGTGTGTCCATTCTCCAGACAGTGCGCCTGGCACTCACCATGTAGTCATACCTCCATCCCCTCCCACCCTCCCCCAACCTCCCCGAGTCAGCACCTTCAAGCATGACCATTCCCCAGAGGGTGTGCAACGCACTCATCATGTAGGAACAGGATCTTTTAAATTCCATTCTTTACCCTGAGAATGTGTAATCTGTCTCTTTTCAGAAGCTGTTGCAGTCACTTTAGGAGACTTCCGAGAATTCTCACAAACTACTTCTTTGTGAGCCTCTCTTTTAAGGGTTAGTTTCTTCCAAGTTTTGACCTCGTTGGAAAGATGCTGATTATTGCTTAAATGTGGGGAGGAAAAAAAGGGAGACTGTAAGACTTCTAAATTCTTAAAATGTATTTGCATTTACATTAAAAATTTAAAAATACTATGATGAAATATACAAAATAAAATTTACCATTTTATCACATTTACATTTTTTTCAACCTCATGCTTCCTATCTGGACTAATTCTACTATTCAGAAAATGAAATAGATCTATATAAATTGAATAATTGTAGTAAACTTCCATGATCATGGAGTCTAGAAAAGAAAGCTCAAAGTATGACATTAGGTTTTCAAATGAATCAGTGATGTCATGTGGAGTGGTTTACCTATTGACACTCTGCCATAATAATTAAATAAATTAGTCTCCTGGATATAGGAATCTTTGATGTACCTTTATTATTGTAAAGGAAATATTACACTGTACTTTCTAAAAGATTAGATAGTTGCAGTCTTGGTTTTACAGGACATGCCAGGAGCACTTATCTAGTTCCTCCAGAGAGAAACCTGGGAATCAATCCTAGAAGCCTGGCTCTCCTATTTTTTTTACCTATTATTTTACCAGTCACCTGTCTGTTGATACAATCTCATACCTATCTTCCAAAGTCATCTCCTTATGTTTACCATATTGGTGACATTCTGGTCCATGTCAAAATTATCTTTTACCTGGGCTACCATAAACAGAGTCTGAATTCAGGTTGCCCTATCATGCTCTAGCAGCCAAAGATGCTATATGATCTCATCAGGCCCTCAGCTTAAAACCCCCCAGTGCAGGTCATCCTCCCATTCCATTTAGGAGAACACCCAAACATCCTCTGAATGACCTAGAAGGGCCTGTGTGATCTGGATCCAGTTACCTCTGACACCTCATCTCATACCTTACTCTGCCTCACTCTCTACAGCTGGCCACAGTGGATGTCTCTCAGCCCCACCACTGGTCATTCTTCCTGACTCGAAGCCTGTGCATATGCTATTCCCTTGGCCTTGAAGGTTTACCCCTCTTCTTCTCTCATCTAACCTAATTTCCACTCATTTTTCAGATCTATTCTTATATAGGCATACCTTAGAGATATTGCAGGTTAGTGCCAGACCACAGCAAAAAACCGAGTCACACAAAACTTCTGGTTTCCTAGTGTATATGTAAGTTTATGTTTATGCTATAGTCTATTCAGTGTGCAATAGCATTATATCTTGAAAAAACAATGCACAAACATTAAATAAGAAATACTCATGGCTAAAAAAATCCTGATAAAGACATGAAGTGAGTACATGCTACTGGAAAAATGGCACAAATACATTTGCTTCATGCAGGGTTGCCACAAACCTTCAAGTGGTAAAAAAAAAAAATGCAATATCTGCAAAGTGCAATAAAGCAAAGTGCAGTAAAACAAGGTCTGCCTGTATATTAGTTTCCTGATCACCACCCCTCCTCCCCAACACCTAGGTAATGTTAGATCCCTCTTTCACAGCAGCATCCTTTTAGAATGACTTTTGGGAATTTGTTTTTTGCTCATTTTAATAGCACTCATTGCAAAGAACCAGTTATTTGTAAAATTATTGAATGTCTATTTGTCTTCTACTGTACCATTAGCAGAGTGCTTGGCACAAAGATCTTTCATGGAGGTAGAAGCCAAATAGTTAAATTTGTTAGCTCTGTTTATAAAGTAAAAAGGCCACAATAATGTCCTTAAGGGGTTCTTCTCTGAGTAAGGCCTCACTGGCTTGGGTATATGAACTTGTGGTGTATTTCAGCTGCCCCCTCGAAGGTCTTTGTTTATTCCCTGGTTCCTGGCTTAGTTAAAAATAGGTCAGCTGATGGATAGCAAACATTGGGAATGGTGCTACCATATTCTTATTTTTTTAAAGACAATTACTACCTGAGCTCTAAAAATTACTTTCTCCATAATGTGTGAATGGCTACCACCTGCAAAAGTATTTATACATACTATGCCCCTGCACATATATAATAGCCATAAGCATAATATCTATATCATGTAAGCATATCTTACCTCAGTAGTTCATTCATTTGCTTTGTTAGCTGTTCTTTTTGTTGCTTTAATTTAGAAATTTTCTTTTGTGGCCTTACATATTCACTTTTCAAAATAAGAGCTAATGTGTTCTGCACAATGCCGCTGCAACCCCCACAGGTTAAGGGTTTATTTGAAGGCTGAGAATCAATATGTTCTAATACCACTGTGGGAGGCAAATACACAAATAGGTGATAATTTCAATGATTTTCAAAGTTCAAAATAAAGGAAATATTACTAAGTACAATAAGCCACTATAAAAACCCAACCACCTGAACCACCATGTCCCTGGAAGTCACCCTTGACTTTTTTCTTTTATCTCACCTACCCTGCCTATTTGATCATCAATTCTAAATATCTCTACAATCTATCTCAACCAATTCCACTGCAATATCTAGCTCACTAAGATCTTTCATCCTGACTGCACCAGTAGCAATCCTCCCCTGTTAGAGTTGTCCTTCATTGATCTACCTTCTGCATCAGTGCTCACCTGGAGGGCTTGTTATAACCCAGTGTGTGTTTAAGTATGCAATACATGCTTTTTAATAAACCTTGGTGTGATATGGAAGCATATACTATTAATTATTCTATACTATGTGTGTAAAAGTAACATAAGAGACTGTGTTTGTAAATTGTAGGTACAGTTGCATAAAAATGTGAGGTGTTTATAAACTGAAATAATCCATTGGGTCACCAACAATTCACAAAAGTGGTAGGATGTGTGTGTGTGTGTGTGTGTGTGTGTGTGTGTGTGTAGATTCTTGCTGTTCATTTTATTTTGAATTTAGGTGTACTATGTACCTGAAAGTCAGCTACAAATTAAGAGTGAGTATCCTGACCCTTCTGTAACAGAGAATCCTCACTTCTACTTTTATCCCTTGAAGTTTTCCAGGTAGGAGCTGTGATTGTCCTGCAATAGACACTAGGAAAGTTCAAGCTACAATAGGTACTAGGCAACATCTTTAACACTATCGCTATGTTTTGTAATGAGTAGATAATAATACAAGAAAATATTATCTTATATTTTGCTTTTCATTTAGAATCTTCAATGTGCTTTCACACACGACTTTTGCCTTGATCTTTATAACAAGCATATATATGTGTATAAGCTTATAAGCTGATCCTGTGATTTCACATAGCCATTAAGTGAGGCCTGTGCCTGACTTTTAGTTCAGTGCTTATTGTACTACACAAAGCTATCCCAAGCACAGTTCAGCATTCTCTCTTCAAATAAAACCCGAGACAGAATTATGGAAAAAGATAGTTTGACCAATGTTTAAGCAGAAACATGACCATTAGATCTAAAAGTATATTTAGGTAAATTTCAGAGTTTTGAAAGTACATATTAACTTGGTATTTTTAGTTTCAAGAACACTAATAATTATTTATCCTTACTGCACACTGATTATAATTTATTAGTTGCATAAAATTAAAACCTATTAAGACGTTTGATTTTTATTAGGAAGGCCACTTTTACTTTGATTAAGACATTCTTTTATAGTATTGAAGGTATCTACATTAATATGTAAAAATATGATAATGTAAAAGTGGAATTCATATATTTTTCAATAATCTATAATGGATAAACACTTGAGATTGTCATAAACTAAGGAGATGTCAGTCACAAGATAAATATAATTCCAATAAATTCATGTGAAAAATAGATTATTGGTTAACTTAGGTTTAGTCTTGACTGTCACATATATAATAGTAGTCTCCAAAGTCTAAGTGTGTTGGCAAGTAAAATGGGAAGGATCTGAAAATATCTGTACTTTATACTTACTCGAGGTATCTTGGGCCTCTTGAATTCTTCTAAGATTTTCTCTTAGTAGCCTTATAACTTCTTTTTGATGTTTTATGGTGGCTTTTGTAGAAGTAATTCTAACAAGAATGATAAAAATATGGAACTAATTTTTATGGGAGAATAAACCGAACTGCCATCAAGAATTTTCAAACACAGCATATTGATATAATATCCATCAGCTGCAGTAGATAGGCCCTCATGATATCTCTCTGGTATCATGCCATTTATGGCTGTAATATAATCAAATTAGAAGTATTCTGTTTAGTTACGGAGACAGTCTGATATTCTTAATATTGAAAAACCAGTTCTTTTAAAATTTCTGGAGGCCCAAGAGCTATTAATTGGATATTGAACAAAATTATATTTGGAGGTACCATAAAACAAATAATTGAGTTTTTACCGTGGGGTCTTAGAAACATCTTAAAGGTACAATAAAATATGAAAGAGAAAAAGCAGTTTCATTTCTACATTGTCAGGAAGGCAAACCCTGACTGGAGCTCTGGTCTAAAGTGCTACAGTCAAAGGTCAAATTCTGATCATTGTGCCCCATTAGAGAAATTTTGTGAATTCTTGGTTTAGGCATTAATTATCAATGATAATTTATAAGACTTTCTATCTTTCCTAACTACCATGAACATATCTGCTCACTTTATTCTATAAGTAACATTGCTTTTTATAATTAATAACCTAATAGGTTCTTAATTTCATTTCATTAAAATCAATAGGTCTTATCAATGGAAGTCTGGTTAGACAGCATGAAGATTCAGAGTGCTACTTTTGGGGCAGAATTACAGGTCATCATTAAATATTTATTCAAGATTTATAGGAAGAATGAAGTGACAGGAGCCAGAAGACATCTTAACAAATCCTCTAATATAAACCTGTCTTTTTACTGATTATGAATGTGAGGACCAGAGAGATCAAATGGTTTAAGGTGTTGCATTAATAAGTGGGATTGGATTTCTAATTTAGTTTTCTTGACTCTCTGTTTAATGTTCTCTTCCTTATACTATGCCACAAAGAAATTTAGGCATGCTATTATGCACAATGCTACTTATAAATAAATCAATAAGAAGAAGACATTATCTTGGGCCCTAGGCATCCATAAACTAAAAGGAAATATAACCTTTACACAAAAACACAATATGAAGAACAAATGAAATTAAGAGAAATAGCAGAAACCTTAGTCAAACTGCTAAAGACCTCCCCAGACACATAAAGGTTAACATCACTTTCTAACATAAAAAAGCCATTTTAAAGTTGTTTTACATGATTAAAGAAGAAGCATTCAAAGACATATTGTGGTAATTGATAAGAATTGTGCTTAATTTTAAAAACTTTGCATACATAATGAGAATTTAATACGTTAAAAAGTCACGTTTGATTTTTAAAAAGCAATAACAATATTAAATTATATTTTAAATAGTTAACTAATCAAAGGGATTTATGTAATTTACAATGGAAATTTAAGCTAATAAAGCCACATTCAGTTAAGGCAAAGACATACTACTTTTCAAATTCTTTGGCATTTTTCATTTCCTCTTGGTCTATTTTCACCAGCTTCTTTTTCAGATCTTCAATTTCTTGTTTATAGGGATTTGATCCTAAAGCAATTTTGTCCTAAAGTTTTTTACAGAATATAAAAATATAAAAAATAAATAAATAAATAAGAATATAAAAATAAAATAATTATTAGAGCAGTTTCAATTTCTCCAGTGTTAAAGAATAGTTAGCTGCCTTTGCTGTAATAAGAATGTTTTAAAATAGCAAGCAACGCCAAATATATGAAACGCAGAAAAGGCATGAATTTTAACTGAATGATAATAACTATTTGATATGAATTATGTTTGAAGCTAATATGCATAGATACGATTTTTATTTCTTAAAATGAGCATTTTTCCCCATTAGAAAATGATATACCCACAAAATGAAACAGTTTGAAAATAATGAAATGGGTGGACCAAAGTAAATCAGGAAATTAAACAGAAAATATCAGAGGAGCAATGTAAACGTCAAGGCAGAACTAAATTCAAGCCACAAAGAAAAGCATTATTGGGTATAATTTGTAGTGAAAGATAGTCCCACCCAGTGATATAAATATATCTACTTTCCACTCAGAGTATATGTGTGTGTACAAAATTTAAAAGAAAATAATAGACCATCTTTTACAGCAACTTTAGGTTTACAGAAAAATTGAATGGAAAATACTGAGAGTTCCTATATACTCCTGTCCCCACCCCTTTTTCTTCATTTTTCCTTCTTTCTATATTTTTCTGAGACAGGGTCTCACTCTGTCGCTTGGGCTGGAGTGCAGTGGCATCATCATAGTTCACTGCAACCTCAAACTCCTGGGCTCAAGTGGTCCTCCTGCCTCAGCATCCTGAGTAGCTGGGATAACATGTGTGTGCCACCATGACCACCTAATTTTTCTAGTTTTTGTAGAGACAGTGTCTCGCTCTTGCTCAGACTGGTCTTGAACTCCTGGCCTCAAGTGATCCTCCTGCCTTGGCCTCCCAGAGGGCCAGGGTTAGAGGTGTGAGCCACTGTGCCCAGCCCTTTTTTCCTGTTATCAACATCATGCATTAATATGGTACATTTGTTACAAGTAATGAACTGAGTTTGAGATATTATTAATTACATAATTAAAATCCATAGTTTACATTAGGGCTTCTTATTTGTATTATACATTTGAAAAATGTACAATGACATGTCCTTCATTATATTTAATAGTATCATACAGGTGAGTTTCACTGCCCTAAAAATCTCTTGTGCGCTGACTATTCATCCCTCCCACCCCTCACTAATCCCTGGTAACAGCTCATCTTCTTACAGTGTCCATAGTTGTGCCTTTCCCAAAATGCCATATACTTGGGACCATATAGCACGTAGCCCTTTTAGATTGGCTTCTTTCACATAGCAATACACATTTAACATTCTCCCATGTTTTTTTATGGTTTGATAGCTCATTTCTTTTCATTGCAGAATAATATTCCATTGCATGAATATACTGCAGTTTATTTATCCATTCGCCTATTGAAAGACAGCTTGGTTGTTTCTAAGTTTTGGCAATTATGAATACAGCAGCTATAAACATACACATGCAACTTTTGTGTAAACTATGTTTTCAACTCATCTGAGTAAATACAAAGGAGAACAATTACTGGATAGTATGGTAAGAGTATGTTTAGTTTTGTAAGAAACAGCCAAACTGTCTTCCAAAATGGCTGTACCATTTTGCATTCCCACCAGCAATGAATGATGTTCCTGTTGTTCCCCATCCTCACTGGAATTTGATGTCGTCAGTGTTTTGGATTGTGGTATTCTAATAGGTGTGGCTCTCATTGTTGTTTGAATTAGCAATTCCCTGATGAAATATGCTGTGGGGCATCTCTTTATATGGTTATTTGCTATCTACATATCTTCTTTGGTGAGGTGGCTGTTCAGATCTTTGGCTTTTTGTTCTATAAAGCGAACTATTTTGCTAGCACATCGCTAATTTTGGGAATATACAGATGCACCTGATTAGACCTCAGGGCTCAATTAGGGCTGGGCAGGTAAGGAAAGGGCAAGAAGCAGCCAATTCTAAGAATACTGTGAATTCACATTCAAAAACAAACCCTGTTAAAATTGTATTTATTTTTAGTTCATTAAATTGTTCATTTTAAAAAATATAATTTATTTTTCTAGCATATAAAAGCAATATTTTATATGACAATATTGCATTTCATTTCTAATTAAGTTACTTCCTTTTTTCAAGCTTGAGTATTGAACTTCAGACACACATAGGTATAATAAGAATTTGTGGTGAAAGGGAAGAACACAGCCCCAAATTATTTGTCACATTCAAGAGGTGAAAAAAACCAACAACTTTTATTTATAAAATAAGTTTAAGTTACCTGAAGTACTTGGATTGTTTCTTTTGTTTTTTCAAGGCATCTATTTGATTCATTAACTTTGGCTTGAAGTTTTGCTATTATGTCATTAGTCACCTCAAGTTCTTTCTGCATCGTTATAATCTTGTCTTCCTGACTCATAGCACTTTCTCTAGCTTCACGTAGTGAAGTTTCCAGCTCCTGAATTTTCTATTAGAAAAGCACACATTCATATGGTCTATCATGAAGACAAAATCAGAATCACAGTGCACAAACTTGAAACTAAGATGATCACATTTAGGTATTATGAATTTTTTCAAAGATTGCATTAACGAAGAATAGAAAAGAAAGGCCAAATGTCAATCTACATACATGTTATTTCCTTCATTTAAAAGATAGTTTTTGGTTTTAAAAAAATGCCAAAATTTTACATTATAACCTGTCCACAAATTCTTAAACCATGCAGATGAAAACAGCACAGTGGTTATGCCATTTACTGGTTAGCAGGGTGCTAAGCATATTGAACAGGCACTCGCATTTTAGGTGAACACTACTTAAAGAAAGTACATTTCTTAATTGACTCTCTAAAGTAATACCTGTAACATCCCTTTCCTTTCATTTTTATTAGTCTTAAAGGGAAAAATACAAATATGTGGAAAATATTAAGAAGCACGTAAGAATAAGCTTCCCCACTCTCAGATCCCCAGCTGATCCCTAGAGCAATAGCTAACACACTATTGCAAGAGAATCCTTCCAGAAATTTTCTATCTGTATTTAAACATATGTGAATATATAGTTTTAAAGTCAGTAATACACACAATATACTACAGTTCTGCTTTTAACTTAACATATTTTCCATATCTTTCTGTTATCAACACATAGATTGTTCATATTTTTTGTCTTCATTGACACACAGAATCTCATTTCATGAAGGTATCATAAATTATTTAATCAGTTACCTACTATTGAATGTTTGGGTTGTTTCTAGTTTTTTGCAAGTACAAATTAACTTAGAATAAACTTAACCACCTGGATTTTTCAAGTTTATGAGATTATCCATACGCATACAGTTTTAATTATTTTTGGCAAAATGTCTGTTTCTTTTTGGCCTGTCTAGAATTTGTTTTTGTTTAATGAGTGAGATAAGAATCCAGCCTTATTTTTTCCCAGATGGCTAACCTGTTGTATCAAATCACACACTAACTAAACCATCTTTTTCCCAGTGAGTTGAATGATACTGTTATTTAGTACTGTTATACCTGTACTAAATTCCCATCCTTATTGCATGGGATGGTCTATCCAAACACTCTATTCTGTTCCCTTGCTCTACTTGTCTACTCCTGCATCATTACCAAACTAGTCTAATTATAGTGGCATATATTTTATAATCTGTTAGGATATTTTCTTGGGTCACTGAAGATGGAATTTTCTTTTGCTTCTTTAAATTATTACTTTGGTAGATGGATTTCACCTTTCCTCTATTTTATCTCTGCCAGCTGAGTTCTATAATGATCAGCAAATCAAAAACTATGTAGTATTGTAGTGATTTCCTAGTTTTCATTGGTAATTAACTATTAAACTAGTGGTTAATGTTTTATTACAAGTATTTATTTTGGTAAAAATGATAAATTATAATTGACTCTTGGGTTTCCCACTGAGTCATTTTATGTTTATAACTTTCAAGTAAGGGTAGTTAATAAAGTATTTGAATTATTCAAATCATGTACTGACAATTTTGTTATATTTTTAGCCTCTTTCATTTTTATTGTGATTATAACATTAATATGAAAGACACTAATGATATTAGAGAAAAGCTAGGTTGTTATTTCTTTCCAAGCTATTATTTGTTCTGCAAACAGACACAGACTATAGTTTAACAGAAAGTCACATGATTTAGAAAATTTATAATGTATGATAATAATACCTAAATTGGTAGTAACTTAAACTATATTGTATAAATTTAATAATCAAATCAAGCTACAGTTTATTTCTCTTTTATAGTCCAAAGGGAAGAGATTACATGATATCTAGCTTTATCGTTAGTTCAGTTGAATGACAGCCACAGTGGAACTGTATGTAAACAACAAGACCATCACATACATGGAAATGTTGTTCTCATTCCTTAATAAATATATTCAATACTATAATTTTGCTCTGAACTCCATGATGCAGCTCCAAATTGAAGATATCTTATAAAAATTATGTACCTCTGTGGTTAGTTGTATAGCTCTTGAGGTAACAAGAGGATTCTTACTGTCTTGTGTGTTAGGATTATTAACATGGGCACCAGAAGCCTGGGTGATCTTCAAAGTTTGGTAGTTTTTAAATAGTTTTTCATTTTGCTCTTTCAATGATTTCAGGTCATGCTCCCATTCTTTAGATATGATAGCACCTCTTTCCTCAAACTCTGTTGATTCATTCATTATGGCCTATAAAACAGTAAAAAATACCATTATGGCTCTAAAATCATTTATAGTAGTCCCTCCTTTTCTGTGGTTTCAGTTATCCATGTTCAAAAGTTAGTGAAAATATTAGATGGAAAATTCCAGAAATAAACCATTCATAAGTTTTAAATTACTGGCTGTTCTGAGTAGCACGATGAAATTTCAAGCCATCCTGCTCAGTCTCACCTGAGATGTGAATCATCCCTTTGTTCAGCATATCCATACTGTATACGCTACCTGCCCACTAGTCACTTAGTAGCCGTCTTGGTTATCAGATCAACTGCTGCTGTATCACAGTGTTTGTGTCCAAGTTACTCTTATTTTACTTAACAATGGCCCCAAAATGCAAGAGTAGTAATGCTAAAAATCCAGATATACCAAAGTAGAGCTGTCAAGTGCTTCCTTTAAGTGAAAAAGTGAAAGTCCTCACCTTAATAAGAAAAAAAAATCATATGCTGAAGTTGCTAAGATCTATGGTAAAAACAACTCTTCCCATGAAATTGTAAAGAAGGAAAAAGAAATTCATGCTGGTTTTGATACTGCATCTCAGTCTGCAAAAGTTACAGCCCTAGTGCATGACAGTGCTCAGTAAAGATGGAAAAGCCTTACATTTGTGGGTGGAAGACATCAACAGAAAAGTGTTCCAATTAATGACAAAATGCTGCACCAGAAAGTGTTGAGCCTATACGAAGACTTCAGCAAGGGATCCCCTAAAACAAGTGACATCAACCCATTTACTCTAGGTAAGGAATGGTTATACAGATCCAGGAATACAGATCAATGTTAGCCTGCTAGATCACAATGTCTACATGGTTCACTTCACTTCATCTTATCACATAGAATTGTATCGTCACATATACAAGAAGGATGAGTATAGTACAATAAGCTATTTTGAGAGAGACACACCAGATTCATATAACTCTTACTACATATATTGTTATAATTGTTCTATTTTATCATTAGTTATTATTACTAATCTCTTATGGTGCCTAGTTTATAAATTAAGCTTTATCATAGGTATGTACGCACAGGAAAAACAGAATATATAGGGTTCAGTACTACCTACATGAAGGGTTTCAGGCACCCACTGGGGATTTTGGAACGTATCCCCATGGGGAAGGTGGGGGGACTACTGTACATATAAAAAAAACCCCTAAGAAAAAAACTAGAATTCTAAGACAATGTATGTGCTGAAATTCATTATTTAGAACAATGTTTTAATAGAATATGAACATTCTTTGTAGTTTGCATCAGTTTCTGAAATTTGAGATGTTGGAAGTGGATGATAGGAATGAAAATAAGGACAGGAGAGGATTCATATTGATCAGCAAGATGATAATCTCACTTTATTAGATTTATACTCACATCTAAAGAGAAACTGAAGAATGATGCAGATTAAAATCATTATATATGCTATGACTGATAATGAAACATTAACGAACATCAAATAGCAAAGCACACCTAGAAATTTAATAATTATCTATTTCTCTACTTCATTTAAAACCTCAGTGTTAATATGGAAAATAACTCACTGACTCTTGGTAATTAATCTGGAAATCTTATATTTCTGTGTGAGGAATAACAGTCAATCTATACTTTCTTTTTTACTGAAGGCTAACTCACTCTAAAATCATTTATATCTTTTTTACTTCCTAATTCCTATGGAATGTACTTTGTGTCCTCATCTACAACTTCGTTGTGGCTTTGTGGTCATTCTCCCAGGTTGTATTTCTGGTATCCTGGACTCTCCTTGGCTCTGGACTACTGACCTCACGCTGTATAATTCCTACACTTATGGCACCGGAAGAAGCCACATATCCATGCCGATCCACACAGTAGAAATCCCTACTTTCTAATTGCAGCTGGGCCCTCAATATTACAAGAAGAACACCAAATTACATAGAGTTTATCTTATCCAAACACTGGTTTTGGGCCTTTCTCTATTGATTGTGATTTTTTCTTTTTTCCTTAAAGAGTTCAATTACTATTTTGTCAACTCTGGCTATTCTACAAATGGGATGAACTATGCATGGGAAGACCCATTGCTCCAATTTCATATAAACAAGCAACCTTTTGAATACTACGTATTTTACCAAATATATGGAGAAGAGATTACTTCAGGAAGCAGAATGAATATACCCATTACCGGAAAGTAAAACAAGTCAACAAACTGGTCTTAGGCAATGTTGATTCTTATGAATTAGTAAATTAGGACCAACCAACCACCTTGGGAACAATGATAAAAATCACAATTTTGCAATTTCTGGTATAGCGTGTCAGGAGCTTAGAAGTCGCCAGTCTACACTAACAACAAATAAAAAGGAAAACACTGAAAACTCTCACAACTCTGCATAGATCCATCAGGGAAGTGCAGTCACAGAACAAAGGGCTGCCCCCAAAATTGGAGAGACAGAGAGGCAGATACAGAGAATCACAGAAACCTTTGCAGGAATCAATTAAGAGGTAGGAAAACCTAAACTGTAATTGATGAACTGTTGGAGGCTCAGTGTGGACAACTGTACCTGATTCTGGCAGGAGAGGAGAAAAGGAACCATTTTGAAATAAAACATACCATTTTGTTTTTCTTAACAAGGCCTGTTCTCAGGAGAAACTATTGAGCAGACCCTAACATGCTCGGTTTTGATCAGGGCCTAATATATCTGGGGGAAGGGGAAATACCCAGTTCTAGGTGACTCTTGCCTTCCATGTGGGAGGAGGGAAATACCCAACTCTAGCTCCCTCTAACCTTCTATAGGAGCAAAGGAAAAAGTCCTCAATTCCAGGCACCACTAGCCTTCCATGTGGGGAGAGGCAAATACACTACTTCAGCCCCATCCAGCCATCTTGTTCCACCTAAGGAGAGGGTACTGAAAAGCACTGGTGAAGTTTACAGCCCCAGGGCACAGGCTCACCAAAAGACTGAGAGCTAGTCCTAGGGTGATAGAATGCTCCCCCATCACACCTGACCACTACATTACTAAAGGCCTATTTACTGCATTTCCTTTTACCTAGTACATTATGCCTGACTGCCAACAAAAAATTACAAGGCAAACTAAAAGGCAAAAAACTGTTTGAAGAGATTGAACAAGCATTAGAAACAAAGTCAGAAATGTCAAGAACGATGGTGTTATCGAACAGGAATTTAAAAAAAACTATGATTAATATGCGAGAGGCTTTAATGAAAAGAGCAGACAACATGCAAGAACAGATGGATGATGTAAACAGAGAGATGAAAATTCTAAGAAAAAATTTAAAAAAATGCTAAAGATCAAAAATACTGTTAACAAAACTGAAGAATGTCTTTGATGAGCTCATTAGTAGATGGGCTCAGAAAAGAAAATTAGTTTGAGAAAATTACAACAGAAATTTCTCAAATTAAAAAGCAAAGAGAAAAAAGACTGAAAAAAAAACCATCCAGAATGTCCAAGAACTCCGGGGCAACACAGAAGGTATAATATATACATAAAGGGAATGCCAGAAAGAGAAGAAAAAAAGAAACAGAAGGAATATCTGAAGCAATAATGATGAAGAATGTCTGCCAAATTAATGTCAGACACCAAACCACAGATCCAGGAAGCTCAGAGAATGCCAAACAGGACAAATGCCAAAAAAAAACCACATCTAGGCATATTATATTCAAACTTCAGAAAAATCAAAGGTAAGGAAAAAAAATATTGAAAGAAGCCATAGGAGAAGAAACACCCTACCTATAGAAAAGCAAGGCTAAGAATTACATGCAAATTCTCAGAAACCATGCAATCAAGAAGAGCATAGAGTGAAATAATTAAAATGTTAAGAGAAAAAACACACCCACCTATAATTCTAGACGCTGTGAAGTTATCCTTCAAAAGTGAAGAAATAAAGACTTTCTGAGAAAAACAAAAATTGAAGGAATTTGTTGCCAGTAGACCTCCCTGCAAGACATGTTAAAAAGAAGTTATGCTGAGGACAAGAAAATAATGTAGGTCAGAAATTTGGATGTACATAAAGAAAGGAAGAGCATTAGAGAAGGAATAAGTGAGTTCTTAATTGAGCTAACAAATAAGTTTTTTGAAATAATAATAGCAACAATGTATTTCATTACATAAGTTCATATATATGCATGCTTATCAGTGAAATGAATGAAAGCAATGATACAAGGGATGGGAGGGAGAAATTAGAAATATTTTGTTATTATAAGGTATTCATACTACTCATGAAGTGGTATAGTATCCTTTGCAAGTAGCCTAGGATTAGTTGTAAATGTATATTGCAAATTCTAGAGCAACCACTGAAAAGGTACAGAAAGAGGCATACTTGATATGCTAAGGCAGGAGAGAAAATGGAATCATAATATAGTCAATTAAAACCATAAAAGGCATAAAAAGTGTGGAAGACAAAAACAGAAACAAAGAATAAGGGCAACAAATAGAAAATGGTAACAATATGGTAGATATTCATCCAACTATATTGATAATCACCTTAAAATGTCAATGGCCTAAATACACCAATTAAAAGACAGATTGTCAGATCTGATCAAAAAACAGGACTCAACTATATGCTGTCTACAAGGAACCCACTGTAAGTCTAAAAGTGCATAGAGACTAAAACTAAAAAGATGGAGAAAGGTATACCATGATGACATTAATCAAAAAAAGTGAAGTAGCTGTAGCAATTTCTCCAGCCCTTTACTTTTTAATCCAACAACAGCACATTACACATTCTGCTCAAAATCACATAGGACATTTACCAAGACAGACCACATTCTGGGCCATAAAGCATACCTTCACGAACTTAAAAGAAATCAAAGCATGTCTGCTGTCAGACAGCCATGGAATTACATTAGAAACCAATAAGATAGCTGGAAAATCCCCAAATACTTGGAGATTAAACAACACACTTCTAAATAACATAACTCTCAAAGGAGAAATATTAATAGAAATTAAAAAATATTTTGAACTAAATAAAAATGAAAATACAACTTATCAAAATCCGTGAAAGCAGTGCTTAGAGGAAAACTTATAGCACTGAATACATATATTCATCAAGAAGAAAGATCTAAATCAATAAAGCAGGCTTTAACTTTAGGACACTAAAAATGAAAAACAAATTAAATTTAAAGCAAGCAGAATTCAATGAAATTGAAACAAGAAATCAATAGAGAAAATAAAAAAATCCCACATGCTGGTTCTTTGAAAAGTGCAATAAAATAAATAAGTCTCTAGGTAGGCAAACTAAGAAAAAAAGAGAGAGAGGATCCAAATTACTAATATCAGAAATGGATGAGGAGACATCATTACAGATCTCGTGGAATATTATGGATGACACTAACCCACAAATTTGATAATGTGGATGAAATGGACCAATTCTTTGAAAGATACAATCTATAAATACTCAACAGAAGAAATTGACATTCTGAATAGCCCTATATCTATCAAAGAAATGAAATCAGTAATTAAGAGCCTTCTAAACAGAAAGTACCAGACCCAGAGGGGTTAACTGGTGAATTCTACCAAATGCTTAAGAAATTCAAGGAAAAAATTATAACCATTCTCTATAATCTCTTCCAGAAAATAGAAACAGAAGAAATACCTCCCAACTCATTCTATGAGGCCAGGAGTATCCTAATACCAAAACCAGATGATGACATTACACAAGAAAACTACAGACCAACATCTTTCATGAACATAGATTCAAAAATCCTCAGCACTTGAACAATGCACCAAGAGAATGAGAAGACAAGCCACAAAGTAGGATAAATATTTGCAAAAGACATATGTGATAAAAAACTGTCATTCAAAATATACAAAGGATTCTTAAACTTCAGTAATAAGAAAGTAAATATTAATAACATGACTGAAAAATGGGCAAAAGACCTGAATAGACACTTCATCAAAAAAGATACACAGGTGGCAAATAACCATATGAAAGATGTTCAACCTCATATGCCATAAGGGACTTGCAAATTAAACAATGGGATATCACTGCATACTTACTAGAGAGTCCCAAATCCAAAAGTGACAACACCAAATACTAGAGAGGATGTAGAGCAACAGGAACTCTTATTCACTGCTGGTGGGAATGCAAAATGGTATACCCCCTTTGGAAGACAGTCTGGCAGTTTCTTACAAAACTAAACATACTTTTACTATTGGATCCTGCAATTGCATTCCTTCTATTTACTCAAATGAGTTGAAAATGTATGTCTACACAAACAGATGCCTATGTACGTCTACAGTAACTATATTCATAATTGCCAAAACTTAGAAGCAACCATGATGTCCTTCAGGAGATGAGTAAATTGGTACATCCAGATAATGGAATATTATTCAATGTTAAAAACAAATAGGCTATAAAACCGTGAAAAGACATGGAGAAAACTTAAATACATACTACTAGGTGAAGGAAGCCAATCTGAGAAGCCTAAATACTGTATGACTCCAACATATGACATTCTGGAAAAGGCAATACTATGGACACAGTAAAAAGATTAGCACACCAGGGGTTAGAGAAGAGAGTGATGAATATGGGCAGAGCCCACAAGGGATTTTTAGGGCAGTGAAACTATTCTGTATGATAACTGTAAAAATGGATACATGTCATTATACATCTGTCAAAACCCATAGAATGTATCACACCAAGTGTGAACTCTAATGTAAACTATGGACTTTGGGTGATAATGAAATATCAATGTAGGTTCATCAATTGTGCCAAATATTCCACTCTGGTATGGGATGACGACAGTGGGAGACACTGTGTGCTTGTGGAGATGAGGTATCTGAGAATTCTCCATACTTTCTGCTCAATTTTGCTGTGAACTGAAAACTGCTATTGAAAAATAAAGTTTATTAATAAAAAACAAACTACATTTTTGAACCTCAAAGTTCAAGGATTAGCACATGGGGCCCTACTAACGTAGCTGGCCAGGGTTGGCTATGGCTTTACCACAGTTGCTGCCCAAAGCCCTGAAGTAGACTCATGTCTCACCATCTCTGAGGCTACTCGGGGAAAAGGCTCAATTCTTACAAAAGCTGTGAGGAGATGGGAAAGAGAACAGTAAGAGGATTCAAGATTCCACAAGTGGAAACTGAATATTACACATCAATATTTTGTTACCTTTATCAGCAGAAATTGATATATTTAATTATCTTAAGGAACCATAACACATTAGGGGAAGAACATGTTTTACAAAACTAATTTTTATAAAGCATATACAAATAAATTTTTTAAAAGTACTTAAAATTAAGTTGCTCTAAACCCCTTTAAGGAGGCAAAAAAAATAAATTAATAAAGCAAATAACAAGAAGGAGGTGCTATAATAAAAATTAATACTTACAATTATTTTGTTGTTAAAGAATTAATTCACTTTACAAATTCTATCGTATTCTTTCTGGATGCCATTTTTAAGCTTTTCTATATCAAAATGAGTATTCAACAACTCTTCCAAAAACCATGTCATTTCTTTCCTATTACTTAAAACTTGTTGAAATTCAGTCTTTATGCTGGGGAAGTCACTTTCTGAGAAATCTTTAAGAATTTCCTAAGTGAAGAATAAGCATTGAAGGGCCTGAACTTTAGGAAAGTTTTATCCAAATATAATATAAATTTTATCATGCATGATACAAATACCATAAAAGAAAGGAAAGTATCTACTGGCCTTTTATTCTTCTTAATGTTTTAAAGTAAACTAAGAAATATAATTCTAATTTAAAACTTTATTCTAGTTATTTGTGTAATAAAATTTTGGCAGTATAGGTAATGTAACAGATTCTACCCGTTAGAATTAGAACCTGTCAAAATGATAAATCTGTGGTTAATTAATCATTTAATTAATTATTTATCATTCATACATTCATTAACTCCCTCATTCATCTCATAGTTATGTGATAGGCATTTTAGAGGAACTAAGGATTCAAAATCAAAGACATGACCCCTTACTGCCTTAAAGGTCATTGAGATACACTAAGTAAATAATTTCAGTACATATAACATAATACATGTTCTTTTTTCTTTTTTTTTTTCTTTTTCCTGAGTCTCCCTATGTTGCCCAGGCTGGTCTTGAACTCCTGGGCTCAAATGATCCTCCCACCTCAGCCTCTAGAGGAGCTGGAATTATAGGCGCATGCCACCATGCCCAGCTTCATGAAGTGCTTCTGAATGTAGCTTTTTACACACAACATGCATGTTAGGAGCTGGATGCCAACCTCACATTTTTGGGTAAAAGTAACACACTCCACGTGGAGTTGTTGCAATAAAAAGTTTCTGACTCCTAGCACAGATGAAAGAAGTTTTAGAAGGCATTTTGGAAACTTATTCTGAGGTTCCATGAGTTCCCACTTGCTAATGTTAAATCTGTTTTTCTCTGTCTATGGAGGTTGGTAGAGAGGCTAGTCCATTACTTGGCAGCCTTTATGTCTGGCCAGTTGTCACTCTGCAACCCTACCTTTAACTTATGTTAAATGAAAATGGCTCTAAGCACATGAGAAGACCCCTTTCTACTTGTTAAAATGACTTAAAGTCTAATTAAATCCATTTAAAATAAATTATACCTCAATATGTAGATCCATATTCTGGCTCAACTTGAGGTCCCTGAATTCTTTGGTCGGTACATCACAATCTTGTTGAAGGTGCTGTATTGTAATTAGCAATTCACTTTGCTTTTCCACTTCACCAATAAAATCCACTTCAAATTTATTGGTGGATTCATGTTGTTCTCCTTTCATATTTGTAATATAGCTTAACACATACTTACAGAAAAAAATTAAACAAATTGCAAAATGAAACTTTTATCACATTTAGAGGAAGTTTCAATCCTTGAAACTATGAATTGGGATGGCATTTCTGATTTATCTATATACTCTGATAAGTGAGGAATAGGTAAAGAGCTTCTCTCTATCCCTAATTTTTTCTTCTCAGCATCTTGGGAAAATAACTTCCAGACCTCTACCTCCATATTTCTGACTTCCTACTAGCTATACCTCACGGATGCCTTATAAGTACCTCAAATGAAGTATGTTTAAAATGTAACATGATCTCTTTCCCTATAATGATTCCTCCTTTTTCTATTGCCCTCTTTTTGGTTAATTATACTGCCAATCACCCAGGTTTCCTAGTTAGACACTTGAGATTCATTTTCAACATCTTCTTTTGCCCTCCTTGATTGGGTAACCAAACAGATGTTACATACCTCAAAACTTCCTTGTTGATGGTGGAGTGGTGGTGACATCCTGGATTCGTGCTCCCGGAGAGGAAGGCGTGGATCTCAGTCTGCCACAGTGCTAGAGGATCGCTCCCCCACCAGAACAGCGGTGTGAACCCATGGAGAATCAGCGTGGGACACAGAGAGCAAGGAAAGACTGAGGTGAATGGAAAATCTGATCGGGAAAATGTGGAGAGTGCGGGACGGACAACAGAGAGGGGAGCGTGGGTCGGCTGTACCCACCTCACCAGCGAGTGAAGTGGGTTCAGCCCCACAGGAAAGCGGCCTGTTCCCCCACCTACCCCCACTCCCACTCAGTCAGGGATCTGCCTGAAGCCGGTGCGGAATCACTGCGGGAGACGAGGGCTCTGTGGAGAGGAGACAATAGCGGGGGGCATTTCAGACCCCGGAGCCCTGTGGGCGGACTGCGACCCGCGGGAGAGGGTTCGCTCTGGGCTGCAGCGAAAGACACTTAGGGGACTCCGAACTATCTCCGTTACACGGGTGGCTGGGCTCCCGCAATCCCCGGCTCCCCACATCCCTGCCGGACCCTGAGCATTCGCCCCCAGTGCCAGCGACCGGCGCGCGGGCAGCCGCCATTGTCGGGGTCCCCAGCCTAGCCACTGCGGAGCAACTGGGAACCGGGCGGCTCCATCCCCTGGTCAGCAGTCCCCCACTAGGAGCTCCACCTTTGCGTGAACACTGAGGGCTTCCCCAGTCGTGAGGGAGCAGAGCGTGGACCTTGCGGGCACTGGGGCAGGTGGACCGTCGCCCCTGGTAGCTGCAGCAGCCGGGGCGCTGGGCGAACGCAGGCACCCCCTCCCCCAGCTGCTGTCTTTTGTGCAGAGAGAGGCAGAAACTACCTAGGGAGAGGAAGAGGCAAGGAAAAAGTTGCTTTCTGTCTGCAATTAGAACTGCACAGTGACGGGACTCTCAAACCAGTTTCGGGTCAAATTAATTCTCTGGTGCTGGACCCAACAGGAGCAGCCCCCCAGCTGAGGCAGCAAAATCCTGAACAACAGGCGAAGGGCTCCCCCTAGTGACAGAGGAGGCAGCTCACCTGGTCTGCTACACAGCCTATGATCAGCCTGCACGGCATGTCTCTATCCAGACTAAAGCTGAAAGAGGGACCTAACGACTGATCCAGATGGGAAGGGCTCAGCGAAAGAACTCTGGGCGTATAAAGAATCAAGCTGAAATCTTGCCCTCAAAGAGGATTACTAGTTCTCTATCAACTGACACAAACCAGATTCAAAATAGCAACATGTCACAGGAAGAATTTCAAACATGGGTCATAAATAAGCTGAATATTATGCAAGAAAAAATGGATAACCAACACAAAGAAACCACAAAAAAGATCCAGGACTTGGAAGAAAGATTCACTAAAGAAATGGAAATATTGAAGAAAAATCAAACTGAACTCCTAGAAATGAAGAATTTATTCAGGGAGCTACAAAACACAGTGGAAAGTCTCAAGAGCAGGGTAGATCAAACAGAAGAAAGAATCTCATATCGAAGATAACACTTTCCAATTAAATAAGTCAGTCACAGAAATAGGGCAAAGAAATAACAGAAAAGACCAGAGTCTACAAGAAATGTGGGATTATGTGAAGAAGCCAAACGTGAGAGTTATCGGCATTCCTGAGGGTGAAGAACACAATAAGCAAGGGTTGGATAAGCTATTTGAAGATATAATTGAGGAAAATTTCCCAGGCCTTGCTAAAACTCTAGATATACAGGTTCAAGAAGCTCAAAGAACCCCTGGGAGATTGATACCAAATGGGAAGACATCACGTCACACAGTTATCATACTGACCAAAATATCCACTAAAGAGGCCCTTCTTAGAGCTGTAAGGAGAAAGAAACAAGTAACATACAAAGGAAAGTCCATCTGAATCCCGCCAGATTTCCCAACTGAAACCTTACAAGCAAGGACAGATTGGGGCCCCGTTCTCACTCTTCTGAAAAAGAATAATGCCCAGCCTAGAATCTTATACCCAGCTAAGCTCAGTTTTATATAAGAAGGTGAAATTAAGACATTCTCAGATAAAAACTCAGAGAATTCACCAAGACAAGACCAGCTCTCCAAGAAGTACTCAAAACAGAGTTACACACGGACCAGCACAAGAAAGACCCACGAATGTAAAACTACTCAAGAGATAAAGATAAAAACCCAGTTATCACAATGGCTCAAGAGAGAAAACAGAACAATGAAATTCAACCCAACATGAGGAACACAAATTTGTCTCACTTATCAGTTCTCTCATTAAATCTGAATGGATTGAATTCCCCACTCAAGAGACATAGACTGGCCCAATGGTTAAAAAAATATAAGCCAAGTATCTGCTGTCTTCAGGAAACTCATCTAACCTGCAAGGATGCATTTAGACTGAAAATAAAAGGGTAGAAATCGATATTTCAAGCAAATGGAAGCCAAAAGAAAGCTGCCATGGTGGTTTTAATCTCTGATAACTTAGTTTTCAAATCAACAAAAGTAATGAAAGACAAAGATGGTTACTATATACTGGTGAAGGGTACAATTCAACAAGAAGACATAACTATGCTTAATATATATGCATCCAACTTAGGTGCACCCAGATTCATAAAGCAAACCCTACTTGATATAAACCAATTGATAGACAACAGCACTTTAATAGTTGGAGACTTTAACACACCGCTGACAGTACAGGACAGATCCTCCAAACAAAAAATAAACAAAGACATAATGGACTTAAACAGAATGCTAGAACAAATGGGCCTGACTGACATCTACAGGACATTCTACCCCAAATCCACTGAATATACTTTCTTCTCATCAGCTCATGGGATATTCTCCAAGATTGACCATAACCTAGGACATAAAGCGTGTCTTAAAAAATTTAAAAAAATAGAAATTATACCATGCATCTTCTCAGATCACAGCGGAATAAAAGTAATAATGAACCCTAACAGAAATTCTCATTCCTACTCAAAGTCATGGAAGCTAAGAAACCTTCTCCTGAATGATTATTTTATAAATCAAGAAATCAAGATGGAAATTAAAAGATTCTTTGAACTAAAAAACAAAGGAGACACAACTTATCAAAATTTGTGGGACACAGCTAAAGCAGTCCTGAGAGGAAAATTTATTTCCATAAATGCCTATATGAAAAAGATAGAAAAATTACAATTAGACAATTTAACGAATAGACTGAAAGAGCTGGAGAAGGAAGAACAGACCGACCCCAAACCCAGCAGAAGGATAGAAATTATTAAGATCAAATCAGAATTAAATGAAAAGGACAACAAACAAACCGTAAGGGAGATTAATAAAATAAAAAGTTGGTTCTTTGAAAAAAATAAACAAAATAGACACACCTCTGGCTAGACTAACCAAGAGCAGAAAAGAAAAAACTCTAATAACCTCCATCAGGAACATGAAAGGAGAAATCACGACCGATGCCACAGAGATACATGACATCATCTATGAAGTCTACAAAAATACTTATGCACACAACCTGGAAAATGTGGAGGAAATGGACAAATTTTTAGAAACACATAGCCTTCCCAGGCTCAACCAGGAAGAATTAGAATTCCTGAATAGACCAATATCTAGATCTGAAATCGAAACAGCAATAAAAAACCTTCCCAAAAAGAAAAGCCCTGGACCAGATGGGTTCACACCTGAATTTTACCATACCTACAAAGAAGAACTGGTGCCCATCCTACATAAACTATTCTCCAACATCAAGAAGGATGGAATTCTCCCCTACACATTTTACCAAGCCAACATAATTTTGATACCAAAACCAGGAAAGGATGCAACAAAAAAAGAAAACTACAGACCAATATCCCTTATGAAAATAAATGGAAAAATTCTCAATAAAATCCTAGCAAATCGAATCCAAGTGCTTATCAAAAAAATAATCTATCATGACCAAGTGGGCTTCATCCCAGAGATGCAGGGATGGTTTAACATACACAAATCTATAAATGTAATTCACCACATAAACAGAAGCAAAAATAAAGATCATATGATCCTCTCAATAGATGCAGAAAAAGCATTTGACAAAATTCAACACCCTTTTATGATAAAAACACTTAACAACATAGGCATAGATGGGGCCTATCTAAAAATGATACAAGCCATATATGACAAACCCACAGCCAACATCATACTGAATGGGGAAAAACTGAAAGCATTCACACTTCAAACTGGAACCAGACAAGGCTCCCACTGTCCCCCTTACTTTACAACATAGTATTGGAAGTCCTTGCGAGAGCCATCAGGCAAGAGAGCAGAATCAAGGGAGTCCAAATAGGGAAAGAAGAGATCAAAGTCTCACTCTTTGCTTATGATATGATGTTATATCTAGAAAACCCCAAGGATTCAACCAAGAGACTCCTGGAATTGATCAATGAATTCAGTAAAGTCTCAGGGTACAAAATCAATACACACAAATCAGAGGCATTCATATATGCCAATAACAGTCAAACGGAGAACCAAATTAAGGACTCAATACCCTTCAAAATAGCAACAAAGAAAATAAAATACCTAGGAATATATTTACCTAAGGAGGTAAAGGACCTCTATAGGGAGAACTACGAAACACTGAGGAAGGAAATCGCAGAGCATGTAAATAGGTCGGAAACCATACCATGCTCATGAATAGGAAGAATCAATATTGTTAAAAATGTCTATACTGCCCAAAGTTATCTACAGATTCAATGCAATCCCTATTTAATTACCAACATCATTTTTCACAGATATAGAAAAAATAATTTTACGCTTTGTATGGAACCCCAGAGAAGACCCCATTTAGCAAAAGCAATTTTAAGCAACAAAAATAAAATGGAAGGTATTAATTTGCCAGACTTCAAACTATACTACAAAGCTGTGATTATTAAAACTGCTTGGTATTGGCACAAGTGCAGGGACACAGACCAGTAGAACAGAACAGAAAATCCAAATATAAAACCATCCTCATATAGCCACCTAATCTTTGACAAACCAGACGAAAGCATACTCTGGTGAAAAGATTCCTTATTTAACAAATGCTGCTAGGAAAACTGGATAGCCACATGTAGAAGACTAAAAGAGGACCCACAGCTTTCACCTCTCACAAAAATCAAATCACGGTGGCTAACAGACTTAAACCTTAGGTGGGAAACTATTAGAATCCTGGAATAAAATGTAGGAAAGACTCTTACAGACATTGGCCTAGGCAAAGAATTTATGAAGAAGACCTCTAAGGCAATCACAGCAACAACAAAAATAAATAAATGGGACCTGATCAAATTAAAAAGCTTCTGCACAGCCAAAGAAACAGTCATGAGAATAAACAGACAACCTACAGAATGGGAAAAAATTTTCGCATACTACACATCAGATAAAGGACTGATAACAAGAATCTATTTAGAACTCAGGAAAATCAGTAAGAAAAAATTGAACAATCCTATCAAAAAGTGGGCAAAGGACATGAAAAAAATTTTCAAAAGAAGATATAAAAATGGCTAACAAACATGAAAAAATGTTCAACATGTCTAATCATCAGGGAAATGCAAATCAAAACCACAATGAGATACCACTTAACTCCAGTGAGAATGGCCTTTATCAAAAAGTCCCAAAATATCACATGTTGGCGTGGATGCGGAGAGACAGGAACACTCAAACACTGCTGGTGGGACTGTAAACTAGTGCAACCCCTATGGAAAACACCATATATGGATATACCTTAAACATATTCAAGTAGACCTAGCATTCGATCCAGCAATCCCATTATTGGGCATCTACCCAGAAGAACAAAAGTCATTCTATAAAAAAGACACCCGTACCCGAATGTTTATAGCAGCACAATTCACAATTGCAAAGATGTGGAAACAACCCAAGTGCCCATCAATTCACGAATGGATTAGTAAATTGTGGTATATGTATACCATGGAGTATTACTCAGCTATAAGAAATAACGGTGATACGGCATCTCTTTGGTTCTCCTGGAGAGAGTTGGAACCCATTCTATTAAGTGAAGTATCCCAAAAATGGAAAAATAAGCACCACATGTACTCACCAGCAAACTGGTTTCCCTGATCGTCACCTAACTGCACATTTGGGAATAACACCAACTGGGTATCAGACAGAGGTGGGGGCTGGGGGGAAGAGATGAGTGTATACCTACATAATGAGTGTCATGCGCACTGTCTGGGGAATGGACACACTTGTAGTTCTGACTGGGAGGATGGGGGAGGGGATGGGTGCATACCTACATGTTGAGTTCGATGAGCACTCTCTAGGGAATGGACACGCTTGCAGCTCAGACTCGGGGGGATAGGGGGGCATGGGCGATATATATATAACCTGAACTTTTGTACCCCTATAATGAGCTGAAATTTAAAAAAAAAGAAATGCATTGCAAATAAAACCTTGTATTACATTATAGGCAATCCCCTCTGTAATGGACTCAATTGTGAACTCTAAGCAAATTTAGTACAGAAAATCTGACATAAAATAACTACTTTAGCCATAATTTTAAAACTCCATCTTTATTATCTTGTTAGAATTCAGAGGGGCTTTTAAAGATATTTAAAATACATCAGGTCTCAAAAATATCAGCTATCCAAAGTTTGAACTACTTTTTTTTTTTATTTTTTTTTATTTCAGCTCATCATGGGGGTACATAAGTTCAGGTCATATACATTGTCCCTGTCCCGCCCATCCCCCCGAGTCAGAGTCCCAAGCGCGTCCGCTCCCACTCTCCAGACAGTGCGCCTGGCACTCGCCATGTATTCATACCTCGATCCCCTCCCCCCCCACCTCCCCGGGTCTGCACCCTCAAGCATGACCATTCCCCAGAGGGTGCGCAATGCACTCCTCATGTAGGCATACACCCATCCCCTCCCCCCACCCCCCCATCCCAGTCTGATATCCAATTGGTATCCTTCCCTGATGTACATTTAGGTGATGATCAGGGAAACCAGTTTTCTGGTGAGTACATGTGATGCTTGTTTTTCCATTCTTTGGATACTTCACTTAGTATAATGGGTTCCAGCTCTCTCCAGGAGAACCAAAGAGATGTCGTATCATCGTTATTTCTTATAGCTGAGTAGTACTCCATGGTATACATATACCACAGTTTACTAATCCATTCGTGGATCAATGGGCACTTGGGTTGTTTCCACATCTTTGCGATTGTGAATTGTGCTGCTATAAACATTCGGGTACAGGTGTCTTTGTTAAAGAATGACTTTTGTTGTTCTTTCCTTTTCAAGTTGATTGTAAACAGTTATGCTCAAAGTTATTTCAAAGACATTAAGGTTAAACTTGTAAAATTATTGTTGGTTATTGCCATTGTGAATAACAAATAAAACCAAAATTATCATTACATACTTAAGTATTTGAGGTTAAAGAGAAGGCTTATATATAAGTATATGAAAACTCTGAAAATAAACACCCTTTACCTTTTGCTGAAATTCTTCTTTAGTTTCTCTTACGTTTTCCACTATACGCGAATTCCTGGAAGTTTCCTCGGAAATTTTCAATTTGGGTGTGTTAATTGTCTCTTGGTGTTGTTTCAAAGACTCAAGAGCATTTTGTAATTGTTCTTGAGCATCTATATTCTTTGTCAGAGAAATATAAAACAATTTCTATTAGCATATGAAACAATTATTTTATAGTTACTACTTGATCATAAATAATAAACGATGGCTCTTAAAATATTTTTAGAGGCTGTGATTTTTCAAAGTTTAATCAATCAAAACCTTACCATGTTTACAGTACCCTGAATATCACTTTTGAGTTGGTCCCTCTCAATTTAAGGGCTCTCTTGGAGTTGTTTTAGTTCTTCTCTTTCTTGAGTTAAAATTCTTACTTCTCCTAAGGTTTGCTGAAGTTTCTCAGTAATCAGTGTTTTCTCCTTTTCTACAGTTTGCAGCATAGAGCCTCTATTTTCTAATTGTTTCTTCAGCTGTTCCACCTCACTTAACCTTTCATGATCCTCAAATGTTTTCTGCTGAGGTTCTTGGGTCTTGTGAGAAACCTTTAAAAAAAAAGTAAACATGACACAGTAAGAGCAGAGCAGTTTATAGTGTGGTTGTGCATGTGCATGTGCACACACACACGTGCGCGCACACACACACAAACCCAAGAAGACTAAAGGTCATTTCTTTAGACTTCATCTTGTACCAACCTCAGTCCTCAAAGCATCCAGACTTATACCAAAGTTTGTGCTTCTTTAGAGAGATTTCCTATTCCCTGATTCATTTTCTCATTCTCCTCAAGGACCGTCTTATACTTTTGCTCAAATTCCATATGAAAGCTTTTGAAGTCTTAGAAATCTTGATTAGTGTTTTTATAATTTGACTGGGCAGTTGTTAAGTCATCTTTAGTTTTACCAATTTCTTCAAGTAAACCTTGAATTCTGTTCTCTTTATGAACTACCTCAGAAAACAATTTATCTTTTTCTGATGTTACTATGCAGAGCTCTTCAGATTTATCATGTATCTATGAAAAGAAATAAAATTTAGCACTGTATAATTCGTTGAAGCAATTTTCAGGAAAAAATTTCTCTGCAAAAAAAAGTCATTTAAATTAAAGAATTAACTGAGGAAAGGCAATACAGTATTCGTATTGTCACATTTCTCTAACTTAGTCTGTTTACCTTCAATATTGTGTTTTCTAATCTCTTTGGGTCTAACTAGGATTGTATGGAGAACAGTCAGTGAAAACACCTAAGTAGGTTGTGTCTTTATTTTCTTACCATTATAAAGAGTTTTCTAACTTTATTGCATGCCAGATATTTTATGGTTTTTCTCAGAATTTGACTTATTTCTTTTCCCTAAAGGCTTTGAATGCAGGTCAGATGTCCCAAAACTTAATCCATGAATAATTTAAATGTTTAATTGTTTAAAATTATTATTTAAAAAGCATTATTTAAATAACTAATTTAAATAATCCATATCCAGTTTACAAATGGTTTGTCATTGTGAAAGATAAAGGTAGAGGGAGGTGAGAAAAAGAGGAGAGATAAAGGCAAGACAAAGCAAAGAGGAGTAACACAGCACAGTGGTTACAATGACAGGCATAGGAGGCGGGTCTCTGTGGCTCAACCATTAGTTTGATAACTGGTTGTTGGAGCTAAAAAGCAGCACCCACTTTCAAAGAATTTATAAGATGACTAAATAAAATAAGTTCCTGAAGTTCTTCACCATGATGTTTGCCGTATAGTAAGGACTCAAATTCTTGCCATTTTTATTTCTTTTAGAAAGGTGGAAAGAAAGAACAGCCATGGATTTACAGAATCATATTCACTAGCCAGTAAGATTTGTACTGGCCTCTGAATGTATATCAATGCTGCCCCTTTACCTCACTACTCTCTTTTATTCAACATAGTGATATGGCTACTATGAAGAAAAAAAGAGGTAAAGACTATTTGAGGATAGAGAAATGGCTGCTACATGGTTTATGTTATTAAGTATACTGTTAAATACATTTTGAAAATAAGTATTTTTCCATCCAGTAGCATAAGAACAAAGTAAAAGATGAACTATATTCATTTTTCCCCCTAATGAGTTGAGTCAAATGTTTCAGTGTCTCTTGCTGCTACTTTAAAATAAGCAACATCAAAATGTTTAAGCTACTATCAGAATGTTTTTTTATTCCAAAACAAAGGTTAGATGTTTAAAAATGTGTTTTACCTCTTTCCTAAGCATTGCTACTTCAGGGGATGAAGATTTCAATTCTGAGAGCAAATTAACTACTTTCTGCAAAGTCTCATTTTCTTCAACTTTTTTTTTTCAGTTCTTTTTGGAGATCAGTAATCTTTCTTTCCAGTTCATGAATTAGTTACATTTGTAAAAGCACACGAACAGGCAGTAGAGCAAACCAATAGTTTAGAAAGCAAAAAAAAAAAAAGTCACCAAAACACAAAAACAAAAAACAAAAACAAAAACAAAGAAAGATAGCATTCATTCCCTGCTTTAGAATCATCCAACAAAATTATAAGGGACTGAGAGATCAACTGTTCAAGCCACTATAACAGAGCACCTCATTATTTAAAAATATAAGAAATAATCACCAGAACCAAATAAAACAAGCAAGTAAGAAAAAAAATTCAGCATGACCCCAATAGTTACCTGTTAATAAAGTTATAATAATGCCAATATCAAATTAGTATGCACCACTTCCAGGAGGTAGTAAAGTGGTAATCAAACTTTTTAAAAATACAGTTTCAGTAGATTTTTGTTTTCAGCAAGTTAAGCATAGAAATGTATTAATACTATAAAGATGATTTTTCTTCCCATAAATTATCCAATCTGGCTCCACACTGACATAATTTGTAACAAGTTCTGATTTGGAATCTAGGTTTGGACTGGGGTAGTTTCATGTAGTCCCTTTACAATACTATTACTGTTCATCAAAGCTATAGAGGTATAGGATTATCAACTATTACCTTGTTGATTTATTCTACAGGAAATATTGGAAAGATGATGCTATTGCTTTATGTTGTTCAACTGTGTAATAGTATAAAGGTGCAAGTATTCTATTAAAGTTGCCTTTCTGTCAAAACATCTGTAGCATGAAATATTTGACTACAAAAAGTTTTGTGTTCAAAACAAGTAAACCACAACTTACCAAGGATAAACATATTTTCCCTTAGAAGTATTTAATCTTCTCAATCATATGAGTACTTACAGAGCGAAAGCAAATTCTAATAGTATGTAAGGGATTTAAGAATATAGTGTCTTGTTTAAATAATATTTTCTGGATGTCTAATGCAGTGCTGACTACTTTTAGATTTTAGACGAGTAATAATGTTGAAATTCCTATTTTAGGTCAGTGCTGTCCAACAGAAGATAATGTGAGTCATATATGTAATTGAAAATTTTCTAGCAGACACATTAAAAAAAATAAATGAAATATTTTACATTCTTTTTATTTATTTATTTATTTTTTTTTTTTTTTTTTGAGACAGAGTCTTGCTCTGTTGCCTGGGCTAGAGTGCTGTGGCATCAGCCTAGCTCACAACAACCTCAAACTCCTGGGCTCAAACGATCCTCCTGCCTCAGCCTCTCAAGTAGCTGGGACTACAGGCATGTGCCACCATGCCCAGCTCATTTTTTCTATATATAATTTTAGTTGTCCATATAATTTCTTTCTATTTTTTTAGTAGAGACAGTGGTCTTGCTCTTGCTGAGGCTGGTCTGGAACTCCTGATCTCAAGCAATCCTCCTGCCTCGGCCTCCCAGAGTGCTAGGATTACAGGCATGAGCCACTGCACCCAGCCTTATTTTACATTCTTTTTCCCATACTTAAGTCAAATTAGACAGGCCCCCTTTCAAGTGCTTAATTGCCACATATGGTTAGTGGTTACCCTATTGTACAGCACAGACTTAGACATTTGTACCAGTTATAATTTAAATTTTCTTCCATCCTTGACCTTTTCTTTCCTATTTCTGCCATCTGGATAAAAAAAAAAAAAATCACATTTACCAATAAACAAGGACCAAATAATCTTAACTTTTGAAAACATTTAGGAAGTAACCATTTAGAAAGAAAAACTCTCCCACTTCTCATTGGAAATAGCACCTCTTCTTAAGTTTGATTCTTATATACAGAAAATATTAACTTTTGTGAAGATAAACGTGTAGTCTCCCAGTGACACGTTGCTTAATTTGCTGAGCAAAGTGTGTAGAAAACAAAAATGATTTAAACATATGATCATATCAAGAGTTAACCCACTGCTACGTAAGAAAATATTGCAGATTTCAACTATAATTTTCAGCAGAAGTGAAATATTTGATTTAAATCTCGAAGTTGTGAAAATTATAAAATTAAATAAACCAGATTAAAATAGGTAAAATGGTTAAGATTTTTCTTGTTCCTCAACATGATGACACTTGACCTTTTTCATTCTTCCCTCTAAAATGTACTAGCTAAGCATCCTATATTACTATATTCCCACTTGAAAATTACCCACAGCTTTGATAATTTTTGACAAAACCCTTAGTAAAACCAGGAAAATGATCACGTGTCCTAAGGCCATAATTTGACTTTTATTCCCTTTTGTTAAATTCTTCCCCAAAATGTAGGTTTTGGAACCTATTTTGCTGCTTACATATAGACTTATATTTTTAGTATTATGGAATAGATCCTGCAAGACTGTTTTTGAACAGGGTCTTTATTACATAATCTTTAAGTAACCTTAAATTTTGTGTCCATTTATAAATAAAGGGAGTAGGATTAATTTCCTCCTCAACTGGGGTTAAAATGGAAGAAATGCGGGGATGTGAAACAAGTTATGTACCCTGTGGTATTTTGTAATCTCTCAGTGTGCTGACTCAATTCATTGAGCTTCAGTTTTCGTTATCAACTAGATACACTAATGATGTGAGAAAAAAGTCAGATACATTGTTGCAATACTTATGCCCATAGTTTTATGTAATGCTATTATTACCAATAAGAAATATGCAAAAATTAGATGAAATTTTGGAGTCAGAAGGGACCTTAGTGAGCACCTGGTCTCTATTCTCAAGGGTGGAGAAATATGGGAAACTATGAGAGATTCAATGACTTGCTCAAGGCCTTGCCAATAATTCATAATGAGTTTGGATCTGCAGTGAATTTGTAAGTAGCAAAACTAGGGCTTTAATCCTGGCAGCTTTGCTCTAGAGACCATGCTCTTAACCACGACCCTAGACCACCTCCCTCAACAAAACCCAATTTTATGGATTTAAATCCAAAGTTCTTTTCATGACATTTTACACTTTATTAATAAGTACATTTTAAAACAAGTTAAATGAAACCCTGTGGAGAACTTATAGACTTTTACCTCTCTGAATATCATACCTGTGAAATGTAGGACTAACTTTAATTTATAGGAAGAATGGAAATAACAGCTTTGGCACATAATTCTTTTTTCCTTTAAAAAGAAAAAGAGAGTGGGAAAGTAAGCAATGATACTGAGGAAAAGGGAGAATGTCCTTTTGGGCAAGCCATACAGAAATCTAAAAAGTAGCTGCAAATTAACTGATATTTTAACTATACCAAAGCATAAGAGAACACCTTTGTGATCTTGGATTAGGCAGAGATATCTTAAATAAGACACCAAAAGCACAAATGCAGAAACTGATAAACTGGACTTGGTCAAATTCAAGCAGTTCTACTATTCAGAAGACACTGAATAGAATGAAAATAAAAGCCACAGACTGGAAGAAAAATTAACTGCAAAGTACCATAAAGAGCATGTTTCCATCATATGGAAAGACCTCTCAAAGCTCAATAATAAGAAAATACCCTAATTTAAAAATAGGCCAAAAATTTGGACACATCACCAAAGATACAGAAATGGCAAAGCAGCACATAAAAAGATGCTCAAGGCAGTCAGCTGTTATGGAAACGCAAATTAAAACCACAGTGAGATACCACTTCACACCCACTAGAATGAATGAAATTTAAACATACCAACCCGAACTCTCCTGTGTGCCTGGTGAGAATGTAAAAATGGTACAGCCACTTTGCATAACAGTTGGGCATTTTCTTGTGTTATTATACACACACACACACACACACACACACACACACACACACACACACACACACACAGTGGTTTCCATCCATGGTTCCTGGCTCATAACTCCCATAGCTTCTGTTACAGTAAACAGACTCTTCTTTGACCTTCTCCTACCAGCCCTTTCACCTGCCAGACCTGGTCGTAGCCCACACCCTGGAGGAAGGAAGCTACACAGAGAGGCCAAGAAGAATCTCAACAGGACTTGCTGGGTTTAGATCATACCCTTTCTGTCCAATCACATTTTGACATGGTTCATCATGCCTCAGTCGTGCCTAGGCAATGAAGCCTCCATAAGGCTCCCAAAAGGACAAGTTTGCAGAGCTTCCAGAGAGCTGCACGTGTGGGTTCCAGGAAGGTAGTCAGCCCAGAGAAGGCTTGGAAGCTCTGCACCCATTGCCACGTATCACGCCTTACACGTCTTCACCTGTATCCTTTATGTTCTTTTTTCTGTGTGTGTGTGTGTGTGTGTGTGTGTGTGTGTGTGTGTGTGTGTGTGTGTGTGAGAGAGAGAGAGACAGAGAGAGAGAGAGAGACAAGGTCTTGCTCTGTCACCTAGGCTGGAATGCAGTGGCATGATAATAGCTCACTGGAACCTCAAACTCCTGGGCTAAAGCAATTCTCCCACCTCAGCCTAATGAGCTGGGACTACAGGTGTGTACCACCATACCTATGTAATTGTTTAAAAAATATTTTAGACATGGGGTCTTGCTATGTTGCCCAGGCTGATCATGAACTCCTGCTCTCAAGCTATCTTCCCACTTCAGCCTCTGAAGTAGCTGGGAACACAGGTGCCAGCCACCCTGCCCAGTGCAATGTGTGTCCTTTGGCATATCCTTCATGATAAACCTCTAAACATGATTCCCTAACTTCTGTGAGCCACTCCAGGAAATTAATTGAGCCCAAAGAGAGGATTCAAGGGAACCCCAACTTGAAACCAGTCGGTTAGAAGTTCTGGAGGCTCAGACTTGTGACTGGTGTCTAGGAGTGTGTACATGTGTTGGGGGCAGTCGTGGGGACTAAGCCTTCAACCAGTGAGATCTGACACTATCTGCAGGTACACAGTGTCAGAACTGAATGGGAGCACACCCAGCGGGCATCTGCCGCTTGTTGGTGGGGAGACCCCATTTCCCGCATTGGTCACAGATGTATTCTGTGTTGACTGTTGGCTTTGTTGGGTGAGAGAATAGGAACATGGTTTGAGTTTTGCTATGAGCCAGCAGTCCTACTCTTGGGAGAAATGAAAACATGTCCACACGGAAACACGCACAGGAATGTTTACAGAGCTTTGATCACAATCACCAAAACGGGAAACCAACCAAATGCCTTTCAGTTGAAGAGATAAGCACACCGTGGTCCACCTGTTCGATGGAATATGACTCAGCCACCCGACACGGAGGTACCTGAAATGCACTCTGCTGGGTGTCAGGAGGCACATGCAAGAGGCCATGTACAGTGTGACACTCTTGATATGACCTTTTGGAAAAGGCAAAACTGCAGATTCAGAAAGCACATCTGTGGCTGCCTGCGGTGGGGGAGGGGCCTGCTCCAGCAGAGCGCAGGGGGCCTTGGGGGTGACTGTTCTGCATCTTGACTGTGGAGGTGGGTCCGTGACTGTTTGTGTTTCTCAAAACCTGCAGAACCCTGTGCTGAAATGCGTGACATTCTGTAAATTACACTTTGAGTTAAAAAAACGAAAAAAAAGAAGAAGAAAGAGAAAAGCTCTTTTAAGATCTAAGATATTACAGGGTACACAGAGCGCACGGAGGCGCTATAACAAATTCTCACAGCAACATTAAAATCAGGCCAGTAGAGGGCTGCGGCCCTTTGCTGAAAACCACTCCAAGAAGACCATCAGTCTGTGCGAAGACATCCTTTCTCCTCAAGCCGGACCTTAAGTCACAGTGTTAAGAACCTGCCAGCCACCCTACCCAGAGTGGAAGACACACAGCAGACATGAACATTTGACTCGATTTTATTTACCATAAACCAAAATTTGGAAAACAGGGAATAACCCAACCTTGGCTTCACTGAAAGGAAGCATGCGATTGGGTAATCTACTGACGGTTTTCACGAAACCTCACACAAAGCCTGTTCTCATGTGTACGTCTCATGCCATTACTTTCAACGGTTTCATGATAGATAGTTCATGGTTGGTTACATGATAGGTCACTAATTCTTCCTCTAATATTGGGTGATTCAAGCCTGTTAATTTTTCCCACAGTTTTTCTCTACAAACCTACAAGTATTTTTTAAATGCCAGCCATGCACCAAGGACTGTGCGCTGGGCATTGGGTAAGACAGCTTCAAAGCCCAGAAAGTGAACCATTGGGTTGACAAGCAAGAACAAGCTTATGTTTCAACAGAGATCATAGCTTTGTAAGAAGGATGCTTAAAGCAGTGGGCTGCTCGCAACAGAGACGCCAGCTCGGCATGAAGAGCTGACAATCTCAAAAGCACCTGGACGAAGGCCGGGGACGTGCTTCCTTCAGGACCAAATCGTGACCGGCTCGCCTGAGTGTTCTGAAATCCCACTTACTCAGATCCACGCTCAGAACTGCCTCAAGCATAAACTGAGCACTGTACTGCCTTTCTGGTTTCCTGCTCGTAGTCCATACATCGGATGCAGCCACTTCATCGCCTGTGGGGGACACAATGTTGGTTTATAACTAAACTACTGCCCTGGCCTGAGAAGGCCCAACACACCCAGACCCACACCCACCCACCCATGCCCCAGAGAGCCAAAGGCTGTGACTCTCCCTACTAAGTGACAGAAACAGGAGCGACTGCCCCCCTGCTCCTCTCTGATCGTGTCCTTTAGCAGCCTCAAGCATGTATGGGACACCCACTGTACGCAAGAACATTTATGGGACACCTACTGTATGCTAGGTCAGAGCCAGGGGTGGAACCACAGAGTAGCAGAAGAGCCAAGATCAAGGAATATGCCCAAAGGTCAAAGCACGAAGTGCCCTGGGGAGGCGGGGAGGGTGGAGTCAAGGGAAGGAAGAAAGAATTTTCCCTGACAGCCTTCGGTTTGCTTCCTCCCACCTCGGTCCCTGCGGATGTGACCCCAGTAGCCCCTTGTCCTGCCTGCATGAGCCTAGGACCCACCCCTGGTACCACCTCTCCTCACCTGCCTCCAGCTCAGGACCCTCCCCCGAGACACACTCCCCCCACAGGCCCTCTGCAGACACAGCCAAATCCCTGGTGACGGCCCCACCCAGGTCCCTTCCAGGGCGGCTCCAGCGAGGCAGAATGTGTACGGAGCAAATGCCACCTCTCACCCCATCCTAGGGGCTGGGTGTCTCCACTGGGCTCAGCCAGTCCTCTGTTCTGTTCCCCATCGCTCGACCGGACCCCTCCCCGTACCTGCCCCTCCCAACTCCGGCTCCTGCGTCTGTCCCCACCCCGAGGCTCAGCGGCTGGCCCGCTTCCTGCTTCAGCGGGAGGACAGAAGCCGGCCCAGGAGACCCTCCCGCCACCGCACCCAGCCCCCTCCAGGCCTGAGAGCCTTATTCTGCCCCCCGGGGATGGCCCTCTGTGCTCCTGGGCAGAGCGAACTCTCCATTCTGGGTGCTACAGCCCAGCCCTCACCCCCAAGGGAAACACCCAGCAGCTCCCGCTCCCGCCCTGCAGCCCCTCAGGTCCTGCCTCCCCCGATCCCAGTGTGCACCCCTCGCCCACCTCACCTCCCATTTCTCCGCCCCCCTTTGCAGCAAGCACCCTGCACTCGCCCACTCCTCTTCCTCTCCTGCCTCTTCCCTTGAAACCCCCAGTCCACCTTCAGACCCACCCCTGCACTGAAACTCCTTTGGGCGAGACCACCAAGACCTCCTCACTCCTGAACCCAGGAACACCCTCAGTCCTGGTCATTCGAGCCGAGCCGTCAGCACAGCCATCAGCAGCTCCGCCTCCCAGAAGAGCCCCTGGCTGGGCCTCTAGGCTGCCCCTCTGGGGGCTGAGGCCCCAGTGCAGGAGGCCTCAGAGCCTCTAGGTACCTTCAGGGCTCTGCACCACCTTTGACCTTGTCCCCACATCCCTCACTTGCTCCCTTCAGCCCCCCTGACCCTTCACTGTGCCCCCCACTCCCAGCACCTCCCTTCCTCAGGGCTCCACTCAGCTCAGATCCCAACACACGCTGCCCGTTTCGTCCACGGCATCTGTCATGGTCCAACACCCCACGTCTCCTTATGTTTCTGCTACACTGCCCGCCTCCCCTCCCTAGGGCTCCCCAAGGGCCTGGGATTTTGTCTCCTTTGCTTGCTGCTATATTCCACCACCTGGCATGGAACAGGTGCTCAGGAATAGATCAAAAGAATGAATCTACATTTTTATAGGTGCCTATAGAGCCCAGAGGTTTCCCTTTGCTTGACATGGTCAATGTCACACAGCTCAAAAGCATTTGTGAGTGTGATTGTGACTTTTAACCATAACTTGGTGCCGGCATTCATTTCTTCCCTTGGGGACTGGGATGGGAGCCACAACAGTAAGAGGAATGGAGGCACCCCCACAGTTAACGGGGACCCCCGAGTCAGCCAAAGAGCTGGTGGGCAATCTGAGCATGCCCAGGGCAGGCATGAGATGTGTCGGCAGAGCAAGTGTGCTCAGAACACTGGGAGGGGTGCCTGGAAGCTGGGGACAACGAGGAGGCCACTGTAAGTGTGCAGGTACCTAAGCGTCAAGGCCAGAACCAGGCAGGGTCTCAGGGACAGAGCCGATACTTATGGACAGTCTGCCACCAGATGGCAGCAAAGGACGTGAGGTAAACGACTCCCCCAGTTCCAAGCAGGGGAGGCCATCCTGCTTTAGGACTTTTAAAGACCATGAGCAAATGGATTTGCTCAACGAGAAGGCTCTAAGGCTCTGGCTGTCTGGCACCGTGGGGAAGAAAAGCAGTTCCAAGTTTCCGGAAAACTAGGATACCCCTGTTTTGTTTCCAACTGCTGAATTTTGAACAGAGGCAATGACACAATCAAGGATATAGCTTGTGTCTAAGAACCAGGCAGCACAGAAATATCATAGACATTCTACACAAGATTAACAAGAGACACTGGAACACCTAAGCCTTGATTCCTTTGGAACAAAAGTCCCACCCTAAGTGCTGTGAACTGGGCAATGCCACATGGCAGACATTGAGAAATACTTCATCGTATCATAGTCTTGACATTTAATGCCCGAGACCCAAGAATCTACCGTCCAAGCCAGGCTCTGCTGTGACTCAATGAGGCTGGGGGGTTGCTAACAGTGACCTCGGGCCCACTGGGGAGGAAACCTGGACACACGGGCACCCCCATATAACTAACGTGCTTTTGTTTTGACGCTGTGATTTTAGCTAATGAATTCAGCTCATGGTTCCCCACACCGCCCTTCGAGGGATGTGTCCTGGACACAGCCCGTGAATCCCATGGCTGAAAGGGACCCCACGGCCCAAAATGATTGCCACCATCTCATAACACATCCCTGGCCTTGAGCTAGGAGAGCCAGACTGAGGTCTCCAGAGCTGTGACCACGAGGAAGTGATACCATAGGCCCTCTTCTCGGGACCGGGTTTTCCTTTCCCCAAAAGCATTTAGTGAAAGAAAACAATCACTTTTTATTTAAATGGATCCTGCTATCACTCACATGGCAGTCTTCCTGCCTTCCTCCTGGCTCTGCTGGAAGTGCCAGGACCGGCCCAGGCAGGCTTCCCACAAGAGGGGAGAGCGACCTTGTTCATCGCTGCCCAGGAAGCACAGGGGAGCCACTGAGGCACCTCCGCCAGCTGCACCTCGGGCTTCTTCAGGACAACCCCGTCCCAGTGCCGCCTCAGGACAATCTCAGCAAGGTTGAGCCACCTCAACAGGAAGAGTGACACAGGGAGCTGCCAGCCCCGGCCACCAGGGCCGCACAGTGTTGCTGAACACCTGAGCTGAGAAGGGTCGAGTCACAAGAGCAGCATGGAAGAGATTGCAGTTGTGCTCAGTGTCGATGATCTCAAATCAGCCATGGGTTCACTCGTTCACCAAGCACTTATGTGCCTACTGTATGCCACTGGGGACAGAGCAGTGAACAAAACACAGAGCTCCTTCCCAGAAAGGGCAGATCAGCATGTTCCTCACCAGGCAAGTGTGAGGAGTGGCCCAGGCAGGCACAGGGCTGGGGAATGGGTGTGACAAAGTGCATCAGGGTCAGGTATAAGACAGAGGACATCCTGAGACAATGGTTCAACAAGGGCCTGGGCACTGGGGCAAGAGTGATGTGGACACAGGAATTGAGCAGCCCCATGGTTCAATTACAGAAGGGAACAGGGACATTAAGTGAGGGAGGAGAGATGGTTGGGCCAGGCTGTGAGAGTCCTGTATTCTAGCTTAAGGGCTCAGCCCTGTTCCTACAGCACAGGGCTGGGCAACCTTTCTCTGCAAAGGGCCAGACGGTAAATATTTGTAGCTTTGCAGCTCACCTGGGCACTGCTGAAACTAGAAACTAGTCAATGTGGCTGTTCTAACATGAAAGCAGCCGTGGATGGTACAGAATGGAATGGATGAGCTATGTCCCAATAAAACTTTATTTATAGGCAGTGATGTTTGAAATTCATACAATTTCCATGTGTCATGAAAATTCTTTTAATTTTTTTCACAACCACTTAAAAACATAGAAACCATTCTTAGCTCACCAGCCTTACAAAGCGGGTACTCTGTTTAGGTGGGGGCTCACGGCACAGGCTGAAGAAACATCTTTCACACAGAGTTTAAGATAGACAGAAGTACAATGTTTATTTATTTTTCCAAGAGAGAGAAAGTGAGAGAGAAGGAGGGACTGGCCATGGCCCACTAAGGAAGCAGTGAGTGCAAATGGTTAAGGAATGTTGTTTGGAGTTTTAAAGGGTAAAAATGGTTTTTTTTTCCTTCTGCTTCAGTGGACCGAGAACAGAAGTGGTGGCAAAGCTGTTGTAGGTGTTTTTATTCCTTTTTCTCTGTGAAAGCAGCTTATCTGAGTCTTTGCAATCTGTTTTTTGGGGGCAGGATCTGAGGCAGAGGGTTGGAGTAGGGGCCTTCAAGGCTGTGAAGAAACTCTTAACCAGTTAGGCCACAGGTGTTTTAATTAAAACAAAGGGTAGTTGTATTGTGAGTTTTTTTTAAAGTGGCAATTATGTGTTGTGAGTTCTTTTTCTTGCTTTCAGTTTGATAGTTTAATTGTCTCTGTTAGATACTTTGCTAGTAAGGCCACTTTACTTTCACCTGCAGCCTACAGAGGGGCGAGCCCTGCTGTGGGCACCGGGGAGATGGGGAGGAGATGGATGACGTCAGAACTGTGCTTCATGAAAACCACGGGCAGCTAATAGGAAGACGGGCTCCAGCGTTCTAGGGGGACAGGGCCCAGTCTGCTGTTGCTCCTCACTGTACCCGATGGCCTGTGTACTAGTCTGTCTGGGCTTCGAAATACCAAAGACTGGGTGGCTTAAACAACATATGTTGGCTGGCCTCAGTGGCTCATGCCTGTAATCCCAGCACTCTGGGAGGCTGAGGCAGGAGGATCGTTTGAGCTCAGGAGATTGAGGCCACCCTGAGCAAGTGTGAGACCCCATCTCTACTAAAAATAGAAAGAAATGATCTAGACAACTAACTATATATATATAGAAAAAATTAGCTGGGCATGGTGGTGCATGCCTGTAGTCCCAGCTACTCGGGAGGCTGAGGCACGAGGATCACTTGAGCTCAGGGGTTTGAGGTTGCTGTGAGCTAGGCTGACGCCACGGCACTCTAGCCCAGGCAACAGAGTGAGACTCTGTCTAAAAAAAAAAAAAAAAAAAAAAAATATGTTTATTTCTGAGTTCTGGAAGCCAGAGGCTGAGCTCAAGGTGCTGGCAAGGCGGGTTTCCATCTCAGGCCCGTTCCCTTGGGTTCTAGGTGGCCGCCATCTCCCTGTGTGCTCACGCGACCTCTTTGTGGGCGCATGAACAGAGTGTGAGCAAGTGAGCTGTCTGGTGTCTGTCCCCATGGGATACGGATCCTATTGGATCAGAAGACATTACTGATTGTCACACAAAGGGGGAGCCATTGACATAGTGGGTGGAGGCCAGGGACGCTGTTCAACACCCTACAATGCCCAGGATGCCCCCACCACAGAGAATGATCCAGCCGCAGATGTCAACAGTGCTGGGGCTGAGAGCTCCTGCCGTGGTGAGTGGGTGACTGGAAGCCTGGGACTGAAGACAAACAGAGGACTTAGAAGGTGCCACAAACTCCTATCAAGAAATAAGGAAGCCTGAGTGTTATTCAGTCCTAAGAAGGAATGAGTGAAGTTCCCATACACTCTAACAAGGATGACCCCCAGAAACATTGTGCTGGGTAAAAGAGCCAGACACAAAAGACCCTGTCATATAGGATCCAGTCATATGCAATGTCCAGAACAGGTAAATGCATAGAGACAAAAGCAGCTTGGTGGCTGCCAGGAGCTTGAGGAGGGGGGTGAGGTGTGAGTGCTAATGGGGACGGAGTTTCCTTTTGAAGTGATGAAAATCTGAAACTAGAGCAGAGGCGATGGTTTTACACACTGTGAACACACTACATGTCACTGCATTGTGCCTTTTAAGAGGGTTAATTTCACGCTATGTGCATTTCACCTCAATTTAAACATACAACGAGTGACACCTGGTGTCATATGAAAGCAGTGGCTGTGAGTCAGGAATCACTGACTACCCAGCTGTGGGGGTGCGGGAGAGTCCGGGATGACTCCTGGGTTTCAGCCTCAGTGGGAGGAGGAGGAGGAAGCCAGGCACAGAGATCAGTGGCACCGGAGGAGCGGGGACAAGAACCAGCACTGGAGCTCCTGCTGCCACCACTAGGAGCGGCTCCAGTGGCCACTGCAGCCACCTCCTCTGGAGTGAGACCTGGGAAGTGTTGGGGGCACCTGCAGCCCATCGTGGGGAGAGGCAACTTAACAAAAGTTTGCCAGGTGCCAGCAGCTGTGCTCGTTCATGGGAGCCTCTCAACCCTACAGATTCCCAACTGTTCACCTGATTTCTCATTTTCCAGACCAGCGTGTGAGGTTTACACAGGTCACCCCTGGTGAGTCTCAGAGGCAGGAAGTGACAGAACTCAGATTCCCTCTGGAATCTGGGCCAAGGCTCTGGAGTGAAACGGAATGGGCTCCAGGCCCAACCTGCTGGGACCTGCGGGGAGTCACTGCACCTGTGTGAGCCTCAGGTACCTCACCTGTTACTGGGCGGCACTAATGTCAACCTCACAGTTCGGGCAAGGGGCAGTGGGTGATTCCTCCCGCTGGCCTATTTCACGTCAATTCACACCAAGGACAATAAACATTGGCCAAATTAACAAATTAGACAAACGGCCAGTAAAGTGCTCAGCTGCTTTCTTGTCCGTGCTGTGTAACCCTGGGCAAATGACTTCCTCTCCCTGAGTCCCCATCCTCTCCTCCTGAAACAGGGAGCACAGAATAAAGCTGGCCGGGGGACTAAAGCAGATACCTTAGTTGCGACTTGCTCACTGCAAACGACAACTCTAAAAGCGAAAGGACAGTTAAGCCTCAGGACACCTAGGAGGTTGTGCGGCATCATCAGCTGCATTTCCCAATGCGGGAAAGCGACACGCACACACTGGACAGGCCACTTCGCCGCGGTCGCCCGGCATCAAAGCCCACTCGGGAAACTCGGTCAGGCGCAGGGCTCCTGGGGCTGCCGTTCCCGAGCGGTTCTAGGAGCGGCTGGGTCCGGCTTGGCCCCGAGGGCCCGCCCACCCCTCGGAACTCGGCTGCCCGCCCCGCCCCGGCCCTGCCCCTGGCGCCCACGCGGCCGTGCCCGGCCCGCACCCGCCCCGCGCCGCGCCCCAGGGCGCCGCCGCTCTCCGCCTCCCGCGCAAGCTCCGCTTTCCGCGGTGGGCCCCCGCCCCCCTGGCCGCGGGTCCGACCAGTTGCGGAGCTGCAGGGGGGGCGACAGGGGCCGCGGACCCCCGGGGCACGAGCCGCCTTTCTCCCCCCTCCCCTCGCACTTGGTCTCGCCCACCGGGCGGCAGGGGGCGGTGGCAGCGCTGGGGGGGGGGGAAACCTCCAGGAAGGGGCGTGGCGTTGGTGGCGCTCCGCCCCCGACGGGCTCGGCGTCACTTCCGGCCCCTCCGAACCCGGAAGTCGAGCTCCCGGGGGGCAGCCGCGTGGGCCGGAGCGGCTGGCGGTGTGGCGGGCGGGGACCCTGCACGCGGTGGCCGACGCCCTGGTGAGTTCAAGGTGGCCACGGGTTGGGGATTCGAGCTCCAAGGGCGCAGTTGGGGCCTCAGAGAAGAGACGGACGGAGCCCTGAGGGCAACCCCAACGCGACGGCAGGGGTCCAGGGGGCGGGAAGGAGCCTGGGGGTCGTGGGGAGACTGCAGGGGGCAGAGTGGAAGCGAGATGTAGAAGAAGAAAGTTGGATGGGATGGGGGCTGGGGACAGAGTTTGCGGGTGTTGGGAGGGCTGAGCCTTGTGGCCCTGAGCTGCTTGTGTGAAGAGGACCTGGCTTCAGTGGTAATTTGGGGGTTGCAGGAAACGGGGGGTTGGGGGGCCCAGGCCGGGGGTGGGGCCGGGGCGGATGGGCAACAGCTGGGGAGCGGTGGGGGAGGCGTACAGGACGGATCTGGCGGCTTCTACGCCTGGCGATTGAAGAGCCAGAGAAGGGCGCCTGGCACCCAGTGGGTGCTCAATAAATGCAGGAGGTTCTGAACCCACTGATGTGGCAGCCGATTATTTCGGAAGGGGGAAATGGGGCTGGAAGGGAAGAAAGAGGGTTAGAAGTCATGCCAAGAACTGAGAAAGCTCCAGGCAAGGCCTGGAGAGGAGAAGAGAGAGAGAAAGGGCTAGAATGTGCAGACATTGGGGTGCAGCTGCTGGAGATTCCAACCCCACATGTCTCTTGATTTCTCTCCTTCCTGACTTCACACCCAACACGTCGGTGACCCAGGCAAGTCCCCACACAGTCTGTAGCAGTCTCCCGGTCTTGGAAACTGCACCAGTCTCCTCTTAAAACTGGCTGGATTCTGGGGTCCCAGGGAGCAAGGAAGGTGCCTCAGGGCTTGCAGTGGGGCCTGGCACTGTGTTTCAGGGGGGAGGGTGCAAGCCGGTGTGCATGCACCCTCCTGTGCCTCAGGGTTGTCACCACCTGCTTGGACTTAAGTGGGTGAAACCACATACAGGAAATCTGTCCCCAGGCGGCTGTGAGCTCAATCCTGGAGAGGTTGGGCAGCTGCCTGCCCTCCCTTCTTTCCTGGGCACCCTAAAGTCCTGGGGCCTTTAAAGAAGACCTCTCTGTGCCTGTTTGTCCGAAGTGGGAGCTGGTGGGCACATTGTGGTTTGCAGCCAGAGGGTCCCAGCTCCACCACCTTCCCGAGTTCATTTTTTGGTCTTCAAGTCTCCCGAGTCTTAAGGATTCCAGGAGTAGCTAGCCAGAGGTGACCTGGCAACTGCAGAGGACCGGGGTCTGGCTCTGGCTCTGGCAAGGGCCTCGGGTTGTTTTTATCGGCATTAATGTCTCCTTTCCCAACTGCAGGGATCTTTGGCAGCTGCCAGAAGTGCTGGGGAGCCCAGGTTTGTGTCTGGTTTATTATAGCTGGTTCAGGAGGCGAACATGGATAGTTTGGATAATAAAGAGAGCCACGGGGATGTAACCACCTGTTCCACTTCCAAAATGTTCTGGCTTTTATGGAAGGTGGCTTTGTTTGGGCCTTGCTTGCCCAAGGGCACGATTACAGCCCACAGTCGTGCCTCCCACAGACATTGACTATGGACTTGCCTGGCCAAGACACTCTGATGGTCAGGTCTGGAGTCTTCTGATCGCAGGGCCCCGGTATTGGCTCCTCCCTGCTCTAGGAGTGTGGCTAGGCAGGGTCTCGTGTTGCAGGCCCTGGCCTCGGTCAAGTCTCTGCCTCTTTCTGCACCTGCCAAATGAATGCATTGGCCTCCATCAGCATTTTTCAACCTTGAAATCCAACCCCTCTAGGTAACATTCTCCTCTCCCGTGCAACACCCCACTTGGACTTTATGCATCCCCGCGACTCTCAATTCTGTGCTACAGTGATCCTACTATTGTACGACTTTCCATGCAACAGTGTATATGCAAGAATGATGTTTGACCACTTCTTTATCTTCCAATAGGAAACCATGGTGTTGAATGAGCTTGGCACATTGTAACTCTTCCCAAAGCTTTGGCTGCAACTTCTGATTGGAAATTCCTAAGCAACACTCTCCCTCCTGCATAGTGACTCCCTCGTTTTTTGTTTGGCTGTAGGATTAATTTTTCTCTCTCCAGCAGGGGCTTGCTAACTTGCTGCTTCCTGTTCCTCATGTGTCCAAAGTGGTGTGTCTTGGGTGGGCCCCAAGTTCAGTTAAGGGCTGATCATGCCGGGCACTTGGCTGGTTCCCAGGCACAGAAATGAGCCCTCATCCCTGGCGGAGGGCCTGCTCCTGCCCTCCCCATGGAAAGCATGGAGGTCAGAGCAGGCAGCCAGTGCAGACACACAGGTGGCACAAGATATTGTGGGGGCAGGATTAGGACACCGAACACAAGCTTTGGCATGAGGGGGATTCCAGCAAGTTTCCCCAGAAGTGGTGGCTGGCCCCGAGTCAGACCTGGAGAGGTACCGGAGTGTTAACCCAAGCCAGGAAGAGGGGGTTGCACAAGCAGGGCCTTTTACGGAACGTCTCCTATGGTGCATGCTTTTATGTGTCCCAACTCTCTTATCCTGCAACCCCCAGCAAAGAGGGTCCTTGTTCCTGGTTTCCTGGTACAGAAACAGGCCCAGGCAGGAGATGACTTCAGAGTTCGTTCCTTGGGCTTTCTAGAAACACAGTGGGTCCTTAGTAACCTTTAAGTGGTGAGGCCCAGATCTTTAGGGCAGACTTTGTCAGACGCACCAGCCTTGACATTTCAGGCTGGATCATTCTTTGCCTTGGGGCCATCCTGTGCACTAAGGAGTGTTGAACAGCATCCCTGGTCTGGTTGTTGATGAGACACCACGATTATTTCCTCCCCCCTGAGTTGTAAGAACCCAAAAATGTCTCCAGATGTGGCCATATGTCCCCCAGGGACAGAATCAGCCCCAGTCCCCCAGGTGAGAACTGATGCTCTGTAGTAAGGTCAGGTTCCTGACTGGGGCCCACCACTGCCCCAGTGGGTCTTTGGTGTTTGTGGAGCTCCTGACAAACTGCCACCAAGGATGGGAGTGGGTTCAGAGACCAGGAACCGAATTCTGCTGTCCAGTCAATTTTAATTTGGAGGGAGGGAGCGGGTCTTGATAAAAAAGAAGGATGGATGCAGAGGGAGGTAGACAACGTGCCCAAGGATGGACAGCGGGTGCCCTTGTCTCTCTGTTCTTTGTGTGCCCACTGACCTGGATTTCTGGAGGAACTGTCCTCATCTCAGCATGAACTGTTGCTTTTTCCCCGAGATTAGAGGTATTAGATTCTCTTCCAAGAGCTACCTTTGGAGGTTTCCCCCGGAGTGTTGTATGCACATTGTGTGTGCAGATTTTTGCACGTGAGTGTGTGTATTCCTGTGTGTGTGAGCAGGCGTAAGCCCGCGTGCCTGTGCTCACACCCGTGCCTCTGTGCAGCTGCCCTCAGGGCACAAGCCTCTGATTTGGGCCTTGTGCTTCTCCCCGGGCTGAGAAGCACGTAACCCTCTGTCCACCTTCTGTGGCCCTATGACACTGCCCAGGATCATTCCATGATTGACTCTCATCGTGTCCTGGGATGGCCAGGCGAGAAGCACCACGTAGCACCTTTGAACCCCTGAGGCACTTGATGATTCCCAAGTATTCTCTTGCTATGCTGTCCTAGGGGACCTCAGTGCCTGGCTTAAGAGGTGAACAGTTTTAAAATAAAGCCAAGAAGTTTTAAAAAGATAAACTCCCAGAGAAGTGGGTTATTTCACAATTGTCATAATTTTGAAGTATTTTTATCGTGGTGTATTGTTGCACAGTAAACCGTACTTACCAGAAGTGTGCAGATTGCTGAGTTGTGTCTTGTGCGAACAGCTGTAAGTCCACCACCAAGACCAAAGTGGTGAACACATCCATTCCCCAGAAAGTGTCCCCAGACCCCTTGTCATCCCTCCACACCTTCTACCCCCGAGCAGCCACTGATCAGCTTTTTGCCTCTATAGGTTAGTTTGCATTTTCCACAGTTTTATATTTATAGAGTCATACAGTATGGACTCTTTTTATTAATAAAATTTTGTTGAAGGGAAGTCACATAGCTTCAACTTCACCCTTCGAAGTATACAACTAAAACAAAGCGTACAATTCAGTAGCACTTAGTATATTCATAGTGTTGTGCAGCCACCACCTCTATCTAATTTCAGAATATGTTCATCGCCCAGAAGGAAACGTGGTCCCTGCTAGCAGTCACACCCTATCCCCCTCCCCCAGCCCGTGGTGACCACTGATCTGCTTTCTGTCTCTATGGATTTGCCTGTTCTGAACCTTTCATGTAAATCAAATCATGCGCTACGTGGTCTTTCATGTCTTGCTTCTTTCACTCAGCATAGTCTTTTTGAGGTTCAGTCACATTATAACAGGGATCAGTACTTTTTATAGCTGCATAATATCCCATCATGGACGGACCACATTTTGTTTATCCATTCATCTGCTGATGGACGTTTGGGTTGTTTGCACCTTTTGGTAGTTGGGAATAGTCCTGCTGTGAACATCGGTGTGCAAGAATTTGAGTCCCTGTTTTCAGTTCTTTTCGGTCCATACCTAGGAGTGGAATTGCTGGGTCTGTGTGTTCTCTTTCTTGTCAGGCTCCTTTCACTCAGCACAGTGAGTCTGAGTTTGTTGCATATAGTTGGCAAGTGTCAGATGTTGATTCCTTCTCATTGCTCAGTCGTGTTCCATCGTGTGGTGAGTTTATTCATCTTTTCACCGGTTGATGGACATTCAGGTTGTTTCCAGTTTGGGGCTCTTGGAAATAATTCTGCCATGACTGTCCCAGCTTCTGTATGGGCATCTGTTTCATTTCTCTTGAGCACCTCCTGAGAGTGGAATTGCCTGGTCTCATGCTAGGTGCATGTTGAACGTTTAAAGAAACTGCCACAGTGTTTCCCAAAGGGGATGAGATGCCTCATTTCATGAAGCTTTTCTGAAGGGTGATGTGACTCTTTGAATCAAGAGACTTAGCAATGTTTGTATCCATTTATCTAATTCCACATGAAAGACTCGATCCCAAGGAAATACTCAGAGATGCACGCAAAGACATGTGTTCCAGGACAATCACTGAAGGGTAACAAGAAGTTGGAAACCAAGTGCCAGTAGCAGCAGAACAATCACATACCTTGTGATTCTTCTGTGTACAGTGGAGTCCCATGAGGCTATTAAATAAACACTCTGTGAAAGCTTATCTTATGACCCAGAAAACGTTCGCATGTACTAACATATCAAGAGTTAGGATTTACAGCTCAATATATACTACAATCCAAATTTTATTAAACTATACATAGCATGTATCTATTCAATTGGAAAAAAATATACTGCAGTTACTTAGTAATTTGAGGGGAAAGTGGTGGGGTTTTTGTTGTTGTTGTTGTTGTTGTTTTGGAGAGGGAGGTTCTTTGTTTTTTATAAAGAAGGAGTCTCACTCTGTCGCCCAGGCTAGAGAGCAGTGGCATGATCACAGCTGACTACAGCCTTGAATTCTTGGACTCAAGGGATCCTCCTGCCTCAGGCTCCCAAGTTGCTGGGACTACAGGTGGGCGCCACCACGCCTGGCTTAAGGAAAAGCTTTAGAGATTAAATATTTAATCTCCCCCAACTTTCTTTTCTGTTGCCACTCCCTCCCCCCACGTGTACTACCGCAGCGGCCTCATAAGTCACAGTTTTCCTTCAGTCTCCACTTCTTCCAGCTTCCTAACACTGCTGCGGGGCTCTCCTCCCAGAACCTGGATCATCTCAGCTTCTTGTGGCCCTGGCCCCTCATGTTCATGGTGCTGAGTCATGCTTCAGTTTAGGGCACAGGTCATCAAAGGTTTTCTGTAAAGGTCTGGATGGTACTTACGTTAGGCTTCCTGGGGTGTAATCTGACTGTCCCTGACATGACTTTTCCTCTCTGCTGTTGTAGCAAAAGTGTAGATGTAAATGACAAGATGTAAATGACAAGATGTAAATGAATGGGTAAGACTGCCTTCCAACAGAACTTTATTTCTAAAGACAGGCTGTGGGCCTATAGCACCCTCCTCTGTCCTTTTTTGTGCCTCATGACTGAACTCCTTCATCCCTCAGAACCCCTCTTAGGTGTTACTGTCAATGTTCTGGCCCTCAAGGATGATGGCTCTCAGTGCGTACCATTTAACTGTCACACTTGACAGCTATCAGGTTTGTTTGCACATCAGCCTCTCCTGCTGGGCTTTGAGCCACGGTCTCACCCACCTTTGGCCTCTCTGTCATCCTTTGTTGTCCCGTGCTGCATTTATGCCTCTTGCTCCAAGACCCCAGACGGGCTGTCACCAGCTTCAGGTACATTTTCTTTTTTGTGCGACTTTCAGAAGCAAATGCATTTTTAAAAAAATAAACCTTTTCTGTTGGAATAACTGGAGATTTACAGAGAAGTTACAATGATATTGCAGACGGCCCCCACACTCCACACTCAGCTTCCAGAAGATGAACAACTTACATCATCAGGGCACATTAGTCACAGTGAATAAGCTGACATGAGCTTCAGCCAGGCGTGGTGGCTCACGCCTGTAATGCCAGCACTTTGGGAGGCCAAGGCGGGAGGATCGCTTGAAGCCAGGAGTTACAGACCAGCCTGGGCAATATAGAGAAACATCATCTCTACAAAAAATAAAAAATTCTTGGTGTCCTCTAGACGCAGCTACTTGGGAGGCTGAGATGGGAGGATCACATGAGCGCAGGAGTTCACCAGCCTGGACAACAGTGCAAGACCCTGTCTCTGAAAAAATAAAATAATTTCAAGATTAAGGAAAAAGAAATTGACATAGATATATTGCTATTAACAACCTTAATATTAATGTTATTTAATATTAGCTGGTATAAATTATTCAAGATTAATTATGGCTAATGTGCATTGTTTGGGTATCATGAATTCTTCATTCATGTCTCCTCTCGAGTCGAGGATCCTTTCCAGGGTGCCCCATTGCATTGAGAGTCTCCTCCAGCCTGGGCTGGCTTGTTGATCTTTCCTTGCGGCTCATGACCTTGGCAGTCCTGGAAGCACTGGCCAGTTGCCCTGGAGGATGGCCCCTCGGGGCGTGTCTGATGTTCTTGCCAGCAGACTGGAGTTGTGGCTCGAGAAGCAAATGTGCTTTGAGTTGTTCTCTCCAGCAACTCTCGGTGGCCCTCTCCGAGTTCATCCTCCTCGGTTAGGATTCAGGGAGCCTGGGGTTTCCGGGATCCAGGGTTTGAGGGCAGGTCAGTCTTGTCCTTCCTCATACACCTCTCGCTGCCCCTGGTGTGTTGCCGAGGCCTGTGGGGCTGAGCTTTCATCTGCTTGGGGACCTGCCAAGGGACAGTTTTTGAGAGATGAGTGGCCAGGGAGGATGTGGGCAGCAGAGAGAGGGAAAGGGAAAGGCTGAGCAGAGAGAGATGGGCGTGGCTGCTGGACTTCAGGGTTGAGAGGCTGCCTCTGGGCAGGGCTGGATGGAGCAAATGCAGGGGGAGGGCTGGTCTTGGGGAGTGTCTGGTGAGGTCACGCATGGCAGCCACAGTCTTTGCGTGGGAGGTCACAGTTAAGGACAGACGGAAGGGCTTGGCATGGTGGCTGACTCGTATAATAATGTTATTTTAATAGTTCCTGTTCTGAAAGTGGAAATAGAGTTTGTAGACTTTATGGATGACATCCTGTCACTCCTACTTGATGGAGCATTCGTTGGACAGTTGCTGCTTTTCATCGCTATATTGGGATAGATCTGGGGAAGGACCAGCTCTGACGGTCAGCACAGCTGACCAAACATCAGGCAGTCACATTAGCACTGGCCGGCAATCGGCTCCAACTACACGTGTTCACAGACTTTTGGGTGATTGTCTGGGTTGCCCCTTTGTGGTAAAAGAACTCTGGGAATCTCTTACTTCACCTCACAGATACCCAAAATGTAAGTCAAGTTAACACGTGCCTTTGTATACAGTAAGTCCACAGTGCAGCGCTCCACCAGGACACTCCTTATTTACACCAGAGTTCCAGGCGCTACAGATACTGACCAAGACCCTCATCTCACTTCTGAGTTTATGGTGATGCGCTTTCACACGGTCTTCTGTGGCTCTATCACCTCCTTCAGCAGTTTCAGGCTGAGAAAGTGCCCTAATTACTTACTAAAACACATTCAAATTAGTTGAACGGAAGGCTGCTTGTTTCATTTGTCAGCCAGTCTCATCAGGCGAAAATTGTCAGGAGTCTGTGTTCATCTTTTTTTCTTTATCCAATAGACTTTATTATTTTGTTGAACAGTTTAATTTTAGAGAAAAATTGACCAGAAAAATATCCTATTTCCACAAAACCTGTCTTCCTCCACACTATTTGTCATTTTTTAAATACTTTATATTATCTGTTACAATCGATGCAGCATATTGCTCAAACAGAGGCTGCATTTTACAGTACGGCTGACGCTGTTACACAAGCTGTGGGTTTTGGTAAATGTGTGGTGACTGCTGTTCATCATTTGTGCTCCATATATGATACTTTTACTTCCCTAAAAATATCCACCAGGTCATCCCTCCCTGTAATCCCCAAATACTTGACAACCAAAGATAATTCTTTTCTGTCCTAGTTTTGTCATTTCCATATGTCATATTTGAAGGCACACAGCACATATAGCCTTTTCAGATAGTCTTCCTTCACTTCGTTAGTATACTTTCCAATTTCTTCATTATTTTCATGGCTCAATACTTGATTTCTTTTTTTGTTACTGAACAATGCTTCATCCTACGGTTTTGCCACGGATTATTTATCCACTTGCCTATTGAAAGTTATTTTGGTTCACTTTAAGGGTTGGAAACTGTGAATGAAATTGCTATAAACATTCAACTGCAGGTTTTGGCATGGGCATCAGTTAGATACTTGGGTAAATACCTAGGACAGTGATATCTCGATCATATGTTAAGAGGATGTATTGTTTTGCAAGAATTTTGCTAGCTTCCAAAATAGGTACACAAGTTACCATTTTCACCAGCAGGAAATGAGGATTTTTTGTACTCTACGTCTGTATCATTATTTGTTGTTCTCTGTGATTTGAAATTTAGCTATTATAATAAGTACATAGTGAAATCTCCTTCAGTTTTGTTTGCAATTCACTAATGTCATATGATGCTGAGCATCTTTTCATTTGCCCTTTCTGAATCTTGGGTGATGGCCATTTTTGAACTTTTGCTCATTTTTAATCAGCTTGTTTTCTTGTTTAATTTTAATAGTTTTTTTTTCTACTTTGGATGTATGTTTTTTATCAGATAAGTGTTTTGAATTTCTCCAAGTCTGTCTCTTTTCATTCCCTTTCACCATCTTTTCCAGAGCAAGATTATTTTTTTTAATTTTTAATGAAGTCAAACTTAAAATTATCCAAAAATTTATTATCAAACCCTAGGTCACCTAGATCTTTTACTATGTTGCCTTCTGAAAATTTTTAGTTTTGCATTTTACAATGACATCTATTACATTTTCAATTAATTTTTGTGAAAGATGTATGATGTATGTATAGTTTAATTTTTATATGGTTGTATACTCTCTTCAGCACTATTTGTTGAAAAGATATAGTTTCGTGATTGAATTGCCTTTGGGTCTTTTTCAAAGATCAGTTGACCAGTTGACTCTATCCATGTGAGTGTATAGGAAAGTCATTGACTTTTTACATTAACCTTGTCTACTTCAACCTTCCTATACTCTCTTATTAGTTCCAGGAGTTTTCTGTGTCATTATGGATATTTTGAGATTTTCTACGTAGACAATGATGTCATGTCAACAAAGACAGGTTTGTTTCTTTATTTCCAATCTGTATAGCTTTAGTTTCCTTTTCTCATCTTATAACATTAGCTAGTACTTCCAATACAATGTTAAATAGAAATGGTCAGAGGGTATTTTCTTGCCTTGTTGCTCATGTTACCAAAAAAGTATCTAGTTTCTCACCATTCAGTTTCATGTTAACTGCAGGTTTCTTACAGACGTTGTTTTTGAAGAAGAGGAAGTTTCTCTGTATTCCTAGTTGGGTTGTTAGAGCCGGTTCCCCTCGGCCCCAGGAACAGAGAGACAGAGTCACTGAGGCTGCAAAAAGGCAAAGGAGTTTTATTGACTAACTCGAGCTAGGGTCCAAGTCCCGAGCACCAACGCAGTGGTCTCTTTCCATGGGCAGGGACCCCGCGCAGCGGGGGCGCATGTCTTTTATACTTTTCAGCAGGTTACATGCACTGGGCGTGCCATCGCCCCTCCCTTAGTTCATTTGCTCCTTCAAAAGTGGCTGATGGTCTTGGCTCCTGATTGCTTGATTTCCAAGTCGCGGGACTGGCTCCTGATTGGTTGGTTTCCAAGCCACAGGACTTTTAGTTGTTATCAGCGGCATTCCGGGGAGAGGGAGGGCTCGCGTCGGAGAAACCAAAACTTAGGCCTATTCTAGGAGGTCAGTCTGTCATGGAGTCACTCCTGCTCTCCTTCCTGTTCTACAGGGTATCATAAATGGATATTAGATTTTTTTCAAATGTTTATATATTTCCATTTCTCCCCTTACTTTTCCCTTCTTTTCTAAGTTACCTTAAGTAAACATTTGTTTCACTTGATCTTTTTTTGGCCTTTCTCTATTTCCCATAATTTTATTTATTTATTTATTTATTGTTTTTGTTACTCTGTCTTATGCTTACTTTGGGTTTAATTGGCTCCTCTACTTTTGGTCTTCTAAGGTAGATACAGATTTTTAATTATAGAGCTTTCTTTTTTTGTTTTTGTAGTTCTGTGTGTGTTCAATAGTATGAATTTTCCTCTACTTTTTTGCTTCATTCCACACATTTTGATAATTCCTATTTTTGTTTAATTCAATATAATTTTTAATCTCTCTCACAACTTCTGTGATTCATACGTTATTTAGAAGTGTGTTGTTTAACCTCCAAGTACTTGTGGACTTCCAAGCTATCTTCCTGTTAGTGACTTCTGGGTTAATGGTCATGGTGGCCTGAGAGCATATTTTTTATTACTGATATTCTTTCTAATTTGCTAAGATGTGTTCTGTGTTCCAGAATGTGGGCTATCTTTGTGAAACTTCCATGTGAAGTTGAGAAACTCTATGTCCTGCTGTTCCTTGAGGAAGTACTCTGTTTTTCAATTAAGTCCTGTTGTTTGATGGTATCATTGAACTCAAGTATATTATTCCTGATCTTCTACCTGCTGGATCTCCTCATACTAATAGAGGGGTATTAAAGTATCCAGCTGTATTAGTGGATTCATTTATGTATTCCTCCTTGCAGTTCCTTCAGTTTTGCATCATTATTTTGTCAGTCTGTTTTTATGTATATACGCAGTAATATTTGTGTTGTTGGTGACTTGACCACTTCATGTAATGCCCAATTGTCACTAAGAATTCTATGCTGAAAAGTCAGCTTTGTCTGAAATTAATATAGCTATGTCAGCCTGCTGTTTATTAGTGTTAGCATAATGTAATTTTCTTCACTTTTCCATATTTAAAGCATATATTCAAACTGGGTTTCTCTTTGACAGTATGTACTATGTGTTCATTATCTTCTCCACTATGACAGTTTCTGTCTTCTGATAATTGTATTCACACCATTAATGTTGAACATGATTATTACTTTAGATGGGTTGATATCTTTTTTACATTTGATTTCTATGTGTTTTTTCATCTTCCATTCTTATTGTACCTTCTCTTCCTTTATTAAGCATTTTACCTGATGTTATTTTCTTCCGTGTTAGCATGTCAATTATTGTTTGTGTTGTGCTCATTTCTTTTTTCTTTACTACTTTAGTCACTGCCTTTGAGTTTGCAGTACACATTTACAAGTAACTCCAGCTCTCTATTCAGTAACACTGTTCTACTTCACTGGTTGTGCAAGAAACTCATAAAAAATATTCCCAATTGCTCCTTCCCTGTCCTTTGTAGCATTGCTGTTATATATGTCACTTATCCATAAGCTATAATTACCAGATACAATGTTGCTATTAGTATTTTCAACAAACTCCTGCCTGTCAGGTTAAGAATAAGAAAAATGAATTCCCAGCAAGTGCATGAAAGAACCCATACTGGAGGAAAAATCCCATGAATGTAAACAGTGTGGCAAATCAATCATCATTGGTCTAGTTCCTTTTGAATGCATGAAATAGCTCACCCTGGAGAGAAACCCTATGAATGTAAACAATGTGCTAAAGCCTTCAGTTATTCAAGTTCTTTTTGAAAACGTGAACGAATCCACACTGGTGAAGCCAGTGCAAGTGTATGTGAGAACACATACTGGAGAAAAGAGTCACGAATGTAAACAATGTGGCAAAGTACTCACTTCTCCCCCTCACATTCAAGGGCATGAAAAGAGGACTATGGGTGGATTTTTCCTTTTCTAAACTTCAATCTTCATATTCTTATGTCACCATTAATGATTTTTCTCACAACACATGTGATGTCTGCTGTTCCCTTTCAATTCTGATTCTTTATTTTCAAGGTAGGGTTTATGATTTAAAAAATTCACAGCTTACCTTGAGTTTGATTGTCCCTTTATCTAAAACTGAAAATAAAATGAAAAAGGGTTAAATCAAGAGCTGTGTTTTCCTGCCTCCTCGTGCTATGGCCTTACAAACAGAAACTTTCTCAACCCACAGGGGTTTTCCTGTGGACAAACACACTCTGGGTCAGGCAGGCCTGGCTGGGATTGGCAGAAGCAAGCTGGTGAGAGCCAAATGCTGGAAGGGATCCACAAAGCTGAGGTATTTGGGGGAAAGTTGGCCTGCCTATGTACTTAATTTACTTCACTCCTGACTCCTGCCCAAAGTAAGCTGTGAGGAGAGTAAAGGGAAAACACCAGGGGAGAGGAACAAGGAGAAGAGTAGAGAGAAAGAAGAGGAAGACTGAGGTCCCCAGTGGACCTCAGCCCATTGAACCTGATTGGTCTCCTATCACCTCACTCTGCTACCCACCCTGGGTCATTTGTGGGTCCAAAACCTGTCCTGGGTCTTCTGGCCTCCAGGACTCAATTAGCAACCTACTGTTTTAGCCTCCCAGCATCCATTCCCCCATCTCCTGCTAACAGGACCTCAATTACCATGCGGGAGTTACTTGCCCAGCTCCCAGTCCATGTGGCTTTGGAAAGTCTCTACTCCCCTCTCTTCCTACTCTATGCCAATCTGCATAGCCCATCCCTTCTGGTCATAATGATTGGCTAAGTGTTGAGCACATGACCCAATAGGGGCCAATCAGAGGGAATCCTGGGACTTCATCCAGTGGTCCTGGGAAACTGGCATTCCCTCTGATCTTTGGGGGAAACACAGACTCCATCAGGATGTAGAGCAAGAATCTTGTCAGCGATGCCAGGGGACTTTCTTTCTAGTTATGACAGTCCATAAACTCTGTGATACCGAAGCCAACTTGAGCTTTGTTTTAGTTAGCTAGCCACTGAATCAGGACTGCCCACTTCTTCTAGGACTAGAAGGACTTCTAGAAGGTTCTAGATGGACTTCATCTAGGTAGTCCTTCTAGCTTTCATCATCTCACCTCCTCTGACCACAACTCCCCATGTCCCCAGTGTTGAGCCTAAGAAATATTGATTTATAGAAATGCCCCCTATATTTTTAGAGACAGAAATTATTTCAGGATTCTTGCAAAGCTTTGGCCTAAAGGAAAATGTAGACGTGTTAGTTCACATATGAAAAGGTGCTTTGCCTCAGGAGGGCCTCTCAGTGGTCAGTAGCAGCTGCATTCCAAGGTGACCTGCAGTCTCAAGCCTGTAGTGCTCACCTGCTTTGAAAGACAAAGCAGGTCTTCCATAGAGACAGGGAACGGGGAGCTGATCAACAAAGACAGGCCCCGGAGATGAGAGCTGATCAGAGATGAAAGCTGACCAATAAGATACGCTGCCGAACCAGGCCCAGACGGAACCATGCAGTTAAAGTAAATAGCATAAGGGACAGCTCATGCTTGACTTCTGAAATCTCTGTTCTAATACACAATAACCAGAGCCACGATGTCTCTGTTTTTGCTAAAGTGATAGCCTTATCATAAAAGTTAGAAGTTTGCCCTAAGAAGATTTTATAACCCATTGTTCACCTACATAGAGTTAGTTAAAGGATCTGTAGAAGCCTTTTAGAAGACTTTGACACTAAACCAAACTACCTGTTATTATGTTAACCCTGTTACCCTTGGCAACTGAAACTCTGTACATTATAAATATCTGTGTAAAACTTCAGTCTTGGTTGCATCTTTCGCAGGATAGAGATGTAATCTTCCGGGCACCCTCCTTTGCTTATCTTCATAAATCTGTACTTTATAAACTATATTTTTGCCTCTGTGTATTAGTTTTATTTCTGTTTCCTACTATCTTTCCCTCCTTTGCAATGACCCCTGTCTGAGGGACCTGAACTTTTGCTGGGAGCGTAGCTAACTCCCGCACCCCAGGTGCTGCCTTGCTGGCCTTGGAGCCCCCAACATCATCTCTGTGTCTCCCATGGCTGCATCAGGCTCTGCATGGGGAATGAGTCTGCCTGACCTGCGAGACTCGGCTCCTGCAGGCAGGTCCCTGCACTCACCACATTTGCCCAGTAGGCTGATGCTGATGTTATCCACATTTGACCAAGGAGAGAGGGGGAGAAACTGGCTGAGGGCCTGAGGTCCACTCAGTGAAAAGACCTGTGAGCCCAGGTGAGGGTCTGATGGCACAAGGGTCCTGGAAACCCAACAAAAGGTCTGGAGTGGTCATGAGATCCCTGCCAGACCCCCAGTTCTACTCCACCCAAAACTGGCACAGAAGAGTGCCCCAACTCTATCCAGATCTGCACCCACAGACTCAGGGCTGCCAATGAACAATGCATGCTGGTTTCCAAGACAAGGCAGGTGGCTGCCCCTCCTGGGCCTCACTCTTTCCATGGGGAGAATGCAACCTGCCCTCCCTCCCTCCACCTGGGGATGTGAGGCAGAAAGGAAACAAAGCAAAGCCCACAATGCCCCCAGCCCTAAAGGGCAGCAAATGGTTCCACTTTGCAATGGGAGAGGAAGCCTTGGTCAGGCACCCAATGGACCTACGCAGGATGGGTCCCTGGCACTGCACCACCAGCTCACCCTGGGCCACCAGCTGAGCCTGGACTGGGACGTCCCATGGGGAGTTAAAGATGGTCATGCTGATGACTTCCTCCACTCCCGAGTGGAAGACAGAGCAGTGATCAAATAGCCCCTGCAGGAAAGGAGAACTGAGGTGAAGGTCTGACACACCCCTGGCCTTACGGCCACCCTAGCTGGGTCAGGCCCTGCCTCCCCCTGCCCCCCGCCGCAGGCAGACTCCTGCCTTTTTCTGAGCACACCTAGCTGGCACTGCTGCTCTACATGTCTTTGTTCACCAAGAGTTTTTGAAGCCTGAAATTGGCTTATTCACTGCCAAAGTCCCCATGCTGGGTAAGACTCTGGCCTCACTGGACTTACCCAGCATCACATGTACCCCTTACTCTCTGACCTCTGGCCTTCAGTCTCTTTTCTCAGCTACTTCCTTCTGCCCCAGGACCTTTGCACATGCCATGCCCACTGTCTGAAATACTCTCCTCTGTAAGCCAGGCAACCAGCAGGATGCTACTTGATCCTCACTGCCACCTTGTGGGAAGTGCTAACACCAGTCCCATTTACAGAATCACAGTGTACACCCTGGAGAAGTCAAGACCCAGTCATTGAGAGACCAGAATTTTAACTCAGCCAGCCAGACCACAGCCCAGGGGAAAGGAACAAGGGGCTTTACTGCAGCATTCACTTTCATAACAAACCCTGAAAACAAACTAGATAGCCCCAGATGAGAAAAGCTCTGGGAACAATGGAATCCAAACAGCCCTCTCTTTCTGAAAATCCTCTGATTGTGCAGACACTTCGGGGAGGGAAGTGTTGCTATCTCACTTTCACGATGGGAGGCTGATGCTTTAGAAGAATAAGGAACATGCACCAGATTAGAGCCAGGTAGGAGAGGTCCTGCCTCCCCCAGACTCCCAAGGAAAACCACAAAGGCTCTGTAACCTCGTGAAGTGTTTACAATGAGCTGGCAAGTGCCAATAGCAGCGGCAAGAAAAGGCACCTCAAACCCAACCATGCAGAACAATGGACACCAGAAGAAAGGAGGGTAAAGGGAAACACTGACAGCACGATGAGATTAGGAGAGATAAATCACCTCTGGGACAATATGGCATCCCCATGCAAAAAGATGAATTTGACCCTTATGTCACACCATACACTAAGATTAACTCAAAGTGGGTCACAGAACTAAATGTGAAACTGTAGAAGGATCAGAAGAAAACATAGGTCTTTGTGAGCATAGGTTAGGCAAAAATTGCTTGCATAAGAAACCAAAAGCATGAACCATAAAAGAAATCACTGATGAACTGGGCTTCATGAAAACGTCATTAAATATTTTGTGTTTCAAAAGACACAATGGGTTCGTGTTGTGTGCTGCCTGGCCATAGCCCTGGCCACAGCATACCCTGACCCAGGGATTACACTGTGCTCCACTCAGTTTGAACAACGATCAGGCACAGTCCCCTGGGATCATCTGTGGACTGCCCAACTCCAGGACCACCTGGAGCTTACAAGACTCTAGGTACATGTTGTGTACTATCTAACTCCCACACTGACCAGGCCATAGAATGACCCTAGGTGTGTAGGTGTCCTGTCCCACGCCAGCACGGGAATGTGGCCTCCTTTTAGAAGAGACATACTCTTTCTGCGTAACCCCTAGAGATTAGACGGGTGTCGTGAATACACGTGCTGAGTGTGGCAGAGCATCTGAGGAATACGCCATCTACATGTTCATTTTCCTTGGTCACCTTTTCAAATCCTAACCCAAAATCTGGGTTAACATCTTCATCCAACTGCCTGGAGAACCTGATGTAACCAAATTAACCATTCCTGCTGTTCAGAAGTCATAGCCGTTTTTAGCTGTTGGGATGAACACCAGCCATTCGCTATCACACCTGACCCCTCTCCCTCCCCCAGCACCTGGGCTGACAATGGCATCTTCTCGCCCTGCTGGTCTCAGAAGGTTCCAGATGGTGGAACGTAGTGTTTGGTTAGGTATTCACAGAACTGCTCTTTCAACAGTGTGCAAACCCATGCTGCTTTCTGGGGTCAGGGATTCCTCAAACGAAAATTCCTCAGGTCACAGAAGTGGGTATCTGTGGCTGTTCCTAAGATAGGATGCTTTGGGCTGGGGGGTGGGGAGGATGATGGGTCTGGCCAAAAGGCCAGCTAATCCTGAAGCTGGTCAGTCATTTGGGGACTTCGCTTCCAGCGCCCTGGCCCTGCACCCAGGAGATTCCAACAGCACTGACTGCCTCTAGCTCTGACAACCAAAAATGCCTCCAGACATTGCCAAATGCCCTTTGGGAATCAAAAATTGTTTATTCTATTCTAAGAGATGCCAGCTTTGAAAAAAGCATCGGGACAAAATTTTGCAGGGTTCTGATGTCACATAGCCTCACAAAGTGGAGCTCGAGGGAAATCTCAGTGCTCCGAGGACAGTATGTTTTCTTACTTTTCCAACTGTGACCAGAAAGAGCAAACTGGAAAAGACGACATCCACCTAGTCTCACTGCTTACCTGTTTTCTGGAAATTCCCAAACAAGGGCTACTTGAACCAGCCACCTCCTGAACACTCAGCTGAACTGAAAGGCTGGGCTTGTGCGGCCAGGGCAGCCCCCCTGAACCCACAGCCACGCAGGACTTACCCAAACTTAGCAGGTCTGAAAATATGCCCTATGAAGCCAACTAATGGGAAACTGCCCAACAGCTAGTGGATTCACCACCTCCCTGTATCCACCCACCGGAAGCTCTGTAAGTGAACCTCCAGAAAAATGTGTAAGCAAAACAAACACTTTCTCCCCCTCCCCACGCCCACCCAAGGGCAAGGCACAGCAGGACACTCCATTCATGTCTCTGCTAAGACACGCACCTCTTACCTCCATGCCTTGGACAACTGGAAATCGCCACCCAAGATGACAGCCCAGGTCATAGGAGGGGGACCAGGTGGGAGGGGTGCGGCTGGCCTCGCAGCCTTTAGCTTTGGGGAGGCCCTCCACCTCCACGGGCCCACTTCGGAAGCCTCAGGGTGCCCGCTCCCCAGTACCATTCGGGAACAAGATTCCACGTCCAGCCCAGCATGGAGGCTCTGTGGCCTTGGACAGGTCACAGCAACTCTGAGCCAGTCCCTGCAACCCCCAGTCCAGAAAGCGACCAGCCGCCTCCTCCACCTGGGGATAGTCTCGTCACTGGGCCTGAGGCTGTGCATTGTGCAAGAGGTGGGTGGCGACAGCGGAGGCAGCAGCAGGAGCAGGAGCCTGAGCAGGGCGCCCTTCATTTTTAGGCTCCGTGGGTGCACTGCGCCCCGGAAGGGGACCGGGCCCGGGCTGAGCCAGGGCCGAGATCCGAGTGTGGATGTCCCCGAGCCGCCACTGCCAGGGGCCCTCTGTTCTCAGCCCCCGTGCCTTGTGCCCAGTGCCAAGCGCCCTGCTCCAGGCTGGGGTAGCTGTGGTCCAACCTCCTCCACGGACCCGCCCCGGTGCCCGCCCTGCTGGACACACCCCTCCAGACACTGGCTCCTCCCACCTACCATTCCCACCGCCCCTTCCCGGACCCCTCCCCCGTGAGCCCCCATAGGGACCACTCCCATCCCTGCCTTATACTCCCCCCACCCCCGCCCCAGTATCCCTGCCCCCCACCAGCCCTGCACCTGTCCCCACGTCACCCCTCCCTGCATTACCTCTAAGCCTTCCCTCTCTGGCCTCTCCCTCCCTCCCCCCATCAGACCTGCCGGCCCCCACAACAATGCCCCTCCCAGGGCCCTCTCGCAGGGCCACCTCATCCCAGGGTTCTCAGTCTCTGCACAGGCTTCACCCCCGACCCTGCAAGGCCCGCCGCGCCCCGGGCCCTGGCCTGGACCTGGCATCCGGGGCAGTGTGAGCGGCCTGAGGCGTGGAGGACCCTTTGAGGAAACAGAGTCTGGGGGGTTCAGTCAGACCTTCCAGACCCACAGCTGCTCCAGGCCCCTCCCCACCCCCTCTGGGACTCAGGGTCCCCCTTACCCTCCAGCATGCAGGGGTTGGGTGGCACCCCCCCCTTTCTTTCTGCCCTCCACCTGTCTCCACCTCAGCGATGATCCTGCTGTCCTAGCTCCCTCTAGCAGGAACCTCCCTTCCCTACCCTCCACCCCTCCCTCCAGCTACCGGCTACTCTCCTAAGACTGGTGCTCCCCGAATCCTCAGGGTTCCCTGTTTATTGAGACCAAGTCCAAATTCTGGAATTTCAGGTCCTGACTTCAGCCTAGCTCCTTGGACACCCTGTCTCCACCCCACTGCCTGCTTTTGCTGAACTTCTGACTTCACTCTGCGAAACTCACTCACCCCCCAACTCAGATGCTTCCAGGAGACTGGAGAGATGCTTTCCTAGCCCCCTCCCCGCTCTCAGGCATGGGGGTCCTCTGGGTGCCTCTGGCCCCTCCCCACAGGCTTTGGGCCAAGTGCTGACCACCCAGGGAGCACCGAGCCCCTTATACTCAGCGTTTGCCCTGCCTAGTGCCTGCAACCAACCCTTGCTCCTACACAAGCCAGTTCCACTCCTCAGCCCACAGGCCAGCCTTCTGCCTCTCCACTTGTCCCCTCATCATCAGGCTCTGGCCACACGGGCCTTCCCAGTTCCATGGATCCCCACCTGCCACCACCATCTCAGGCTAAGGTGGCAGCTGTCCCCTCTGCTTGAGATGCTCCAGCTCTGGCTACCCTCCACCCAACTTTCAGGGTTAGCTCAGAGGGGCCATCTCTGACTCAGTCTTAAGGCCTACAGTTTCAAGGGCTGCCTTGACAACACTGTTGAGCCTCAAAGAGCCACTAAGTCCTAACCATGACTCCCCCTGCTCTGGCCAGATGTGACCCCACCCAGCGGGAGAAGCTGCTCCCCACCCGGGTCTTTCCTGCAGCAGCCAGACCAGCTACACCCCACAGGGCCCTCAGCTGACGGGTTTCACTTCCCTGCCCGCTGAGACGTTATTCAAACAAGCCAATCACATCGTCCCATGGGAACCAGGGGCCACCCTGTTACTACAAAGCCGGCCTCCCAAGCCCCCCGCTTGTTCACTCTGCTCCCGGGGGCAACCCCCCTGTGGCCCTGCTTGGCCTGTGGACAGATCATATACAAGGTCTGTCCGGAAAGTAACCAGCCACTGTTCATGTAACGAGAACAGTTTGCATGACGTCGATGTAACCAGGCAGCCAAGGAGAGTGGACTGGGATGCACCTGTCTGAGCAATGACGGCATCCCTGTACTAGTCAGTGGGGTGCTAGATGCTGTGGAGTGAGCATGTGCACTGTGTGACTGTCACATGCAAAATGGCTGAGCCAGTGGAGCAATGACTCTGCATCGCCTTTTGCATTAAGCTTGAACCTTCCTCTGCAGAAACCATTCGGATGACTCAGAGGCTTTCAGGGATGATGCAGTGAGTGCAGCACAGATAAAAGTGTGGCACAAACACTTCAGTGATGGTTGAGAATCTGTTGAAAGTGATCCACGTTCTGGAAGGCCTGCCACAAGCAGACCACCTGAGGATGTTGAACGTGTATGGGTCAGGTGAACAATCAGATACAAGGGTTTGTTTGAGCTTCTGTTTTTAACCCCTTTGGGTCTTTATGTAGTAGAGTTGCTGGGTCGGATGGTAATTCTGTGCTTAATTTTTTGAGGAACAGAGAGGTGAATCTTGCACAATCTCCCAAGAGTAGCAAGTAAGACTTAAAGGCAGGTTTTGACCCAAGACATGAGACCCTGGACGAGGGCTGCATGGGCGTCCTCCTGGGCAGAGTGTGGGCCCTCAACTGTCCCCTGGTGCCCCTTAGCTCAGCCCTGTGAACATCACCTGGCCTGGGAGAGTCAGTCCTACTGGGTAATGTTAAACATTCCAGAGTTGGTTATCTGTGGTGGTGGTTTTGATTCTGGGATCGTTAATCTTCAAAGAGAATTCTGCATCATGAGCCAGCTGGGTCTGATTGGGACGCCAGCCGAGAGGGAGAGAAAGGGAAGAGATTTGCCCAGAGAACTGACTGGGCTCCGGCAGGTGCCTGATTTCTACATGTAGTGTGCTCAGGGGGTGTAGTGGGGTGGATGGCGGCCTCCGAAAGTGACATAGGAACCCCAGGAGCTGGGAACATGATCTTCATTAGAAAAAGAATCTATCAGTCATTAAGCAAAGGATCTCCAGATGAGATCATCCTGGATTGTTCGGGTGGGGCTGAATCCAGTGACACGTTGCTAAGGAGAGAAAGGCAGAGGGAAATGTGACTCACAGGAAAGCATGAGGACAAAGGCCATGTGAAGGCAGAGGCAAAGACTGTCATGAGGAAGCCTTAGCCACACAATCCTCCCAGGTTGTCCATTAGGCACTAACTCCAATGATAAGTGTTTTTATGAGGGAGACAGAGATCTGAAACAGAGAACGAGAGAAGACCATGCGAAGACACAGGCAGAGATTGGAGCGATGTGGCCACAAGCCAAGGAACACCTGGAGCCCCCAGAAGCTGGATGAGACAAGGAGGGATTGTCCCCTAGAGCCTCTGGAGGGAGAGTCAGTCACCCCGGTGACATTTGGAGTGTGGCCTGGAGAACTGTGAGAAAATTAGTTTCTGTTGTTTTAAGCCACCCATTCATGGTCATTTCTTACAGCAGCCACAGGAAACTAAGCCGGGGTCCAATCAGAGACACCATGGGGCATCCATGGGTAAAAGGGGGTGCCCTGGTCACAGCCACAGCCCAATCAGCAGTGGTGGGTCAGGCTGTGAGGGCCTCTGCCAACCCCTGGGCTCACTCCCTGTTGGCAAAGACGGAGGGAGGTCTCTGGCCTATGGTGGTTTAGTGAATCGGGATGAGAAGCAGCTTCCAAGCCCCACCACATGCAGGACCAGGGGATGGGGAATGACATCCTCAGGCTGGGACAGTCCCTGGAGGTCAGCAGCCGGGGTGGATGGGGCCACTTCAGAACAAAGCAGGAAGATCCCTGTTGCTACCAGCTGTGCCATCTCCCTGTTGTGACTCACCTGAGCACCGGCCATGGCAGGGGACTGGGGCAGGTTCATTCTCACAAATCCCAGCTCCACGTGACCCTGAAGAGTGACTGTGAACATGGGGCAGGGAGGATGGTGGAGCAGAGGCCACGTGGAGCCCTTCCCAGAGTGCTTCAGGGAACCCTGCGGTACTCCGTGTCACACCCCTGGGTGCTCATCCTCCTCCACAAATAGGAACGGTGACAGCAACATCCAAGAAATCCAGCTTCTCAACATCAGAGCCTCAGGTAGCTGGCTTGTCTCCTCCATCAGATGAGTGCAGGGGGAGGGACTCCTTCTACCCCGGAGTGGAGCGGGAGGGAGCTGTCGCCTCAGCCCTCTGTGGAAAAGCCTGGAAATCTCGGTGGGTTAGACAGACCTTCTCTCTCCTGCCCGCCCTGACACGGAGCTTGTAAGATTTATTTATTTTTAAGGTTCAGCTTATGAAGCATTTACATCTAGAAACCACATTTCCCCAAATCTTTAAATGCTGCTACGCAACTAATAAATCAAACTACACATTTCATGAACCAATCGACTGGAGTGATTAAATGCTGATTTCACACTTAGGCGAAGTCTTTTTTTCATTGTGGGAAAGTATACGTAATATTGATGGTGTGACCCATTTATATGTAAGTGTGCAATTCCGTGACATCAGAACGTTCAGAACGTGTTGAACCATCACCACTATCTGTACCCGACATCGTTCATCACCGGACACAAACTCCAGGCCCATTAAACACTAATTCGCCAGGGCCCCTCCCCCGGGGCCCCTGGACCCTTATCTCCACTTTCTGTCACTATGAATTTGCCTGTCCCAGGCCGCTCCTAGAAGTGCCATCACACAGTATTTGTCCCTTTGTGTGCCTTTTTGATGATATTGGCTCTATGAGCAGAACATCACATTAACCGCAAAGTGTCACATCACTTGATCCCAGGGCTGAAGCACCGCTGAACAGAGAGACCCTGGTGACCTGAGCCTTAGTTCCCTCCCATCCTGCCCTTGACGGGGCCTGGGCCCATGGCCTGTTTCCATGAGTGACACACTCCCTGGGCCAGGCCCCTCTCCCACCGAGAAGCCCTCCGGCCGTGCCCCGGCCCCAGACCACCTTCCTGCCTTTTTGGCTAATTGGACTGATTGGGCGAGCTCTGGCGGGGTGAGCAGAGATTCTGGCGTCCGTGGAGGGGGAAGGTAGGGGCAGGGGACGCCCTCCCGCCGCGCCGGGCGTCCCGCCTCGGGGTGGCCCATCCCCCCGCCGCCTCCTCCCCGCACACCCCGCCAGGTCTCCGGCCAGGACTGGGACTCCGGTTCCGAGGAGAGCGCTGTTGTGGGGGAGTGGGCGACCGAGGCGGCGGCGGTCGTCCGCAGGGTGGCCCCGCGTGGCGCCCCCTGTCCCTGGGGGGCGGCAGTCCGGCCCCATGGCCCTATCCGCTGCCTCCAGGGTGGAGTGAGTCGTTCGCGCCAGACCCCGCCTGCCTCCACTGCCTGCGCCTCTTCTCTCTCGCGAGTCGAGGTCACCAGCAGGCCGGCCGTCGGGGTAGAGCGGAAGGGTCCCTCGGGTGTCGTGCTCAGGCCTCCGCCGGTGCCGCCGCGGACGCCATGGTCCACGGGGTCGACCAGATGTCCCCGTCACACTCAGTCTCTGCAGGGCTGGAATCGGCCCCCGCGGCCTCGTTGACCCTAGGGGTCTCCGGGAGAAGGTTCTGCAGCTGCGCCTTCTTGACCCCCTCTCACTGCCTTACTACGTGGCCGAAGGTGTGACTTCTTATTTTCTTCTCTCTCTCTCTCTCTCCTTCTCTCGCTCTCGCTCTCTCGCTCTTCCTTTCTTTACTCCCCACCCCCGTTTTTTTCCCCAAACACACGCTATTATCGCGCTCATGAACTATCATGGGACCTGGCCTGACTTTAATCCCCGCCCCCAGTCCCCCTCTGGCAATGCTCGGGGCCGGCGTGCCGCTGAACTCGCCGGTCGACCACATGTCCGGTCTCTGGCAGCCATCGCGGCGGGGGGGCTTCGGGATGGATTTGGTCCCTTTGGCCCCATCGCCCCTAGGGTCGCCCTCGGGTCGGTATTCCTCGGCGCGGGGCGCGGGGCGCAGCGGAGTGTCGCTCTCGGAGTTTGTGTCTGCGGCTCGTTGATTTGCTCTCACTCCCCTACTACGTGACCCACGGTGTGACTTTCTTTTTTGCCCTTTCATTTTATTTATTCTCTTTTCCTTTTCCTGCCCCCCCCTTTTTTCCTGTATTCATTGTTTCACGTCACAGGGGTGATGTGCCCGCACACTAGGAGGCACATCTCACACGTGCGTGTGAACACGCAATCACCATGTGTATGAACTCTAAAGGGATCCGGTGTGACTTTGTGATTATTTTCTTTTCCCTCCCTCCCTCCTTCCCTCCCTCCTTCCCTCCCTCTCTCCCTCTTTGCCTACCCCCTTTCGCCGTGCTGACAATGAGCTCCCCGGGCTCCTGTGCCCGCCTGAGAATCGGCTGCAGACGCCGTGGCCCCGGGTCCGCCCCACGTCGCCCTCGGCCTCCCTTGGCACAGTCCCCCGGGGGCGACCAGATGTCTCGGGCGAATTCGGCCGTTGGGCGCCGGTCGCTGTATGGTCACTTGGTGTCGCTCTCGGATCAGTGTTCTTCCTTCTCGTTGTGACTTTTGCTTCTTTTTTAAAATTTCTTTCTTCCTCGTTTTCCCTTTTTTCATTTTCCCTTTTTAATCTCTTTCTGTCTTTCCGTTTCTTTTTTCACATCAGATGGGTGATGTGTGGACGAAGACACGTCTCACACGTGCGCGTCAACACCGGATCTTCACGCTTCGGAGCCACAGATGGAACGGGTACGACTTTTTAACTGTTTCCCTTTTTCTTTCTTTTTTCTATTTTCTATCTTTTTTTTTTTAATTAGTAAGACTGACAATGAGCACTGCCTGCCTGTGTTACTCCGTAGAGCTCACGGCTGAAGTCCGCTCCGAAAATGCGCTCCAAGGAGGAAGGGGAGCTGGTCGGGCCGCGCACGGTGCGCCCCCCCACCCCCAGCCCCGTCAGAGGGTCCCTTCTCTTCAGGCCGACACTGCCACTGGTTGTCGGGTGTCACCTAGCGGCCACTTTGATCGGCCATCGGGATCGGGAAAGTCAGGTGACGTTGGGCGTTTACGAGCTGACTCCCGGGAGGTGCGGAGGGCGGGGCGCGGAGCAGCCGCGGGGAGGAGAGCACGGCCGGCCCCCCCTCTGCTTCCTGGGCCCGCAGCTCTGGGCCCGCCCGAGGCGGCCCTGGCGTCCCGCGGGTCTCCGCCCACCCGCCCTGCTGTCTGCGGGAGGCGCCCCTCCTCCCGCTCCCTGCCTCCTCCCAGGCCTCTGCCCGTAGTTTTTTTATTTTTTTTTCCCCTTTTGTTTGTTTCTGTTTTATCTTGAATATAATATCATATAAAAATTTAAATCACAGAATGAATTATATTATATAACAAGATGTAGCTTTTTATCCTACGCCGAGAACGATGCATTTTCTCTTCTTGTCCATTTTCCTATCCTGGAAGAAATACAAAGTTGCTCATGATACTTTCAACTCATTTTCCAGTTTCCCTCACTCAAAACACTGTCAACACGATGTATCCGATCCTGTCTCTTTGTGTGTGCACGTGGATGCCTGTACCTATTTCTTTTCGGAATCAGGCTCATATCTTTTGGCACCGTGCTCTTTGATTTTACAAAATCGGGCTTCCTTGGTCATTGGCTGAGACGGAGCAAACTCACCAATCAGATTTAAGTGACTTGACTACAGTAAGCGGGGGCACGGAAATTTTATTTATTTGAGAATATACATTCCTAAGTGAATATGGTGAGCACTGCATTCCTGCCGGGCCTCTGGGACAATGAAAATAACCTCAGTTGGTGGATAGGTGTCAATGACAGTCCTCGTGCAGCTTGTGGTATCTAAACATTTACAAGAGGAAAATCATTCATTTCCCTAATGATCGTGGACAAGTCTGCTGAATTTTTTATAATGTCCTTGAAACATATAAAACACACTTCATACTTAACGTAGCCAACTGCAAGTTTCTTCTAGGCACAAACTATTTCACATCATGAGTTTCCCAATGTCGTAGAGGGAATGGCCTAGGGGGAAAAAAGGGGGAAAAAAAAAAAAGGACAGAAAGATTTTCTGTCTTTTTAAAACTCCCCACCACCACCACCACCACCGCCATGCTTTTGGGAACTTGTGGTCTGGCCTATGTCTCCAAGGCAAGTTAAATTTTTTCTTAAAACTCCCCAGTGGTCCCCAGCCCCCAGGTGGGTGGCCGGCAGAGTTCACAGGCTTTGTTTTTGGCAGAGCTGGGACAATTGAAATAATTAACCACAATCATTGCTAAAGCTGAGAACCCTCCCTTTAAAAGCTCTGAATTTCTGCCTAGGCCTATATTCAGGAACTTTGGGATTTTGAGACGAGCAGTTCTGGCAAAATAGACTCTCTCTTTCCTTCCTCCTCAAACCACTTGTCCTTATTTGGCCTTGTGGACAAGTGGCTGAGCTTTCGGTAACACCAAGACTTGTAAGTTATGTTATTGATCTTTTGTTTTTACTTTCTTTCCTTTTTTTTTTTTTGAGTTGGAATTTCTTTCACTCTGTTGTCCCCCAGACTGCCTTGGCCTGAGTGTAGCTCACAGCAACCTCCAACTCCAGGACTCAGGTGATCCTCTCCGCCTCAGCCTTCTGAGTGGGTGGGACTATAGGCAAATGCTGCCACGCCCGGTGTAATTTTTTTTTTTTTTTTTTTGGTAGAGATGGGGTCTCACCATGTTACCTGGGCTGGTCTCCAACTCCTGGGCTCAAGCGATGCTCCCATCTCTGCCTCTCAAGTTGCTGGGATCACAGGCATGAGCCACCATGCCCAACCAGGTTATTTAAATGTGAGCATTTTGCTATCCTGATATAAAATCCCACATGAGCGACTTTAAGGCGCCAAACACAGGGAGTCTCCCCACACTGTGTTGTCATGGATCACAAAAAAGCTGGATATGGGCACATAGTAGTTATCAAGGGGATATATTCTAGTGGAATAGCAGAAATATAGAATGTCCTGAAAACACTAAATGTCAGAATGGCACAGCAGTCAATGGCAGACCAACTTCCATTCCATTGTGTCATGGTAGACAGCTTAGTTTTCTCCTACTCCCTCAGTATGATTAAAGCCTGACATAGAAAATGTCTCATCCAAATCCATCAAGATGATGGAAGGAGGAACTGGGAGAGAAATAAAGAAAAAAGAAGGAAGAAGCAAAACAAGAGAGAAGGGGGACGAGGAGGAGAAGGAGGAAGGGGAGGAGAAGGAGGAAGGGGAGGAGAAGGAGGAAGGGCACTCCCCTGCCCCCGTGCTACCCAATAATAAATAAATGGAGATTGGCCTCTTCCCTCCTCTCCCACCCCTGACTATGCCTGGAGGTATATTGTACACCTACAGTCCTAAAAAATGTACAACTGCTTATAATAATGGAAGAAATGCAGTCTAATAGGTTTTTGTGCAGTGGGACACCTGTCCAGGGCACTTATGGTGAATGGAGCTTGCAGGGTTGGCAGGAGGTTGCTCTGGGTGAGTCTGTGAGTTAGCGGTGAGTGGTGAGTGAACGTGAAGGCCAAGGACATTACTGCAGGTTTTATAAACCCTGGACTCTTAGGCCACACAAAATTTATCTTTAGAAATTTCTTTCTTTGAGAATACGTTAACCTTAGCTTATTGTAAGTGTTTTCACTTCATAAACTTTTCCTTTTTTTTTTTTTTACTTTTGGACTCCTTTGTAACACCACGACTTAAAACACAAACACATTGCATGGTTGTACACAGATATTTTCTTTCTTTGTGTCCTTATTTATTCTGTAAGCTTTTTTCTACTTTTAAAGTTTTTATTGTTCTATTCACGCTTCAAAAAAACTAGAGAGACACAGAGAGAGAGAGCAGAGGAAAGAAATACACATACATGAATATGTTTCCCAACTCAGCTAAGGAAGGGGGCCAAGTCAAGGTTCCCAGGGAGCCACCAGTGATGAAATGGTCAGGCTCAGAATCAGCATGGCAGAGTGGCTGCAGAGCCAGGGGGCCTGGACTGGCTACCTGGATGACACTCCATTTTTGGTAACTTGGCAAGTCATACATCCCCTTGTGCCTCAGCCTCTTCATCTGCAAATGGAGAAATAATAGTGCCTACCCCCCACGGATATTGTGCAGAGTGAAAAAGCAAATGCAGGCAAAGCACACAAAAGCACGTGTGGCAAACATTAAGCCTTTAATCGTGATCACAGTCATTGTTATAGGATCATCTTCCTATGTTCTTGTCTTTTAAAGATTAGTAGAACCTCCCAGAAGATGAGAATAAGTTCATCTTGAGCAAATCTCTGCTGTAAAGCCACAGGCATGTTAAGCAAGCAGCACAGAAAGCAGAATGAAAACCTGATCCCAGAACATTATGTTCCTGCAGGACATGAAATCATTGAAGGTATGGGAAATCCTACCTTATATCCGTTTTACTAAAACCCCTATGATTGCGTACGCACATGGACACACACACACACACACACACACACACACACACACACACCCCAAACTTTTTGAGCTTCACCAAACAGAGTAATCAAGGAACACGTCATGATGCTTATTAGCGATATATTTGGGCCTAGGTTACTTGTCACTCTGAATCTGCCTCCTTATCTGTCCAATGAGAACAGTGTTTGTCACAATTATCTTCATCCTACCTAATGCTTCTGGTAAAATTTAAAGGGAATCATAAGTGTGAGAGCACCCGCTAGAAAGAAAATCCATATTATCTCTCAATTATTCTTCATCCTGATTTCTATCTGAATCTGTGAGCTCACTTTGATTCACTTCAGTTTTTCAAAAGGCTCTGGTTACTTTCTCTCCCACCTATATCGGATTGGGTCTGATGAAAAAAAAAATAGTAAAGAAAGCAGAGCAACATTTGTTTCTGAAGCAATCAATCAAACATTGCTGATGAGCCGGTATTTTCTATTTCAGTAAACCAAGACCTATTGTCAAGAGGATATGAGGGGCCCCCGTAAGGTTGGATGGTTATCCCTAAACTAGACAAAGCAGACAGACTATGGCACATGTGATTTTAGCAAAGAGAATAAACAGTGACCTCTTTGCCAAGTTTGGCTTTAGCATACAAAAGGGAAATAGAGGTGTAATAAGACGCTCAAATTTTACCCTGGAAATAGATGTTGGGCGCTGAACTGAGAACACTGAATTTTTTATCTTCCTTGATATTCACACAGGCTTTTAGAGGAGGCCAAAAAAAAAAAAAAAACAATACTTAGCCTATAAGTTATCCCTAAAACTCAGATTTTATTTCCCTTGTCTCTTCATAACTGAGCAACACATAACCTTAAAGAATGGACACAAACTTCCAAAAGGTTTGCATGTGGCCCCTTTTATTTATTAACATTACAAGACCTTAATTATTTGTGCCCTGAATCTGATATTCAAATTATCCTTGTGGCCAATGCATTTGCACAGTAGATGATAGGGAAAGAAGAGTTCACCACCTGAATAGATGACAAGGAATGGGAGTACTGGTGAAATTCCAAGTAGTCTATGTTTACACACTGAAAATCCCAATTAGCTAGCCCCTATGATGAGTTCAAAGAATAGATCTAAATTTCTGACCCTATGATCCTAAAAGATATCTCCTCCCACGGTGTCACAGATAAAAATAAAACTCCATCCTAGCACTTTGGGAAGCCTAAATGAGAGGATGGCTTGAGGCCAGGAGTTTGAGGTTGCAGTGAGCTATGATGATGCCACTGCACTTT